>NC_142884.1:26653112-26976446 GCF_051225735.1 Oryctolagus cuniculus | reverse complement strand
TTATTATGAGAATAGTCAAACATTCAGAAAAATAATACGATTACTAAGGTGAACTCTTCTATTCCTGCCACTGGTAACTTAGACGCCATATCTCTGGGTGTTTCTGCTTCCATACCTTTTCAGTAGACAGAGTTAGGAAAAACCTCTGAACAATCGTGAGTTCTGGCCGGCGCCGTGGTCCACTTAGCTAATCCTCCGCCTGTGGTGCCGGCACCCCAGGTTCTAGTCCCAGTTGGGGCACTGGATTCTGTCCCAGTTGCTCCTCTTCCAGTCTAGCTCTCTGCTGTGGCCCGGGAGGGCAGTGGAGGATGGTTCATGTCCTTGGGCCCAAAACCTGCATGGGAGACCAGGAGGAAGCACCTGGCTCCTGGCTTCAGATCGGCGCAGCATGCTGGCTGTAGCAGCCATGTGGGTGGTGAGCCAACAGAAGGAAGACCTTTCTCTCTCTATCACTAACTCTGCCTGTCAAAAGAAAAAAATCATGAGTTCTTTTTTAAAATTTAATTTTATTTATTTGAAAGTGTTACAGAGAGAGGTAAAGACAGAAAGAGAGGTCTTCCATCTGCTGGTTCATTCCCCAGATGGCTACAACGGCCGGAGCTGTGCCAATCCGAACCCAAAAGCTTCCTCCAGGTCTCCCACGTGGATGCAGGGGCCCAAGGACTTGGGCTATCTTCTACTGCTTTCCCAGGCCACAGCAGAGAGCTGGATCGGAAGTGGAGCAGCTGGGACTCGAACCGGCACCCATATGGAATGCTGGCGCTTCAGGCCAGGGCTTTAACCCACTGCACCACAGCGTCTGCCCCAAATCATGAGTTCTTAGTGATGTTGTCAATCAAACTTAATTTTGGGGGGCTGGTGCTGTGGAATAATAGGCTAAGCCTTTGCCTGTGGTGCCGGCATCCCTTATGGGCACCGGTTCATGTCTTAGCTACTCCTCTTCTATCCAGCTCTATTGTATGGCCTGGAAAAGCAGTAAAAGATGGTCCAAGTATTTGGGCCCCTGCACCTGCATGGGAGACCCAAAAGAAGCTCCTGGCTCCTGGTCTCGGATCTGCCCAGCTCTGGCCATTGTGGGCATTTGGGGAGTGAACTAGCGGATGAAAGACCTTTTTCTCTGTCTCTCCCTCTCTCTGCAACTCTACCTCTCAAATAAATAAAATCTTTTAAAAAATTTAATTTTCCATTTTATAATTCTTTTCCCTAACAATAAAAATCTTGGTTTCTAATAACAATAGTAGATAAGACCCATTTAGAGAAGTCAGTCTAAGTTTCATCCTTATTCTTTCTACTCCATTCTTTTCTCCTGTAGGAGGTAATCTGTATTTGTTTTGGCTCATCTGCTGTCATTTAAAAAATATGAGCAGGCTGTATATATATTCATACTTATTTTTCTTACACAAAAAGAATACTAAAAATGTTCTGAACCTTTTATATATATGGATGTTTTAATAGGTATTTTAATAAGAAGAATATGTTTAATATTTATATTTTTAAGCTACAGGAGACCAAATAGAACTGATTGCTTTTTGAGTTGTAATACATAATTGAGAATTACATATTATTGATTACATGTTTTAAATTTTATCTTTGGCTCTTTGGTATGACCATTTAAGAGAAAGGTAGTTGTCAAAAATGATAGATCACTTAAATTAGAAAGTTACATGGTTCTAAGGTTTATTTGGTTTTAAAAGAAATCATGCATGATTTTATAATCTTCTAAAAATTTTGCAGGTTGAAGATCCAGATTGCTTCTGGGTTATTATAAAAGGATGTAGTCCCTTTTTGGATCATGAAGTTGACTATCAAAAACTAAATAGCGCCATGAATGGCTTCTATAACAGCATGTGTAATGATATAGAAATAAAACCATCAGTGTTGGAAGAAGGACAGGTATGTATCTGAATGCACATTATTTATTGTATCTTTATTATTTATTTATGTGCCATCAGTTACCCGTAAGCAGGTTTTGAAGGTCTGGGTTCTGCAGGAGGCAGCCTGTGAGTTGGTGCTGGTCAAACTGGCTGTGAGTAGTATTCTCAGGCACCCCCTCCCGGGCCTGAGCTCTGTGCCTTTTGACTTAAAAAAGCAACTTATAAAAAGTAGTAGCAGCCGGGACTTGAACTGACACACATATGTGATGCCAGCACTGCAGGCAGTGGCTTTACCTGCTGCACCACAGCACCGGCCCTGTTAATAGGCTTTTTAATTTCTGCTTGTTTGCTGGGTGAACATGATCTCTTGTTTTAACTTGCATTTTTTCACTTGCAAAGTTGGGTATCTCTTTAGTGTTTATTGTGTGTGTGTGGAGAGAGACTGATTTACCTGTTATTTTAGATTGATATTTCTCTTCAGTTATTTGACTTTATCTTATTAGAAATCTAATATTTGTTTAAAAAGAAAAGCTCATTAAGTATTTTTTATGTGAATAGTTTTAGAACTGCTATATTGTACTTTATCCTTGTAATTTTTTTATTCGAAGGTCAGAGTTAGAGAGAGAGAGAGAGAGAGAGAGAGAGAGAGAGAGAGAGAAATATCTTCTATCTACTGGCTTACTCCCCAGATGGCCACAATGGCTGGTTCTGGGCCCGGTGGAATCTGGGAGCTCCATCTGGGTCTCCCATGTTGGTAGCAGTGGCCCAAGCACTTGGGCTACATTCTGCTGCTTTTCCTAGGCCATCAACAGGGAGCTGGATTGGAAGTAGAGCAGCCTGGAAATGAACCGGTGCCCATAATGGGATGGTGGCTTCACAGATGGTGGCTCCACCTGGGACCCCGTAATACCTGCCCCCTGTAATTATCTAGATGTAGTGTAGATACTACCTTTCTTAGTAAAAATAAAAATAACTACTACTTTTGAACATTGATTATGTCTAGGCTGTGGGGTAAATGTTCTCTATATACTTCCTCTTTTTTTTTTTTTTTTTTTGTAAGAGTTAGAAGTAGAGTCAGCGAGAGAGCGACTCCATTCCTTCCATTGGTTCACTCACCAAAAATCCACAGTGGCCAGAGCTGAGCTGATCCAAAGCCAGGAGCCAAGAGTTTCTTCCAGGTCTTCCACGCAGGTGCAGAGACCCAAGGACTTGGGCCATCCTCTACTGCTTTCCCAGGCCATAGCATAGAACTGGATCAGAAGAGGAGCAGCCAGGACACGAACCACTGCCCATATGGGATGCCAGCACTGCAGGCTGGGCTTTAACCCACTGCACAACAGCACGCCCCCCCCCCCCATTTGATCTTTAAAACAACTCTTGGAAGGAATGGATCTTGTGATACAGCCGATTAAGCCACTGCTTGGGGCACCTTTGGTTCCATACTGGAGTACCTGATGTAAGTCCTGGCTGCCCACTTCCAGGACAGCTTCCTGCTAGTGCCCTAGGAGACAGCAAATGGTGGATCGAATCCTGAATACCTGCCACCTGTGAGGGAGACCTGAGTGGAGTTCCGGGCTCCTGGTTTCGGCATGGTCCAGGCCCAGTTGTTGGAGACATTTGGAGAGTGAACCAGTAGATAGAAGATTTCTCTCTCTCTCTTGCCCTCTCTGATGCTCTGCCTTTCAAATAAATAAAAATGAATAAACATTTAAAAAACTAAAATAACTCTTGAAGTATGGTGGTAGCATATGTGATAGATCCAAACAAGAGAAATGTAAAATATATTATTCTGATCTTGACTTTTTATTTTATTTTTATTCCTTCTAAATACTGGTTTCTCCTGATTTTCTACTGCCTATACCGTTTCCTATGATTTTCTTTCCAAAGCATAGGCGAGATGTAGAAAGGTTAAGTCGATAGAGATCAAATGGGAGGTGGCGAATGGGTGCTCTAGTGGGCAGAGTGAGGACCATAGCAGCCGCTTCCCCACAGCTGCCCCTACACTGTTGGCTTAGCCGACATGTACTGATCCCTCTCTGTGCCAGCCTGTGGAGACGCAGTGATCAGAATCGCTGCCCCAGGGAGCTTGTGTTTTGATTTGTCACAGGTAACTGATGTTGCAGCAGACAGGTGAGCACAGGTCACCTCACTGGGGCCCTGGGATGTGAGTTTGTGTTGGTGCAAGCAGCAGTGTGGAGAGGGGTGTGTCACAGGAAGCAGCTGGGGTCTTTATCCCCACCCGGAGCAGGGCCAGAGCTATGCTCTCTGTTGTGTGCATCTTGTGCTTGATTGGTCATGCAGAAAGAGCCCTGTGTGTGGTTTACAAAGCAAGATAGTGTACGAACTAAAGTGTCCTTGGCCCTCACCGGAGTGTTGCAGTGTTCCCACTGGTTTCCTTTTTCTGGTCCAGGGTGTGAGCCAGGCCTCCAGCTTGCCTCCAGTGTCCTGTCTGGTTAGTCTCCCAGAGTCTGGGACAGTTCTTCAGTCTTCCTTCATGGCCTGGACGCTTCTGAAGAGTCCTGGTCAGTTATGCTGCAGAGGAACGTTCAGTTTGACTTGGCCTGATGTTCTCATGATCAGACTGAGGTTGTGCATGTTGGCAGAGAGAGAGAGAGGTCTCCCATCCACTGGTTCACTCCCCAACTGACTGTGACGGCTGGAGCTACGCCGATCCAAAGCCAGGAGCCAGGAGCTTCCTCTGGGTTTCACACACAGGTGCAGGAGCCCAGGGACTTGGGCCATTTTCTGCTTTCCCAGGCCATAGCAGAGAGCTGGATCGGAAGTGGGGCAGCTGGGACTAGAACTGGCACCCGTATGCCATGCCAGCACTGCAGGCAGCAGCTTTACCTGCAACACCACAGTGCCAGGCCCTATCAGGCATTCTTAATTTGCTACGGTGAGGTTCACTTTTTCCATCATTCCTTCTACAGTTTTAAAACTTTAATTATCTTTTTTAAAAAGATTTATTTATCTATTTGAAAGTCAGAGAGAGAAGGAGAGACAGAGAGAGAGAGAGGTCTTTCATCTACTGGTTCCCTGCCCAACCAGCTGCAATGGCCAGAGCTGAGTTGACCTGAAGCCAGGAGCCAGGAACCTTCCCTGGGCCTCCCACATGGGCACAGGGGCCCAAGCACCCGGGCCATCCTCCGGTGCCTTCCCAGGTCATTGCATAGAGCTGGATTGGAAGTGGAGCAGCCAAGATCCGAACTAGCACCCACATGGGATGCGGGATGCTGGCACCACAGGCCTAGGCCCTAACACGTTGAACCACAGCACTGGTCCTTTATTTATCTTTTTTGAAAAAGATTTTCTTGGCCAGCCCCGTGGCTCACTAGGCTAATCCTCTGCCTGCAGCGGCGGCACCCCGGGTTCTAGTCCCAGTCAGGGCGCCGGATTCTGTCCCAGTTGCTCCTCTTCCAGGCCAGCTCTCTGCTGTGGCCTGGGAGTGCAGTGGAGGATGGCCTGAGTGCTTGGCCCCTGCACCTGCATGGGAGACCAGGAGGAGGCACCTGGCTCCTGGCTTCGGATTGGAACAGTGCGCCGGCTTCAACGCGCCGCCCGTGGCAGCCCCTTGTGGGGTGAACCAACGGAAAAAGGAAGACCTTTCTCTCTCTCTCTCTCTCTCTCACACTCTCACTCTCACTGTCCTACTCTGCTTGTCAAAAAAAATAAATAAAATAAAAAGTATTTTATTTTTTTAACTTTTATTTAATGAATATAAATTTCCAAAGTACAGCTTATGGATTACGATGGCTTCCCCCCATAACGTCCCTCCCACCCAGAACCCTCCCCTTTCCCACTCCCTCTCCCCTTCCATTCACATCAAGATTCATTTTCGATTCTCTTTATGTACAGAAGATCAGTTTAGCATACATTAAGTAAAGATTTCAACAGTTTGCTCCCACACAGAAACATAAAGTGAAAAATAATAGATGATTTTTAAATGATGAAATCAGATCAGACCTATTGTCATGTTTCATCCCAGTGAGAGTCAAGTTGGGAATTGATAATTTCTCTTTTTTTTACAGAAGATCAGTTTAGTATACATTAAGTAAAGATTTCAACAGTTTGCACCCCCATAGAAACACAAAGTGAAATATACTGTGTGAGTACTCGTTATAACATTAAATCTCACTGTACCGCACATTAAGGACAGAGATCCTACATGAGGAGTAAGTGCACAGTGACTCCTGTTGTTGACTTTACCAATTGACACTCCTGTTTATGGCATCAGTAATCTCCCTATGCTCCAGTCATGAGTTTCCAAGGCTATGGAAGCCTTTTGAGTTCTCCAACTCCTATCTTGTTTAGACAAGGTCATAGTCAAAGTGGAGGTTCTCTCCTCCCTTCAGAGAAAAGTACCTCCTTCTTTGAAGACCTGTTCTTTCCACTGGGATCTCACTCACAGAGATCTTTTCATTTAGTTTTTTTTTTTTTTTTTTTCTGCCAGAGTGTCTTGGCTTTCCATGCCTGAAATACTCTCGTGGGCTTTTCAGCCAGATCTGAATGCCTTTAGGGCTGATTCTGAGGCCAGAGTGCTGTTTAGGACATCTGCCATTCTATGAGTCTGCTGTGTATCTCACTTCCCATGTTGGATCACTCTCCCCTTTATTTATTCTACCGGTTAGTATTAGCAGGTACTAGACTTGTTTATGTGCTTCCTTTGACTCTTAGTCCTTTCATTATGATCAATTGTGAACTGAAATTGATCACTTGGACTGGTGAGATGGCATTGGTACATGCCACCTTGATGGGATTGAATTGGAGTCCCCTGGTATGTTTCTAACTCTACCATTTGGGGCAAGTCAGCTTGAGCATGTCCCAAATTGTACATCTCTTCCCTCTCTTATTCCCACTCTTATGTTTAACAGGGATCACATTTCAGTTAAATTTCAACACTTAAGAATAACTGTATTAATTACAGAATTAAACCAGTCATATTAAGTAGAACAGATTAAAAAAATACTAACGGGGATAATGTATTAAGTTGTTAACAGTTGGGGCTATGCTGATCAAGTCACCATTTCTCATAGTGTCCATTTCACTTCAACAGGTTTCCTTTTTGGTGTTCAGTCAGTTGTCACCGATCAGGGAGAACATATGATATTTGTCCCTTTGGGACTGGCTTATTTCACTCAGCATGATGTGTTCCAGATTCCTCCATTTTGTTGCAAATGACTGAATTTCATTGTTTCTTACTGCGGTATAGTATTCTAAAGAGTACATATCCCATAATTTCTTTATCCAGTCTACCGTTGATGGGCATTTAGGTTGGTTCCAGGTCTTGGCTATTGTGAATTGTGCTGCAATAAACATTAGAGTGCAGACCGCTTTTATGTTTGCCAATTTAAATTCCTCTGGGTAAATTCCAAGGAGTGGGATGGCTGGGTCGAACGGTAGGGTTATCTTCAGGATTCTGAGGAATCTCCAGACTGACTTCCATAGTGGCTTGACCAGTTTGCATTCCCACCAACAGTGGGTTAGTGTCCCTTTTTCCCCACATCCTCGCCAGCATCTGTTGTTGGTAGATTTCTGTATGTGGGCCATTCTAACCAGGGTGAGGTGAAACTTCATTGTGGTTTTGATTTGCATTTCCCTGAGTGCTAATGATCTTGAACATTTTTTCATGTGCCTGTTGGCCATTTGGATTTCCTCTTTTGAAAAATGTCTATTGAGGTCCTTGGCCCATCTCTTAAGTGGGTTGTTGGTTTTGTTGTTGTGGAGTTTCTTGATCTCTTTGTAGATTCTGGTTATTAACCCTTTATCTGTTGCATAGTTTGCAAATATTTTTTCCCATTCTGTCGGTTGTCTCTTCACTCTCCTGACTGTTTCTTTTGCAGTACAGAAACTTCTCAATTTGATGCAATCCCAGTAGTTGATTTTGGCTTTGACTGCCTGTGCCTCCCGGGTCTTTTCCAGAAACTCTTTGCTTGTGCCAATATCTTGAAGGGTTTCTCTAATGTTCTCTAATAACTTGATGGTGTCAGGTCGTAGATTTAGGTCTTTAATCCATGTTGAGTGGATTTTTGTGTAAGGTGTAAGGTAGGGGTCTTGCTTCATGCTTCTGCACGTGGAAATCCAGTTTTCCCAGCACCATTTATTGAATAGACTGTCCTTGCTCCAGGAATTGGTTTTAGATCCTTGATCAAATATAAGTTGGCTGTAGATGTTTGGGTTGATTTCTGGTGTTTCAATTCTGTTCCATTGATCTATCCATCTGTTTCTGTACCAGTACCATGCTGTTTTGATTACAACTGCCCTGTAGTATGTCCTGAAATCTGGTGTTGTGATGCCTCCAGCTTTGTTTTTGTTGTACAAGATTGCTTTAGCTATTCGAGGTGTCTTTTGCCTCCATATGAATTTCAGCATCATTTTTTCTAGATCTGAGAAGAATGTCTTTGGTATCCTGATTGGAATTGCATTGAATCTATAAATTGCTTTTGGGAGAATGGACATTTTGATGATGTTGATTCTTCCAATCCATGAGCATGGAAGATTTTTCCATTTTTTGGTATCCTCTTCTATTTCTTTCTTTAAGACTTTGTAATTCTCATTGTAGAGATCTTTAACGTCCTTGGTTAAGTTTATTCCAAGGTATTTGATTGTTTTTGTAGCTATTGTGAATGGGATTGATCTTAGCAGTTCTTTCTCAGCCATGGCATTGCTTGTGTATACAAAGACTGTTGATTTTTGTGCATTGATTTTATATCCTGCCACTTTGCCAAACTCCTCTATGAGTTCCAATAGTCTCTTAGTAGAGTTCTTTGGATCCCCTAAGTAAAGAATCATATTGTCTGCAAAGAGGGATAGTTTGACTTCTTCCTTCTCAATTTGTATTCCTTTAATTTCTTTTTCTTGTCTGATGGCTCTGGCTAAAACTTCCAGAACTATGTTAAATAGCAGTGGTGAGAGTGGTCATCCCTGCCTGGTGCCAGATCTCAGTGGAAATGCTTCCAACTTGTCCCCATTCAATAGGATGCTGGCCATGGGTTTTTCATGAATTGCTTTGATTATATTGAGGAATGTTCCTTCTATACCCAATTTGCTTAGAGTTTTCATCATGAAAGGGTGTTGAATTTTATCGAATGCTTTCTCTGCATCAATTGAGATAATCATATGGTTTTTCTTTTGCAGTCTGTTAATGTGGTGAATCACATTGGTTGATTTGCGAATGTTGAACCATCCCTGCATACCAGGGATAAATCCCACTTGGTCTGGGTGGATGATTTTTCTGATGTGTTGTTGTATTCTATTGGTGCGAAATTTATTGAGGATTTTTGCGTCTATGTTCATCAGGGATATTGGTCTATAATTTTCTTTTAGTGCTGCATCTTTCTCTGGCTTAGGGATTAAGGTGATGCTGGCTTCATAGAAAGAATTTGGGAGGATTCCCTTTTTTTCAATTGTTCTGAATAGTTTGAGAAGAAATGGGATTAGTTCTTCTTTAAATGTCTGGTAGAATTCAGCAGTGAATCCATCTGGTCCTGGGCTCTTCTTTGTTGGGAGGGCCTTTATTACTGTTTCGATTTCTGTTTCAGTTATGGGTCTATTTAGGTTTTCTGTGTCTTCACGGTTCACTTTTGGTAGATTGCATGTGTCCAGGAATCTATCCATTTATGATAGATTTTCCTGTTTGCTGGCATACAAGTCCTTGTAGTAATTTCTGATGATTCTTTTTATTTCTGTGGTGTCTGTTGTTATGTTTCCTTTTTCATCTCTGATTTTATTGTTTTGGGTCTCTTCTTTTTTTAGTTAGTTGGGCCAATGGGGTGTCCATTTTGTTTATTTTTTCAAAAAACCAGCTTCTCGCTTGGCTGATTTTTGTAATTTTTTTTTTGGATTCAATCCTGTTAATTTCTTCTCTGCTTTTAATTATTTCTCTTCTCCTACTAGATTTGGGTTTGGTTTGGCTGCAGTTTTTCTAGGTCCTTGAGACACGCTGAAAGCTCATTTATTTGGTACCTTTCCAATTTCTTGATATAGGCACCTATTGCTATTAACTTGCCTCTCAATACTGCTTTTGCTGTATCCCATAAGTTTTGATATGTTGTGTTGTGAAAACTTCTAAATGTTCTTATCATAAATTTTTTGAAATCCATATCTTGCATTTCTTCTATCTCATCATCTTCATAATCTTGGCTTGGGGTGTTTTGTTTATTTGGAGGCATCATAGTGTCATCGTTGATCTTGTTCCCTCGATTTCTGTGTTTGTTGCTTGGCATAGTTAATTCTTCTTTCGTCACTGTGCTTTTTTTTTTTTTATACTATGTCTGTGTTAAGTGGACTGCCTGCTGTTGGAGGAGCCTTGGAGGCTTGAGATGGGTGTGGCCTGAGAGCTCTGCTTGGTTCTTCTGGGTTACGGGTGTGCAAAGGTGACACCCTCAGGTTATGCGTGGTAAATCTCTCCTTTTTATTTATTTATTTATTTAGGAGGTAAGTAATACCGCACCGCACTGCTGTGCAGAATTGATGGTATTTAGCTTCCGATCTCTGGCTTCTACCCAAAGAGGCTGTGCAGGCTCTGTTTCTCCTCTGGACTCCCACTGGGTTGCCTAGGCTACTGAATTGTAGTGACTCAGTTCCTTAGCTCTCCCTAGTTGTTATCTAAATCCAGAGTGAAGGCCTGCTCTTTGTCTCTTGCTTGCCTTTGCAAGGTTGGCAGAGAGAGAAACTCCTCTGTACCAGTACCCCCCCCCTTTTTTCCTTCTCTCCTGTAGTCAGTCTGGTGAACTTTCCCGCTCCCCTCTAGATTCTGACCGCCATTTCCCCGCCAATGTCTCAGGTTACTGAGCTCACCTCCCCTTCCAGCACCGATGTGTGGACTCGGAGCCCTGGGCGTCCCTGCTCTCCCTGCTGGTGTCTGTGTGACATCCACTCCCCTTCCTGCACTGGCGCGCAGACCATGCAGCTCCCGCAGCTCGGCTTCTGCGCAGTGGGCAACCTTGTTCTCCCAGTAGGTCCTCCGAGTCACAGCCACTAGATCCGGAAGAGTTTCCTCTGCAGTTTTTTCCTGATCCTTTTTCTGAGGCTACCGTAACTCTACTTTTATTAAACTAAATTTTCCTGGACTATCGGTGTGTGCCCTCACTATTCCACCATCTTGGCTCCACCCCGTCCTTCAATAAAAATATTTTATGTATTTGAGAGGTAGAGTTATAGACAGAGAAAGACATAGAGAAAGGTCTTCCTCTGCTGGTTCACTCCCCAAATGGCTGCAGTGGCAGGAGCTGAGCTGCTCTGAAGTCAGAAGCCAGGAGCTTCTTCCAGGTCTCTCACAGGGGTGCAGGGGCCCAAGCACCTGGGCTATCTCCCACTGCTTCCCAAGGCCATAAGCAGAGAGCTGGCTTGGAAGAGAGCAGCTGGGATGCAAACTGGCCACATACAGGATGCCGGTGTGGCAGGTGGAGGCTTAGCCTACTGTACAGAGCACAGGCCCCTATTGATCTTGCTATTTCTTTGAAAGGCAGAGAGACAGAGATCCTCAATATCCTGGGTCACTGCTCCTGCAGTCTCCCCCTGTCCCCTGTAGTGACACTGCACACCCACCCCTGTGGGCCCTGCTGAGGCCCTGACGGCGGGTCCTCCAATGCCTCTGTCCCCAGGTGCCGTTCCCCCTGGCTCTGAGGATGCGGGACATCTACATCCTGGAGGGTGAGCACGTGCTCCCAGCCATGGCATACACGGCCCTCAAGATCCATAACAGTGAGTCCTCAGGGCCCACAGAGGCCCGGGTGCTGGGGACGGAGGAGCTGGGGGTCCCCCTGCCTGTCCCTCGTGAGCAGGGCTTGAGGGAGGGATGAGGGGGTTTGGGAGGCCTGGGTTCCCTTCAGGAGGGCACTGAGAATCCCCCTGTTGCATCCCCAATCCCAGGCCCCCACAGACCACAAGGAGAAGTGGCCAGGGTCATCCCACTGTCAATTGGCCCCTGAGCAGTCCCTCCAGTGCTTGGCTTGACACCCAAGACATCCTGGCCCGATGACCACAACTGTCTGCACACAGGACCCTCCTAGGACAGGTGGGTGGGTTCCCACCTGCATGTGGGCAGGGCTAGAGGGAGGTGGGGCTGTGGGAGACCCTGTGCAGTGAGGGGGAAACAGGCCGGCAGAGAATCCCCTTCAGCCATCTGAGAACCCCTGGAAGGCCCAGGTGCCCTGAGCCCAGTTGTGGGGGCCGAGTGCACTCCTGTGAGCAGGGCTGGGCACAGAGGCAGGCGCTGGGGGCCCCCGCGGCAGAACTCAAGGGCAACTGAGTGTGGGCTCCGCAGCTCTAGCCTCGGGCCAACAGAAGTCAGCGGGACCCGGAGCATCGCTGGCCTCTGGGCTCCGGTGGGGAGGGGTCCCCGTGCTCGTCCCCTGCTGCTGCTGCCATCATGCACCTGAGCGCCTGGGTCCCCATGCAGAGCAGAGATGGGTTTGTCCCAGCTCTGAGGCTCTAAGTGGAGGCCCAGGTGCAGGCTGTCCAGGCACTGGGGAGGCCCCACTGTGCCTCCAGGTGCTGCCTCCCCTGGGTGCTCGTAGGACAGTAGCGGTGACAGCCCAGTCTCACCAGGAAAGAGACAGTGGCCCAGGGGCAGAGGACACAGGGCACCCCTGCCACCTCTTTAGAAACTGCATTCCCTGTCCCCAAGGGCCTAAACCGATCTTCATGTCTGCCCTACAGCCCCAGCTCTCACCCCCATCATCTTAGGCTCAGTTCCTTTCCAGCCATGTAGGAGGGACTCAGATGTGGGTAACTCAGCCAATGCACTGTTAGGGCGCAGGAGGTTAGGTGGGGTAGGTGACGGGGTCCTGAGTTGGTGCCTCGGTCCCCAGAGATGAGAGTGAGGTGGGGAGTTCAGGGCCATCCACCCTGTGGGGCTGTGCAGGAGGAGCTGGTGGTGTCCCAGGGCTCCCCTGGCCCGGGCTGCACACACCCTCCCGTCTGGGGCCAGCAGCCTGGAAGAGTCCTCAGCGTCACACGTGGTGATGGGGACCCCAGGGTTTTGTCGGGGCAAGCACCCTGCAGGCCAGACGGGGGCTGTGGTAAACAAACCGTGTCTCTTCTTGCAGCCAAGGCTATAAAACGGTGCAGCAGGCCCCTGGGGCAGGCTCGCGTCTCCCAGAAGCACGTTCCTGCCCCCACTGCTCCGAAGGCCAAAATCACCATTCAGGACACAGTGGCAGTGTGGGAGCAGACCAGGGGTCCCGCTACCCATGCAGTGATGATCCGTCCTCCAGAAAGCTTTGGCCTCTGCATCTCCGAGAGGGAAGGCATGGAGGAGGAGGAGAGCTGGGAAGGCAGCCCAGAGCCCCTCGGCCTGGGCTCCCCTGTGGGGACCGCAGAGTCTCCAGGTTCTGCCAGCCCCACGGAGTCTCCAGAGTACTCGAGGAGGTGGGAGGGCCTGTGCCAGTGCGCCAGTCTCCCTAACCTGAGCGGGCCAGAGCACAGGGAGGACGACTCCTCCGACGCTGGCAGCCGGGAGGGCCTGTGGATGTGGGCTCCTCCACGGGCCTCGGAGCCCCCAGAACCAGGGCCCATGCAGGCTGTCCCCGCCTGGGGGCCACGGCTGAAGACTTCCCCCTACTGGCATGGCAGCCCCACGCACTCTGGGGACAGTCACGGGCTGGAGCCGGCCAGAGCCAGCCCTGGGCTGGGAGACCAGGCCCGCATGCCCTCCCTGGCCAGAGGCCTCCTTACCTCTTATTCCACGGGGCACCTGGATGATGGGTGCCTCCTAGAAGAGAGGCTGAGTCCAGCATCTGTCCTGCCCAGGCTGGGCAGCAGCCTTCCGTGTGTCTTCACGGCATCCTATGCACTTGGTTGAGCCCCCACCGCCCAGGCTCTTCCTGGGGCCAGGACACCCTGACACTGGAAGACAACAGCCGTGCCAGGAGCCACTGTACTCTCCTCCCCGCCCCCTCCCCCACCGCCACCCTCAGGTGGTGCTGAGTCTGTATTAAATTGTTCCATGGAAACGAGTTTGCTCCAGTTTGTGACCCCGGCGCCCAGCGGCAGCAAGCTTCCCCGTGTTCCTGGGGAGATGGGTGGTTCCACAGCCCCCATCCTCAGGCAGAGACCCGCTCAGGACCCTGCAGGCACAGAAGAAACTCCTGGCTCCTGGCTTTGGATCGGCACAGCTCTGGCGGTTGTGGCCATCTGGGGAGTGAACGAGCAGATGGAAGACCTCTCTCTCTGTCTCTGCCTCTCCTCTCTCTGTGTAACTCTGACTTTCAAATAAATAAATAAATCTTTAAAAAATGGAATTATTTATGTATTCAAAATGTAGAGTGACAGTGAAAGAGAGACAAATCCTTCATCTACTGGTTGATTCCCCAGAAGTCCTTGAGGTCCAGTTCTATGCCAAGCGAAGGTCAGGAACCAGAATTCCAACGGTGACTCCCATGCGGGAGCAGCGGCCCACATATTGGGGCCGTCTTCCACTGCTTTCCCAGGCCTGTTGGCAGAGAGCTGGATCCGAAGCTGAGCAGCTGGGACTCGAACCAGCTCTCCACTATGGGATGCCATCATTGCAAGTTAGCACCACCCTGGCCCGTGCACTTTAAATGCTAATATCCATGAACTTATTGAAGTCCTCTCCTACCCATGTGAACGTGTCCTTGTTTAGAGACTTCGGAGAAGCAGGCCACGCCCTCAGCTCCTCTGACAGCCCTCATGTTCCTGGAGCTCCCGTCCCTCCACAAGGGAGGGAAACCATGGAGAACTGAAGACGGGAGGGCGAGCCCGAGCACGCAGGGGCGAGTGTGCACTGGGGCTGAGCCTGGCTGTCGCTCCTACTGGGCTCCCAGCTCCTGCTGGGCTGCACCCTGGGGAGCCCCAAGCACATCAGCGCTCCCCACCAGGCCCTCTTGCTGCTCCTGGCCACAGTGGACAGCAGAAGGCAAGCGTGTGCAGGTGGACGAGAGCAGAGCAAGCCAAGGAAGCAGAACTCGCCTTAGCACAAGCTTCCCTCTACCAGCCCAGTCCTGCCACAGCAAGAACTCACGTGCGGGGCAGGTGCTGGGGCACAGTGGGTTCCACTGCTGCTTAGGATGTGGGCATCACAGGTCAGAATGCCTAGAGTCCTGTCCCACTGCTGCTTCCTGGCCAGCTTCCGGCCAGCCCCAGCTGCGCTCCCCTGTGTGGGGGAGGTGAACTTGCAGCTGCAAGACTTCCCTCACCATATGGGTGGTGGTTCCAGTCCCAGGCATTCCTCTTCTGATCTAGCTCTCTGCTATGGCCTGGGAGAGCAGTAGAAGATGGCCCAGGTCCTTGGGCCCCTGCACCCACATGGGAGACCCTGAAGAAGCTCCTGGCTTCGGATCGACGCAGCTCCGGCTGTTGTGGCCATCTGGGGAGTGAACCAGCAGGTGGAAGACCTCTTGCTCTCTGACTCTGTCAATGCTTCTCTGCAACTGTGGGTTTCAAATAAATTAAAAAAAAAATGGAAGGAGGCCATGGAGGGAGGGAGACTGGGGCAGGAGGTGGCAGAGGCAGCAGGGTGGGAGAGGGTGTGTGCGGGGAAGCCAGGGACAGAAGGGAGCTGGGCTCCCCTGGGGCGTCTTTCGGGGAGCACAGGTGCGGGAAGAGATGGAGAAGTCGTGCACGACCCCTGCCTTTTGACAAGGCTGCACTTCTCTGTGTGTCCTGGTTCTGTTCTCCCCACGGGAAGACAAGGACCTGGGCGTCTCTCCCAGCCCAGCCAGGGTCCTCGACCCCCAAAGAACAGAATGTGGTCAAATGCCAAGTAGATGTTTAGAGACAACGGGTCTACCCCGTGTCCCCTAGCCTTCAGGGCCGTGAGTGCAAGAGAGAAGCAGAGGAGCTGTGCTCCGGCCTGCCCGCCACACTGGCACTGGGTGTCCTGCAGTTCCCATAGTCACAGCAGCCGGTCGTCAGGGTCCCAGCCAAGGTGCAAGAGGCTGAGCTGGCCCAGGGCTCCAGAGGCCCTGTGTGGTGCTTTCTCCCCTTGCCCAGGCAGGGTTTCCACTGGTTCTGCGCCTTCCCTGCACCCAGGCATGGGCCCATGGTCAGGTCCCCGGGAAGAGAGAGGGAGAAGGAGCTAAGCCCTGTGTTAATCCAGGGCTGGACTTGGCCACTATCAACACACACACACGTGCGCCCTCTGCAACTGCAGGTCATGCAAGCTGTGGCCTGGGTTGGGCGTGGAGCGCCCCACCCCCGGGAGGACAGGCCCCTCCTGCCCCACTGGGGACACAGAGCAGGTATAAAGGGCCCCGCGATGGCAGCGGCTGTCCCTGCACCATGAAGCCTGCTGCTTGCCTGGTGCTGCTCGGCGCTGCCTGGCTCCTGTTCTCTTGCCAGTGGGTGCCAGCCACGGACGCCTGGGCTGGGGGTGCTCTGGGGGCAGGGGCCAGCTTTCCAGGGCAGTGCTGGCTCCCAGGGCGGGGGAAGGGACGCACCTGCCGTGACCCATGCCTTCCATTTCTCTTCAGATTGTGACATCTGCCGGCTGTGCAGACAGCTGTTGATGAATTTCTGTCAGGACCCTCCGATGCGTATATTTCCTATGTGCAAAATTACCAAAGTGACCCGCTAGTGCTGCAAAACGCCCTTGCGCTGAAGCAGTGGGAGATGGGAAACTGACAGCAGAGGAGAAGGGGCACGCGATCAGTGCTGTGGTGAGTCCAGCTGGGCCTGGCCCAACACCGGCTCCTTCCGGGGCCCTGGGGAGGGGCACTGCTCGTGCCCACCACAGCCCAGCCTTGGACTCTGTGGGAAGAACCTCCAGATGAGGACGCAGAGTTGGGGGCCGCCCCCCCCCCACGGTGCGGGAAAGGACAGGGAGGAAGACTGTGTGGACCCGGAGCCCTGGGCTCCATGGCTGTTCAGCTCCCCCAGGCAGGCCCAAGACCCTCCAGGGCCGCTGTCCCCACGGCAGCCCTGCCTCTGTGTAAAATCTCAGCTCTGGCCTCCCTGGCCACAGCCTCTCCAGCGCCCGAGTCGAATCTTCTCCAAGCGGTGACCACTGGGTGCTGTCTGCCTTCAAATCTCACTAACTCACCCTGACCCCTCAGGTGCCCTCCTCCACCCCCAGACCTCATGTTTCCTTCTCCCTGGACCCCAAACGGCCATCTGGGGCTCCGGAGCCTGGAATTAGACCTCCAACAGCCCTTCCTGTCCTCCCGGGCCTGGCGACAGCTGGGGAAAAAGCAGACCAAACCCTGACTGCAGGTGGAGCACAGTTGGGGACGGGTACTGCTAGGCTGCAAGTGTGCCAGAGACAGAAGGGGCCAGCGGACTGGGGTCTGTGCATTCCTGGAGGCCCCCGGTGCCACTGCCACCTTGCCAGGCCTTCTGTGTAGCCCCTGCCTGTCCCAGCCTCGCCTGCACCCCCCACAGAGAACCTCCCCCCTCATTCCTCATCAAGGGAGGGATTTTTAGGAGAGCTTCTCAGGCACCCAGGGTGTAGGAGAGGATCTGACTTCAGCTGCCCAGATCCAGTGCCAGGCTGCAGCTCCTCCCCAGGAAGTGCCCTGTGCCTGTGCCCTGCAGGTGTCTCTAGGCCCCGGCCTCACCAGGTGTCCCGACTTCTCTTTGCAGAGTAAAATCTTCTCAGATCCTCTTTGTTAAGGGAGCCCTCCTGGCCAGAAGACCCAGGGCCACCCTGGGCCTACATTCTCAGCAGGTGCAGCCCCGCGCACTGGCGGCCTCTCATTGGAGGAGGCAACAATAAAAGCCCGCATTGCACAGAGTCTGCTCAGTGCTGGACCGGACACCGGGCGTGGGTGTGGGAGGCGGGCGGTGCAGCGGGGCCGGCTGCCGTGACTGCCAGTGGCGGCTGGATCCAGGGCTGTCCGTGTTGTTCCTGCAGGGGTGCAGTGTGGGGCGGGGTGGGGGGGGTGTGGTCTCCGTCGGCATGGCCGAGATCCGCAGGACACATGCTTCACTGACCAGGCGTAGCCGGCTAGCCAGCTTCAGAGCGGCAGTGAGAGTCCCAGCGTCACCGTGAGCACACTGCGGCTCAGAGCCGGGGCGCGTGCCCAACTGCACAGCAGCTGCCACTCTGCTGTCCCGCCCTCTGCAGGGAGACCCGCTCGGCTGCTCATTTTGTGGCCGTGCACGGTGGCAGTGGTGCCCACCTATAGATGGATATGAGACCTCCCACCTCCAGGCCCAAGGGACATAAGGGGTGGGAAGGGGTCCCTGACCAGACAGAAGGACCTAAAGGTCAGGGGGCATGAACGCCCCTGGCCATGATCCAGAAATCCTCTCTCGTGCCTCAGCTGGTCCCAGTGCCAACCCCCAACTGTGGACGCAGCTGTGACCCCGCAAACACACCCCGCGTGGGGTCTCCCGCACAGTGGGCCCAGGGTCTGGGTGTCTGCGGTGGCTCAGCCCTGTGGTCATGATGCTGCCGCCAGTCTCAGGCCCCCCGCATTCCTGTCTGTGCCCTCTGGGCCTGGATCTGCCACCTGCCCCCTGCTCTGTCACAACTCACTGAGGGCACTCGGCACAGGGCTGTCTCGGGAGAAACATCTGTGTCATCCTGGTGACCAAGGAGCTGCTGGGAGGCCCAGACAGTGGCCGCTCCTGTCACTGGTGGCTTGCTGGAGGGGGGCAGGGTGGGCTGATTCTTTTCCTGTTTCTCCCACACTTGTACCTGGGCTGGCTTCACAGAGAGAAGAGGTCGGGGTGGGCGCTCCAGGCAGCGGTGAAGTCCCGGATTGGGGTGCCCACATCCCCAGTCAGAGGGCCTGGTTCTACTCCCAGCTCCTTGGCTGCCATTCCAGCTCCCCGCTAATGCACACTCGGGGGTTCAGGTGGCACCTGCAGGTGGTGGTCCAAGCACTGGGGTTCCATCACCCAGGAGGGAGGGAGACCCAGATGCATTTCCTGCCTTTGGCTGGCCCAGCCCTGATTCTGGGAGCCCAGCACTCATGCCTTCCCAGGGCCCCACCCCATCTCACCTAGCAACCTCCTACTCTGCCCACCTCTTAAAGGTCCCACACCCCTCTTGGTGCCACAAACTCTGTCTAAAGCACTTACCCCAGGGGAGACCTGCTCTTTGTGCTCACTGAGCTCTCTCCACAGAGGAGCAATGGGGGACCCCTGCCTCTGCAGGAGTGAAAGGGAGTCCAGGGGACGGGAGGGCTTGGGGAGCAGAGACCCCCTCATTACCCCACCTCTGGGACCCTGGGGCTGTGTCCCACCAGACTCCGTCCGACAGATGCAAATCTATGTGCAGTGAGGACACAGGCGACACCAGGTGTCTCGGTCAGCTCTCTGCTGCTGTGACAGAATCCCACAGACTGGGGCGATGTCCAAGCCACACGAGCTGATTGGCTCACGGCTCTGGAGGGCCTTCATGCTGCATCCAACATGGTGGCCAACATCCCATGGGGGTGCAGGGAGAGGCGGGTAGAGTCAAAGATGTAGAGAGAAAGAGGGAGAGAAGTAGAGGAACTTGCTTTTATTTTGAACTTTAATTTTTATTGTTTAAAGATTTATTTATTTTAAGGCCTCAGCCACTGGCCACTGCAGGCCCATGCTGAGGGGAACAGTGGATGGAAGCAACCACACCCCAAGATCCACGAATTAAACATATGTAACAACACCTTGATGATAAGGAAACATTTGTAGCAACAACAATGGGAACTCACCCCTGTGCACCCTAAGCCACCCCAGGAGGCCAGCATCAGTCCATGCAGGAGCTGGGTTGGGGCCCATGCACCCATGCTCCCTGCACACGGACTCTGGGGAACAAACCTCCCCCCCAGTGAAGGAAAATGCAATGTGGAGAACACTAAGCCTAGGCATCTGGAGTTTGAACTCAGGCAGAGAAAGGAAAACGAATGGGCGTCTTCCACCCAATTAGGAACATTACACTGCTGAAGCTGAGTGGTCCCCATTCAGCACTCGCTGTGTTATTTTACAGCACTTTGTGAGTCTTCCAAAGAGTTTACAATGCAATTTAAAGCAGAGACGCTGAGTGGGGAGGGGGAATAAAAGAATCAGTTAAAACCCAAGTGTTGCTGGACAGCATCTCTGGACACGACACAGCGGTGCACTCATTCACACTCCGCAGAGGAGGCCAGCAGGTGTGTGGGTGACCAGGGCCCTGCACCCTGTGGTCTCCATGCCAGGGCAGGGGAAGTGGGCAGGGAGGCAGAGCAGTGGGCCCTTGAAGGGAAAAGAACCGACTGTGGCCCCCAGGTGGCAGCCTAGGGGCAGTGTGGGGCCCAGGACCAAGGAGGTGCTGGGGGAGGGCTGAGCCACTTTCCCAGGGGGAGCAACCTTGCGATCAGCACCCCGGGGAGCCGCGGGCTTGTGGCTACTCCTGCCTGCGGCCTGACGCGTGCTGTCCCTGTCCTGATGGTCAGCAGCAGCCCGGTGTTACCAGCATGCGGCTCAGGTGCTGGTGCCCAGGAGTTCTCAGTGCTCTGTGCCTGAAGCCCTGGCCCGTGTCCAGGACAGGGCCCTGGTTCCCGCTCTGGACAGGCTGGGCCATGCTGGCTTGAGGTGCTCAGCGGGAGGCTCCCCTGCCTCCATCCCAGAGGACCCCTGTGTCCACCTCCTACAACTCCAGGGGAGAAGGGCTGGAACAGAGCAGGAGGGGCAGCAGAGGGTGGCAGTGCTGGGGTGGGGCCTGTGGTAGGACAGGAGGCTGCACCCCCGGGAGTCTCAGTTCAGGTCATGGCAGGGCAGCCCCGAGTGTGGGGACAGGTCTATGTGGGACTCCCTATGTGACCTTCTGTTCTAAGAAAGAGGCCTTCACAGTTGGGCTGTAATACAATTGCAGAGGCAGAAAGGAGGGGCGGGGGGTGCCGGTTGCCTGAGACTTGGGACCGTGACGGCAGGTGGCAGAGGGCCCTGGCACCCCTGGTTCCGGGGCAGTTCTGCCAGAGCCCTGCCCTCTTCACCTGGGCCCTGGGGAGAACACAGGCCCCACTTGTGGTGACCTTTAATGAAGCCAGGCCTGAGGACCCTGAGCCCTGCCACAGCAGAGCCACTAGGGATTGGCTGGCAGGCTTCTGTGATGTCACAGTCACTGAGATGCGCACTCTGGGCTGGGAGGCGACCAGAGGCCAGTAGTGCGTCTACTGCCCAACTGACCAGTTGGTAGTATAGGCAGCAGGCGCATTTCAGAGAATCACATGGATTCGCGATGGAGGTGAGTGGCACTTGCTCTAACGAGCTGTGGCGTGGGGAAGGTCCCGCCAGGGGGGCGGCCCTGGTCTCCCACACCGGATTCCATGGGCGATGTGGTGGAGCTCTGAGTGCTGCCCCTGTGTGCAGAGTGTGTACACAGTCGTCTCATTCCTCCCGCTCTGCTGGTCACCAGTGTTGAATGGGCCTGGGTGTGAGTCTGTGTCTGGACACGGGTTCAAGACTAGGTGTCGGGTCAGCTGGTATCAGGTGGGCAGGGAGGCCGGCTCTGAGAGCCCCAGAGATGCGGGAGCTGGGAGCAGGCCAGGGAGCCCCGTAGACTTGGGACTTGGGCCCCCTGGAGGACACGTGGCTGCCAGCCTGGGGGAGGAGCATCCTTTCCAAGGGCAGGGGAGGCAAGGTGGGGGCTGTCCTTCCCCAACCGTCCGTAGTCAATGAGCTCTGCACAAGTCATAATCCAAGGACCCGGCCACCAGGTGCCCGCCTGCCTGGCTGTGTGGCTGCCCCACCTCTGACCAGGGGGACAGCCCTCAAAGCAGCATTCCTGTGGGCTCCCCAGTGCTGGCTCCCATGTGCGTGTGTGTCTTACAGATTGGATATGAACGCCCTGAGGTCCCGGAGGGCCCAGGAGCGAGCAGAGCTCATCAATAAATATGAGCAGGTACTGGCCAGGGTGCTGGGGGAGGAGGTGGGGCCCTGCCTCAAGGACTGTGCCTGTGAGAGCCAGACCCCGCCTCCCTGGGGACACGGGGGAGGGGGCAGGTGGACAGCTCCCCCAGTGACTTCTCATCCGGGTCCCCTCTCGGCTGCAGGGACGCCGAGGAGCGGCACTGTTGGTGCCCGAAGAAGAGGACGATGAGGGCGGCTGCCTCGTCCCAGACAGGCTTGGGTTCCTGCAGTGAGTCCTCCACACCCCAGCTCACCCCAGGGCGGGACTGGGGTCAGAAACCCCAACATGAGGCGGCACACCTGTCCCCGGCCCCGACCTTGAGCCCAGCTGTGGTCACAGGCAGTCACTGGTCAGCATTTGGGGGCAGGAGTCGGACGTGGAGGCTGTTCCCACAGATGTCGGGGAGAGAGGCCCCGTTGCTGGAGGGTGGGCTCCGGTGACCTGGAGGGATGGAGCCATCTCGGGCCATCTCTGGCATGACTCAGCAGCCCACCTTAGCATGGGGATAAGGGCTTCTGCCTCCATGTTGTGCCAGAACCTGGAGAATAAGCAGGAGCAGAGTGGTGGAGAGATGGCCAGGGTCTGGGCTGACAGAGGAGGGGGTGAGGTGGGGCGCATGACCTCAGGAGGCCAGGGCACGGGGGGAGGGTGGGCAGTGGGGGACCCTGAGGGGTGTGGGGGTCCCAGGTACCTCGAGCCCCAGGTGCACACTCACAGCACTGAGCATCTCTCAGGCAGGCCACCCAGACTCGGTCAGTTCCAGGGTGACGTCCTGGGCAGAGCTGATGTGGGGATATAGCTGCCTCAGCCCTGGGCAGCCTGGCCCTGCTCAGGACAGCCAGCCCCCAACCGCTGTGGGGGGCTGCCACACACCCACGAAGGTGGACCTCTGACAGGCCTGGAGCCCCCCACTGGCAGCAAGGGCCCCTGCCTGGCCCTAGGCTCCCTGTGCTCATGGTCACCAGCCCCTCCCTCCCCATCTCAGTCCCCTGGGCTGAGAGGATGAAGCTGGTCCTTCCCTGGCCCACTAGGGAGGTCGCGGTGCCTGTTGTGGTCCTGTCCTCACCTCTCCGCCTCCCTTGCTTTCCAGTGAGCAGAAGCTGCCCCAAGACAGCACCCCGGGGGCAAAGGTAAGGACAAGTCCTTGGCCATGGGCCAGTCATCTGGAAGCAGAGCTGGGCAGAGGGGGCACGTGGGGCTCGGCAGTGGTGAGTGGGAGCGCCATAAGGTCCTGCGATGCGGTACTTATACGGCACCTGCTGACATCTTACCACACTCACCTGTCCCAGAAGTGAGCCGCAGCTCAGGGGTGTCTGCTGTCGGCCGCCCTGACTCATTGGCATGGTTGGGAGTGACCTGGCTGGAGCTCAGGGGCTCTCCTTGACGAAGGGGCAGCTCGGGTCAGAGGCCAGGCCACCGATGCTCCCCCAGACAGAAGATCTGGGGCTCACGGTCTGTGCCTTTTCTGGCTCCTTCCATTTGAGCGCCCACAGAGCTCCTGAGCTGCATCCGAGGGCCCCTCTCAGAGCCCCAAGCTGGGCTCACACCATCCTGTCTCGTTTTCCAGCGTAAACAGGAGGTAAGAAGGATCCAGAAGTGGATAAAGATGATCAAGAACCATAGTAAATACCGCGGCAGTGACAAGGTACCGTGGCGATGAGGGCCCCTCGGGAACACTGAGAGCTGAATTGGGGTTTGAGCAGTGCCCATTCCTGTGCCAGGCACCGCCTGCCTCTCAGATGCCCAGGGGCAACTGTCCAGTCCCTAGAGACACAGGTCATGGGCACACCTCCCCATACACACAGGACACTGTCCTGGTAGAAAATCTGAAGTCACTGCTGAAGACAATCCCGGATGCAGGGCAGGCGTGGTTCCAGGAGCCCTGTAGCGGCCACTCCGTACACGGCAGAGCCGGTGCCCCTGAGCCCTTGGCCCTCCAGTCACTGTGGGTCATAAGGCCCCCATCTGGGCAGATACTCCCTCTGCCAATACACAGGGAGCCCCTGGCTTCTCCCTCTGCTGTCTCACCCTGCGCTGCCTCCACGAGTGGCCACGTTCAGCACTCACCAGAGCCTCCTCTCTCCTGTAGTTTCAGCGCAGAATCTACAAAGGCATCCCTGCCCAGGTGCGCGGGAAGGTGTGGGCCGTGATGCTGGAGGTGGACAAGAGGAAGGCCCAGAACGCGGGCAAATACGCGGTACGGCTCTGCACTCAGCCCAAGGGGGCCCGGCCTGCTCGGGCCTGCTCAGGAGCCTGAGTCTCCGTGGAGGACCGTCCCTCACTGAGCCCTCGGGAGCCTCCTCCCCATCCTGCCTTCCTCTCCCTAGATCCTAGTCAGTGCCTCCTCCACGTCTCCTCAGACCCAGCTGGGACTGGACAGGTGTGTTTTGTGCCAGAGGCTTTAACCTGCTCTCTGCTGAGCTCACCTGGGCAGCTTGGCATACGGCCAGAAGAGAGGACTTGCTGGTCCCTGATGGGCGGGGGTCTCCCAGGATGAGATCACAATGGTGTGAGGTAGGGAGCCCCACAGGCTCTGTGCTAACATGGCCTGCCCGCAGCTGGCCGGCCCTCACCTAGGCCTGCCCACAGCTGGCCCTGCCTTCACATGGACTTGCAGCCCCTGGCATTGCCCTTGCCTGGAGAGGCCGCTCCAATGGTCACACAGCTCTCAATGCTTCTGGGAAAGGAGGGAGTGAGGACTGGTGTGGGCAGAGGGCTGTCAGCTGCAGCTGGCTCTCATGGCCCCTGGCTGCCATCAGGGAGCAGGGCCCAGCTGTGTGGCCCACCCTGCCTCCCCCAAGTCTGCAGTCTGGGGCTGGCCCTGGGAGCTGGGCCTGGAGACAGTCATTGCCCAGGCTCAGCTCCAAGCCAAGGGCGGCTTGCAATGTCGAGATGGAGATGGGCCCCTCCAGCAGGGGGCAGCATGGAGCAGTGGTCAGGCTGTGGCTGACTCCTGGAGGGCAGGGCCTGAGATGTCAGTGAGAAGGCTCAGAAGCCTGGCTGGGGGCAGACCACGTCGTGCTGAGAGCTGAGGCAGGCAGGGGGAGTGCACAGGGACCTTTCAGAGCCCCTGTCTGCTGCTGACCGTCAGGGTTACGTGGGCACTGAGGCAAGTTAGGGAGCCCATGACCCTCCCTCAAGGCGGGACCCAGAAAGGAATGAGCGCTTGCAGGGAACTCCCTGTCAGCCAGAAGAGCTGACGTGGACTTGAGGTCCTTGTGTGGCAATGGGGCTTGTGCAGTTCTTGAGGCTGCCCCTCCCCCTCGTCCCTGCCCTGCAGGAGATGAAAGAGCTGGCCAGGCTGGGCGCCACTCACTTCCATCACATCGACTCCGCCATCGCATGGACTTTCAGAAACCACCTCATGTTCCGGGAACGTTACGGAATGAAGTGAGGCCTCTGGGCTGGGGAGGACCCGCGGGTGGGAGGAGCAAGGGTCCTGGGGCACATGGGGTCCCTAGGGAAGATTGGGTGCAAGCCTAAAACAGTTCATTGAGCACAGAAAACAAACTTGCCTTTTCTATAGTACACAAACTTTCCCAAAGACACTGTGGAGAGACTGAAATGAAAAGAAACACCAGGGGAGACAATAGTAGCAATCTATCTAATAAAGGTGTTGTTTCCAGAATATTCAAGGAGCCCTTCAACTCAGTCACAAGGAAGCAGTGGGCAGCCCCCCAGTACCCCGGGAACACAGGCTCGGGGGGGACCCTTCATGAACGCACACACAATTCACCTCCTCAGCGCATGAACACACGCTTATTCCCTACACCACAAAGGGGCACCAGCGCACAGCTGTGGGAGGGGGGAACTAAAACCACTGAGGACGCCGGGTGCTGCTCCCTACAAGGCTGAACGTGCATGGGAGGCTGACTCTCCACAGCTTGGACACACGGGACTGCACTCCCACAGTGGGACGCTCACCTGTGCCCTGAACACCCACCTGGGAAATGAAAGTGCACGTGACTGCGCCCTGGGAGGTGTGCGTGTCCCTGCAGGCGGCGCTCACCCACATGGTGGACAACACGCAGGTGCCCTGACGACGTCACTGCACATGAGCAGAGTGTCACGGGCCCTGCGTGTGGCTGTCAGGCTCTGTTAGGCAGAGCTGCACTGAGAGCCTCGGCAGCACAAGACACACGGCCTCTGTCCTCTCTCTTCCAGCCAACAGGCCTTATTCCACATACTGATGGCCTATTCCGTCTACAATCCTGTGAGTATTCTGGGATCATAGCGCAGGTGCTATCCCGGCAGTCCCTGCAGGGCACCCCTGGTCACAAAGATCCCAGCCTGGGTTGAGGGGGCCTCGCTCATCCACAGCTCTGAGGAAGAGCGGTGGAGGCCAGGCTCTGAGCCTCTTGGACCCAACCTCAAGTTCTGGGAGGAGAAAGGCAGCCTTCTCCTGGGCTGGTCTCCAGACCCCAGGAGCTTGGCCGTGTTGGGATGCCCCTCCCAGGACTAGCATTCCACGCAGTGGGGCGGGGGGCGAAGGCAGGGCAGATCAGGTGTACGACTTTGCTCTGGGTCCCACTGATGCCATTACACCCACCAGCCCTGTGGTTGGACCCATGGGCCTGAATCCCACTCTGTACAGCGCCACTGCCACAACCACCCACTCAGACTTTCCCATGAGTGGAGCAGGCGCAGGGCTCCATGGGTGACCCAGCAAGGCCTGGACATCCCCACCCCCCTGACCTGCCACTGGCCAACCCTGCCTGGTGCCCTGGTTCCCAGGGGGGCCTGGCATTCAGGAAGCCCAGGCCTGCACCCATGCCAGAGGCACACCTCCTGTTCCGGTCCTGGTAGCACTTCCTGGCTTACTTCTTCCTCATGTGAGAAAGGGCCACCGGCTCACCTGCAGAGCTCAGGGGTCCAGAAGCTTCCATGGGCATGGATCTGGATTCCCACAGCAACCTGGCCCATGCTGACATCTTGGGGGTAACAGGTGTCCATACTTGAGCTCTCCCCCTGTGCTGCCTAAGCTCAGGCCCTGCAGGATTCCCTCCAGGAACTTGGAGAACTTCTCTGGGCTCCAATTCTTGGGCAGCTGACACCAAGTGGCAGGATTCAGGCACAGGGGCTCCCTGTGCCTAAATCTTCCTGGACCCTTCAGTGGGTGACCCTGATCTGCCTGAGAGGTGGGCCATCCTAGGATATCATTCTTGCCAGGGGAGGTCTCCTAAAGGTATTCTGGGATCTTGCAGGAGGTGGGCTACAGCCAGGGTCTGAGCCATGTGGTGGCGCTGTTGCTCATGTATATGCCCGAGGAGGACGCTTTCTGGGCCCTGGTGCAGCTCATGGAAAGCAGGAAGCACGCGATGCACGGTAGGTGGATGGCGTGTGGGGCCCAGTGCATGCAAGTCCGTGCACGGCCCTCACTGGCTCCTGAATGTGCAGGACAGTGTCACAGTGTGGGGGGGGGCTCCCAGGAAGCCAGGGCTGGCAGAGGCCTCCCAGACTGAGCCAGCCCCCTTCTTTTACCACCACCCAAAGGCCCTGCAGCTTGGCCATGGCCATCCTGGGTGTGAGAACCTTCAGAACAAGGGGTCCTGTCCTTGTCCAGTGACTCAGGTCGATTCTGACTCTTCTGCCTCACATGTCTGTACACAACTCTCAAGCACAGAGCCACACCCAGGGAACTTGTGGAAGGCAGCATCCCCTGTAGGGTCACCCCTCCTCGCTCCTGAGTCTTGGAATGGTCAGGAGGCACCCAGTCTGACTTGCACCCACCCCAGCGGGCTCCAGGGGGCAGCCAGGCCTGGGCTGCACACAGTCACCCACCTGCACCCACCTCCCAAGCAGATCCTCTGCCCTGGCCACGTTCATCCCCACCTGCCCCTGGTCCAGCCTCCCCTGACCCTCAATGCTCAGAAGCACCCCACCCAGGCCTGGGGCTCTCCAGCCTTCCTAGGAGGAGGCTCTCACATGAGGGTGTGGCTGATTCTACTCAGGTTTCTACAAACCAAACACCCCCAAACTGGAGCGATTCCAGCAACACCTGGGGCTCATTGTGCATCGCGTGCTCCCCTCCCTGGAGAAACACCTGGTAAGTTAAGCATCTCCTTTCTCCTCTTGGGGGCTCTGGGCTCATGGGACTGCTTCCTGAGCCAGGGGAGGCCACATCCTCACCAAAACTTTCCTTGGTTACGGGGGTCCACGGCAGCTTGGGTGTTGGTTTGTTGTCCAGCACTTGGTCCCCCAGAGTTGGCGTAGATTGAAGGGAGACGCTGTCCCCAGAGCAGAGTGGAAGGAGGGACCTGTGTCCCTTCAGGAACCTGCATGGCTGGGAGGGGGGATGCCCCTGCTGCTGGGCTTCCTGCACCCAGGGGCTCTGCCCCAGGGCTCAGATTAGAGGGAGTCAGGCCTGGGCCCTGGGCCCTGGGCCCTGAGCCCCCTCTGCCTCTGCCTTTTCTTAGGAGAAGGAGGGTGTGTGCCTGGAGGATTCCACCACCCACTGGTACATCCAGTGCTTCCTGGATGGGGTAAGTGCCCCGGGGACCCCTTGCCCAGGGAAGCTCCTGCCCCAGTGCCTGGTTCTCTGGTGCTGGTGGCCTGTGACTCTGAGCTCCCCCAGCCCCAGCAGACACAGGAGGGAGCCTGCTGTGCAGACCAGGCAGGCCCTGTCCAGCCCTGCTAAGGGTGGTCCAAGCTGAGGCTGAGCCTCAGAGCCAGCAAGGAGGGGACAGGTCCCACCAGGACCTATCCAGAGAGCCTGGCAAAGGCCAGAGCCCTACAGTGAGAGGCAGGAGATCCATAGACCCCCCGAGGCAGAGGCTGGTGGCAGCACAGCCCAAGGGCTGACCCCTCCCCAGGTCCCTGGGGTGTCTGGCATCTCCAGTGTGGCTTCCAAAGTGTGCAGACCCCCAGGGTCCAGGACAGGACATGGTCATCCTCTCTGGGTCTGGTTCGCTGAGTGGGCAGGGATGTGGCCATGAGGCATGGCCTCCCCTCCCCTCCCAGGAGGAGCTCTGGCCTTCTTGTGTGATCAGCCTCCTGGAGTCTCCCTCTGTCCTAGGGGAGTGACACTGCACACCCACCCCTGTGGGCCCTGCTGAGGCCCTGATGGGCGGGTCCTCCAATGCCTCTGTCCCCAGGTGCCATTCCCCCTGGCTCTGAGAATATGGGATATATACATCCTGGAGGGCGAGCACGTGCTCCCGGCCATGGCATACACGGCCCTCAAGATCCACAACAGTGAGTCCTCAGGGCCCACAGAGGCCCGGGTGCTGGGGACGGAGGAGCTGGGGGTCCCCTGCCTGTCCCTCGTGAGCAGGGCTTGAGGGAGGGATGAGGGGGTTTGGGAGGCCTGGGTTCCCTTCAGGAGGGCACTGAGAATCCCCCTGTTGCATCCCCAATCCCAGGCCCCCACAGACCACAAGGAGAAGTGGCCAGGGTCATCGCACTGGAAATTGGCCCCTGAGCAGTCCCTCTAGTGCTTGGTGTGACACCCAAGGGTGTCCAAGGGTGTCTGCAGCCCATGTCTGGTGCTGGGACAGGGCTTGGAGCAGCCATGGTGGCTGCGCCATCCCTAGGGCCCCTCCCAGCCTGACACCCACCCCCATGTCTAGAGCGCCTGCTGAAGATGCCCCGGGACCACCTCCGGGAGTTCCTGCAGGTGACCCTGAAGCAGGCCTGGTCTCTGAGCGAGGACGCGGTCATCAGGCAGCTGCGGGCCTCCATGCGTGAGCTGGGGAAGCTCCAGTGCCTCCTGCCTCCCGAAGGTGAGTCCAGCACACGGCCCCGTCCCATGCTCCCTTGGGGGAGTCAGTAGTGGGAGTGCCAGGCCCTGACATCCCCGCCCAGGGCCTCACCTCTTCCTGGTCCTCCTTGTCCTCCGCGGGCTCAGCAGTTCTGCTTTCTGAAGCTCTGTCAGCATGGCCTGGCAGGGCCTCGGGCAGCTTCCCAGAATCCTCCTGTGGGTGCCGGCTCTCCCCCCACCACTCTGGGGCCGGGCCGTGGAGCTGTCCTCAGGACATTTGTGGCTCTGGCTCCTCGGCTGACCCCCACTCTGGAGTGGATTGGAGGCCCCGCCTTGAGCTACCCTGCCCAGGTCTGGAGCAGGTGCCCTGGCTCAGTGCCCCCAGGAGCCTGGAGCACAGCTGGACCCCCACTCCAGCAAGATGAGAAGTGGCCCTGCCTGCCCAGGGGGCCCCTCCCCAACTGACCCCACACAGGCTCCTGGCCCGATGACCACAGCTGTCTGCACACAGGACCCTCCTAGGACAGGGGTGGGCGGGGCTCCCACCTGCATGTGGGCAGGGCTAGAGGGAGGTGGGGCTGTGGGAGACCCTGTGCAGTGATGTAAAGGCTACCGGCACTGGATCCCCTTCAGCCATCTGAGAACCCCTGGAAGGCCCAGGTGCCCTGAGCCCAGTTGTGGGGGCCGAGTGCACTCCTGCGAGCAGGGCTGGGCACAGAGGCAGGGCTGGGGGCCCCCGTGGCAGAACACAAGAGTGTGGGCTCTGCAGCCCTAGCCTCGGGCCAACAGAAGGCAGCGGGACCCGGAGCATCGCTGGCTTCTGGGCTCTAGTGGGGAGGGGTCCCCGTGCTCATCCCCTGCTGCTGCTGCCATCATGGACCTGAGCGCCTGGGTCCCCATGCAGAGCAGAGATGGGCTTGTCCCAGCTCTAGAGGCTCTAAGTGGGGGCCCAGGTGCAGGCTGTCCAGGCACTGGGGAGGCCCCACTGTGCCTCCAGGTGCTGCCTCCTTGGGTGCTCGTAGGACAGTAGCGGTGACAGCCCAGTCTCACCAGGAAAGAGACAGTGGCCCAGGGGCAGAGGACACAGGGCACCCCTGCCACCTCTTTAGAAACTGCATTCCCTGTCCCCAAGTCCTGAACCGGACTCCATGTCTGCCCCACAGCCCCAGCTCTCACCCCCATCATCTTAGGCTCAGTTCCTTTCCAGCCATGTAGGAGGGACTCAGATGCGGGAAATCAGCCAATGCACTGTTAGGGCGCAGCAGGTCAGGTGGGGAAGGTGATGGGGTCCTGAGTTGGTGCCTGGGTCCCCAGAGATGAGAGTGAGGCAAGGAGTTCAGGGCCATCCACCCTGTGGGGCTGTGCAGGAGGAGCCGGTGGTGTCCCAGGGCTCCCCTTGCCCGGGCTGCACACACCCTCCCGTCTGGGGCCAGCAGCCTGGAAGAGTCCTCAGCGTCACACGTGGTGATGGGGACCCCAGGATGAGGTCGGGGCAGGCACCCTGCAGGCCAAACGGGGGCTGTGGAGAAGCAAACCGCGTCTCTTCTTCTTCCAGCCAAGGCCATCGAACAGTGCAGCAGGCCCCTGGGGCAGGCACGCGTCCCCCAGATGCACGTTCCTGCCCCCACTGCTCCGAAGGCCAAAATCACCATTCAGGACACAGTGGCAGTGTGGGAGCAGACCAGGGGTCCCGCTACCCGTGCAGTGATGATCCGTCCTCCAGGAAGCTTTGGCCTCCGCATCACCAAGAGGGAAGGCATGGAGGAGGAGGAGAGCTGGGAAGGCAGCCCAGAGCCCCTCGGCCTGGGCTCCCCTGTGGGGACCGCAGAGTCTCCAGGTTCTGCCAGCCCCACGGAGTCTCCAAAGTGCTCGAGGTGGGGAGGCCTGTGCCAGTGCGCCAGTCTCCCTAACCTGAGCGGGCCAGAGCACAGGGAGGACGACTCCTCCGACGCTGGCAGCCGGGAGGGCCTGTGGATGTGGGCTCCTCCACAGGCCTCAGAGCCCCCAGAACCAGGGCCCATGCAGGCTGTCCCCGCCTGGGGGCCACAGCTGAAGACTCCCCCCTACTGGCATGGCAGCCCCACGCACTCTGGGGACAGTCACGGGCTGGAGCCGGCCAGAGCCAGCCCTGGGATGGGAGACCAGGCCCGCGTGCCCTCCCTGGCCAGAGGCCTCCTTACCTCTTATTCTGTGGGGCACCTGGATGATGGGTGCCTCCTAGAAGAGAGGCCGAGTCCACCATCTGTCCTGCCCAGGCTGGGCAGCAGCCTTCCGTGTGTCTTCACGGCATCCTATGCACTTGGTTGAGCCCCCACCGCCCAGGCTCTTCCTGGGGCCAGGACACCCTGACACTGGAAGACAACAGCCGTGCCAGGAGCCACTGTACTCTCCTCCCCGCCCCCTCCCCCACCGCCACCCTCAGGTGGTGCTGAGTCTGTATTAAATTGTTCCATGGAAACGAGTTTGCTCCAGTTTGTGACCCCGGTGCCCAGCGGCAGCAAGCTTCCCCGTGTTCCTGGAGAGCGTAGGCAGCTCCACAGCCCCCAGCCCCAGGCAGAGACCCACTCAGGACCCTGCAGGCAATGCCTGAGATTCAGCTGTGCCCTGTGGGAACTGGGTCAGCGTGGGAGAGCAGCAGCTGTGAGTGCCCGTGACCTCTGGGACAGATCAGCACAATAGGAACAGCCGTGGTTGGAGGGCCTGTGTCACCTCTGTGCTCTCCCCTAGACCTGGGCGGCCGTGGCTGCAGCATCCCTGGCTTGACCCCACATGTCTCTCACAGGTATGGGATACCTGTGTCACACTGTATGTTCCAGGACCTCAGGAAGGAATTAAATTCCTGTGGTGTATACGCTGGCCCGTTATCAGTCTTTATTTTCCAGGGGACACCGAGGACCAGCAGGGCTGACTTAACCGCCTTTATCACATTTCTAGCCTTTTCTCCGGATTGGGCTGCTGCAAATACAGCCTTTGAATAAGTATCTCCCACCACTTGGACAAACTTAAGTTGACCCAAGGAGTTAATGTGGGTGAAGTCCACTTGCCAGAGCTTCTTAGGAGCAAGTCCTCGCGGGTTCACTCCTGCTTGTAGCAGTGGGGCTGACGGGGCGAGGGGGCACAATTCTTGCAAGAGTGCACTAGGTGTTTGCATTGGCTCATTGTTAGCTCCGGGAAAAGTGATTTTGTGTTGCTTTCTGCCATATGAAGTTTTTGGTGTAGAATAGGGGCTTGTTCTAGGTGTCTGATGGCAGCCAAGTTGCAGGAGATAAGATGATCGACCTTTTCATTGCCTTGGGAAACTCACATAACAAGCAGCAAGTATGACCTGCAAACCAGCGTAAGCACAGCAATGGAGTTTTTTTTCTGAACTTGAGCCTTGAACCCCCTGGGCGGTTTAAAGGGCCCTGTGCCTCCATCAGCACCAGCAGGTGGTATCGGGAGAGAGGCATCTCCCCAGACTGAGTTGTCCCGAGCCCTTCCAGCCCCTGAGGCTGCAGCCCTACAGGCCCACACGCCGGGTCACCAAGGGGCGGTGCTGCTCTGCCTAGACCCTCCAGAGAGCTCCCCCAGCCTCCGATGCAGGAGCACAGTGTGTTGGCTCCAACAAGACGAGGGTGTCCATGGAAACGCTAGCAGAAGCGAGCCCGAGACAGCTGCTTGTGCGCTTATCTGGAACCCGGTGAGCAGCAAGACGAGTAACTTAATATCAGGTTATAACCATGAATAAAACCCCACATGTGAGTGCATCCTGATACAAACAGATAACTGCATAAGCAGACGGATGGAGAAGAGACAAATACTCCTGAGAGAGACCCTAAGTAGTCAATGGCTGACTCCGCTCCAGCAGGGGGAGCTACTGCCCCTCCCTGACAGATGTGGACAGTCCTCTGGTGATAACCCGTGGTCAGCCACAGCTGTCATGCACCTGGATGCCAGGTGACAAGAAGGGACCTGATTTCTTTGGTTTTCTTTCCAAACTCCCCAACCCTAGTCCAAACTCCAAAGAGCACAGTGTAGGGGACATTGGGTCATCCCTGGCCAGGCCTCCCCTAGAGTGGCAAGGTCAGAAAACCCAGGACAGGCTGAGAAAGCTCCCAGCCCCGAGGACAGGTGGACAACGGGCAGCTGGCACTCAGCTCTGGGTGCTTCTTTGCCTAAAGCAGTTGCCGGATGTGAATCCTGTTTGGCACAGGGTTCTCCCTGGGCTCGAAATAATTGTGTGTCTTTTCTGCTCTGATGCCCAGCAAACCGTATTCTGTCATTGTTGGTGATAGAGTGCCTCCAGCCAAAACAAAACAAAAGTGCTTAATCTTGAATTCACTTGGAAGGCAGAGTCACAGAGAGGCAGAGAGAGAGAGAGAGCGAGCGAGAGAGAGAGAGAGCAAGAATTTCAGTCCGTTGGTTCACTCCCCAAATGGCTGCAATGGCAGCTGGGCCTCCTCTGGGTCTCCCATTTGGGTGCAGGGGCCCAAGCACTTGGGTCATCTTCCACTGCTTTCCCAGGCCATTAGCAGAGAGCTGGATGGGAAGTGGAGCAGCCGGGACTGGAACTGGAGCCCACATGGGATACCGGCACAGCAGGCAGCAGCTTTACCCATTAAGCCACAACATGGACCCTAATTTTGACATATTGTGACATGTAAAACCTGCACTTTTAAAAATGTGAGGGGCTGGCTTGTGGCTCAGTGGGTTTAAAGCCCAGGCCTGTGGTGTTGGCATCCCATATGGATGCTGGCCAAGTCTGGCTGTTCTGCTTCCAATCCAGCTCCCTGCCATGGCCTGGGAAAGCAGTAGAAGATGGCCCAAGTCCTTGGGCCTCTGCACCTGCGTGGGGGACCCAGAAGAAGCTCTTGGCTTCTGGCTTCTAATCAGCACAGCTCCGGCCATTTTGGTCATTTGGGGAGTGAATCAGCAGATGGAAGACATTTCTCTCTCTCTCTTTCTCTATCTCTCTAACTCTGTCTTTCAAATAAATAAAATAAGTCTTTTTTTTAAAAAAATTAATGTGAGGCAATATCTACACATTCACAAAAGACCTTCAAAAACGTAGTGGAAGCTGCATTTTATGAAAAAGTCATGTGACTTTCGAAATTTTTGCACTGAAATAAGCTTACTGTTTTTTTTTTTCTTTTTAAGATTCGTTTATTTATTTGAAAGTCAGAATTACACACAGAGAGGAGAGGCAGAGAGAGAAAGAGAGACAGAGGTCTTCGATCTGCTGGTTCACTCCTCAACTGGCCCCCATAGCCACAGGTGTGCCGATCTGAAGCCAGGAGCCAGAGCTTCTTCCTGGTCTCCCACGCAGGTGCAGGGGCCCAAGGACTTGGGCTATCTTCTACTGCCTTCCCAGGCCATAGCAGAGAGCTGGATGGGAAGTGGAGCAGCTGGGACTCAAGCTGGCTCCCATATGGGATGCCAGCACTGCAGGAGGAGGCTTTAACTCACTACGCCAGAGCCACAGCACCAGCCCCAGCTTACTGTGTTTAAAAAGGAATTATTGGGGCCAGCGCAGTGGCCCAGTGGGTTAACGCCCTGGCCTTAGGGACCGGTGTCCCATATGGGCACCGGTTCTAGTCCCAGCTGCTCCTCTTATGATCTAGCTCTCTGCTATGGCCTGGGAAAGCAGTAGAAGATGGCCCAAGTCCTTGGGCCCCTGCACCCGTGTGGAAGGCACAGAAGAAGCTCCTGGTTCCTTGCTTCAGATCGGCTCAGCTCTGCCTGTTGCGGCCATCCGGGGAGTGAATCAGTGGATGGAAGACCTCTCTCTCTCTCTCTCTCACTGTCCACTCTGCCTGTCAAAGAAAAAAAAATAGAGTAATTATCCAGACTTACTTCCTATAATTAATTGACTTTGACACTTATTATCAGGACTTCTACCATGCACTGCTCATTCAAAATATTTGATTCTGATTAATTTTTAGAAGCCTATAGTATTTCTTTTTTGTTTGTTTTTTCATCTATAGTATTTTGAGCAGGAGAATCTTCAGAGCCCATGATCCAGAGAATTCTTTCTGTGACTATCACATATTGGTTTTTTTGTTTTCCTTTTTAAATATTTATTTATTTATTTATTTATCTGAAAGGCGTAGTTACAGAGAGGCAGAGATAGAAAGAGAAAGAGAGAGAGAGAGAGAGAGTCTGCAAAATTACTCTTTTTTTTTTTTTCTTTGACAGGCAGAATGGACAGTGAGAGTGAGAGAGAAAGAGAGAGAGAGAGATAAAGGTCTTCCTTTGCCGTTGGTTCACTCTCCAATGGCCACTGCGGCTGGCGCACCACGCTGATCCGATGGCAGGAGCCAGGTGCTTCTCCTGGTCTCCCGTGGGGTGCAGGGCCCAAGCACTTGGGCCATCCTCCACTGCACTCCCGGGCCACAGCAGAGAGCTGGCCTGGAAGAGGGGCAACTGGGACAGAATCCGGTGCCCCGACCGGGACTAGAACCCGGTGTGCCGGCACCGCTAGGTGGAGGATTAGCCTGGTGAGCCGCGGTGCCAGCCTGGATAATTGCTCTAGATAAAGACACTGTAGGGGCTGGCACTGTGGCGTATTGAGTAAACCCGCTGCCTGCAGTGCCGGCCTCCCATACGGGCACTGGTTCCAATCCAGCTCCTCTCTCTCTTTTTTTTTTAAAGATTTATTTATTTATTTGAAAGAGTTATATAGAAAGATAAGGAGAGAGAGAGAGAGAAAGAGAGAGAGGTCTTCCATCTGCTGGTTTACTCCCCAACTGGCCGCAACAGAGTGAGCTATTCCAATCCGAAGCTAGGAGATAGGAGCTTCCTCTGGGTTTCCCACATGGAAACATGCAGAGAGCTGGATTGGAAGTGGAGCAGCCGGGACTGGAACCAGCACCTCTGCTGTGGCCTGGGAAAGCAGAAGATGGCCCAAGCCCTTGAGAAACTGCACCGCATGGGAGACTGTGGGGAGCAACTCGGACTAGACTGTTACTGGAATTAAGACTTATTCTATACATCTGCTCTCCCACAATATGGCGCTGAGAAGGGAGAAACAGCTTCTACGCAGCTGCCTCCAGTTCAACCAATAAACTGTAGGACCTGCTCCTGATTGGAGGAGAGCAGCGTACTCGGCGTGTGGGTAGCAGAGTTGGGATTGGCGGAAAAGGACTATGAAGGAGGAGAGAGACAACATGCACCAGGAACATCTATCTGAAGGAACACCTGTGCAGCCCCCGAGAGAGCCGGCCGGCGGTGTGCCGCTCCCCCGCGGAAGTGGGGAAGGTGGCAGGGGGAACTGCCCTTCCACAGAGGTGGAAGGGATGGTAGCCAACCTGGGAAGAACCAGCAGCAAACCCGGGGAGGGCCGAGCAGACAAAAGAACAGCGCAGGGTCCTGTGTCGTTCCTCCACAAAGAGGGGCAGCGACAGGAGACTGGTAAGAAGCTCTTGGCTCATGGCTTCAGATTGGCACAGCTCTGGCTGTTGCGGCCAACTGGGGAGCGAACCAGCAGATGGAAGACCTCTCTCTCCCTGCCTCTGCTTCTTCTCTGTGTAACTCCGACTCTCAAATAAATAAATAAATCTTTTTTAAACAAGACATTGCAAATGTTAAAAATTAAAATTTAACCTGTTTTGTTAAAAACAACCTTTTAAAGATAAAAATAACGTGGTTTTTGTTCAATTATTCCAGACTATATTATCACATATAGGGGTAGTGCTAGAAAGAATAGGAAAAAACATGAGAGGACAGAGTAAATACCTGAGATAATAGAGAAATATCTGTTCAAGTGCTTTTCAGTGCAAGAGTAGCTGGTAGAATTAAAGACAGCGTGTGATGTTACAAATCAGTCAGAAACAAGAGTGTAACTCCTCATGCAAAAGGGAGAGCACTGAAAGTAGCCATGAAACGTAAGCCAAAACCTTAGAAGAGAGTGACTGAAATTAGAACACACCAACCACAACCACAAAAAATGGGTTAAATTTATTATAAGAATCTCAGAGTAAAATTTTTTTTTTGACAGGCAGAGTGGAGAGAGAGAGAGAGAGAGAGAGAGAGAGAGAGAGAGATCTTCCTTTGCCGTTGGTTCACCCTCCAGTGACTGCTGCGGCTGGCGTACCACGCTGATCAGATGGCAGGAGCCAGGTAATTGTCCTGGTCTCCCATGGGGTGCAGGGCCCAAGCACCTGGGCCATCCTCCACTGCACTCCCTGGCCACAGCAGAGAGCTGGCCTGGAAGAGGGGCAACCGGGACAGAATCCGGTGCCCCGACAGGGACTAGAACCCAGTGTGCCGGCACCGCAAGGCGGAGGAATAGCCTAGTGAGCCAGGATGCCGGCCTGAACTCAGGTATTCTTATATAGGACCTGGCTGCAGCGGCTTTACCACTGCACCAAGGGCCTGCCCCCAATGTTTTTCTTAAGCTTTAGGTGTCTTCGCATCAAGAAAGGAGTGGCAAATCCAGACCCAAAATGCAAAGTCATCGTAATCAGTCCTTGCTTTCTTTTTCCACTTAACGTGGCCAACTCTTCCCTGGGCTCTTCTGGGGGTTCCTACAGACCACAGAGCCTGAACCCCAGCTGCTCTGCTCCAAAGTGGCCCAGACACCCAATGGGGACGATATGGCAGCACCATACTACGTCTTCCTTTTTTCCACAACCTTGTTCTCTTTCTACCTGTTTATGTTGTAAAGTTTTAGAATTTTTATTTACATTTGTTTATTTGAAAGGCAGAGAGACAGAGATCTCCTGGCCACTGATCCATTCCCCAAATGTCTGCAACAGCCAGGGCTGGGCCAGGCTGAAGCCAGGAGCCCCAAACTCAATTTGGGTCTCCTGTGTGGGTGACAGGGATCCAAATATTTGGGCTGTCACTTACTCCCTCCCAGGGTCTAGGCGAGCAGGAAGCTGGAATTCAAAGTGGAGCCAGGCCTCAAATCCAGGCACTCTGATCTGGGCTACCAGCATACCAAGCTGTGTCTTCACTGCTGCACCAAATGTCCAAAACAATGGTGCAAGGTCTTTTAAAAAACAAACAAAAAATCTGCCCATTAGCATCAGAGTTGGGGGAGGGGGGAGCAGGTTACAGGTACAGATTCTGAAACTCTGCAGTCTTAAGAGACTGGGTGGCTGCAGCCTCATTTTGAGTATCCATCCCAGTGCAACAGGAGAGAAACAGGACTCATTTAGAAAAATATCAAGCTCCTCACAACTGGACACGTGTCCATTTCTAGCTCCAAACCAGTCAGGAGCGAGGAGTGTCAGATCCTAACCGGCAGTGACCCCTGCTGCCCTGGTAGGGACTCCTGAACGTTCAAGCATGCCCAAAATGGCCTCATGTGAACTTTCCGGGGTGATGGTATTGAGCACCATTGCTGTGGTGTGTCGTGTGCAAAAACAGTGAAAGCCAAATCAGCGGTGCCTGTGCAGATCACCTAGCTGGGTGCCAAATGCTGTCCTGTGCCCGGGGGTTTGAGCCAGATTGAAGTGCCGTGTGTACTGGGGGAACGGGCATGCCTTCCCACCCCCATGAAAGCACCTGTTCGGCTCCCATAGGACAGCAAGTTGATGGAAGCTCACCCTGCTGTGCTGTCCCTGTGTTGGAGCATGAGCGCCCCATAAACCCTTCTGGGTTGCATATTGGCCCCTTGTCAATTTCTATCTGCAAGTGAGCCAAAGACCCTGGGCTTGGTAAGGCCACTGTGATGTACAAATAGTTCCACTTTCTGGAAGCAGGTTTGTGACAATGTTTCAGGATCACCTTTTGCAGCATGAGTTAATCAAAGAAAAAAAGACAAAGGTTGTCCCTTGCATTCTTCATTAAAAAAATTTTATATATTTGAAATGCAAAATGAGAGAGAGAGAGAGAGCAGGAAGGAGGAAGGGAGGGAGGCAGGGAGGGAGAGAGAGAGATCTTTCATCCACTGGTTCATTCCCCAAGTGCCCACAGTAGCAGGGCCGAGTCGGGCTGAAAGCAGGAAATACAGCTGCATCTCCCACGTGGGTGGCAGGAACCCAGCACCTGGGCCTTCCCCTGCTGCTTCTCATGCACATTGCAGGAAACTGAATGCAAGTGCAGACGGACACCGCACGCAGGGGCTCCAGCCACTGCGCTGGCACATCGCCTGCCCGTGTTCTCCACCTCCTTTCAGGCTCGGGACCTTCCACGTCTCACCTGTCGACAGGTGTGCTGGCCTGCCAGGTATGTAGCCTGCTTCCTCGCCACCCCCCCCCCCCCCAGCACCAGGTGAACACCATGCTCCCCTTCAGCAGCTTCCTGCCTGACTCGCAGGCACACACCTGTCCTTTCCCAAGGTCCTCCTGGGGGACGTCAAGCACACACCTGTGGGGCCTGTAGAATCAAGCTTTTTTTTTTTCCTTGAATTTTTATTTTTTTTAAAGGTTTACTTGAAAGTCAGTTACCGAGAGAGTCGAGCTTATTTTTTAAAACTAGAGGCTTACCTGAACATCTTGCTCCCCCAAGCACAGAACCTAACAATTCCCATGCTCTCTCTAATCTGGTCTTCTACTATTTTGTTGGTTGCCCCAATCAATTAACACATTTCCACATAGAGCTTAAGAAACCTTGTGCCCACCCCCACCCCCCATTGAAATATTAAGGAATTCAGCTGTAAAAGCTTCCTGGCCCAGCATTTGGGGGGGGGGGGGTGTCGAGGTTTCTTTCATTTTTTAAAAAAATATTATTTATTTATTTGAGTGCTAGTTAGAGAGAGAGGGAAAGACAGAGAGAAAGGTCTTCCATCAGCTGGTTCACTCCCCAGATGGCCAGAGCTGGGCCAATCAGAAGCCAGGAGCTTCTTCTGGGTGCGGGGACAGAGCCTTCCAAGTGAGAACTCTGGTGGCTGCTTCAGCCACAGGAGCTGCAGACCCCGGCCCACTCAGAGGACGGGGTCGTGCACACTTCCGCTAAGACAAGCAAGCCCAGCACAGAGACCTGGGGAGCGCGGCCCGCTGGACGCTGGGGGTGGACAGCCCAGCAGGCCCCGCGCGCTCCCGGCGGGGAGGCCAGCCCAGGTCCCCAAGCCCCCGGGCGCCCCGCGGCCCAGGAAGCGAGCCGCGCGCCAGGACCGCGGGACCCCACGCCCCTCCCCGCCGCACGGCGGCGCTGCGCAAGGCCGGCCGTTGTCCGGGGCCGTTGGGCGCCCACGTGGCTTCTGGACGCCTGGAGGCCGGCGCGGGGGCGGGCGCCATTACGAGAGGCCGGGGGCGCGGGGTGGAGCCGACGAGGAGCCCAGAGCGCGCCCGCGGCGGCGGCGTCGGGTGGGAAGACGAGGCGCGGCACTGGGGGGCGTGGCGGCCGGCCTGCAGGCGGGGGCGCGTCCAGGGCAGGAAGCTGGAGTCCCCGTGGAGCTGGTGGGCGCGGCCCCCACAGAGGCCTGAGGCGTCCGGCGCGATGGCAGGGGCCGCCCCCGGGGCGGCGGGAGGGGCCGCGCGGCTCGCCACGCCCGCCACGCCCGCCACGCCCGCCGCCGGGCGCGTCGTCCAGGGCGAGCGGGCCAGAGGCGCGGGGAAGATGCTCCAGGTCCTGGTGCTCCAGGTGAGCGAGCGGCCCGCGCACGGACGGTCGGGCCCGGGTCGGTGCAGGCGGGAGGCTGGAGTGCGGGTGGGGGTCGCTTCAGAAGGGGGCGCGTGCGCTGTTCCGGACAACCCCGGAGGGCAGTTGCTGCGAGCTGTCTCGCACTAGGTGTGCGTTCCTGACTCAGGCACGTTGGCAGGTGTGTCGGTGCCCCGCACACCCCAGCCCACGTCCGCCCATGTTAGGGCCCTCGCGGGGAACCGTGGACCTGGCTCCCGCCCTTCCCCCGCCGCCCGCCGCCCTCGGGGCTCGGCTTCTGGGACCCCCCCGCTCCCCCCACGCCGCCCTCTCCTCACGCGGGTGTCCTGGTCCCCGGGGCGGGCATGGGCCGCCACCTGGGAGACTTGAGGTGCAGGGAGGGCTCCCGAGGAAGACTGAGGGGAGGCGCTGGAGGAGGGAGTTTACAAACCGGAGCCAGGGTGTGGGATGGGGAGGGGCGCCGCGAAGGAGGGGGATGGGTGGTGTTTGTGTTCTGTGGATTCACCCGACCAGAGCATCACACACCCCCGAAGCCGCTGACTCCTTGCAAGGAGGCCTGGCTCTCAGACTTTTCAATTTGTTTTATTTACTTGACAGAGTTAGAGACAGTGAGAGACACAGACGGACAGAAAGGTCTTCCTTCCTTTTGTTCACCCCACAAATGGCCGCCACGGCCAGCGCGCTGTGCCGATCTGAAACCAGGAGCCAGGTGCTTCCTCCTGGTCTCCCATGCGGGTGCAGGGCCCAAGCACTTGGGCCATCCTCCACTGCCCTCCTGGGCCACAGCAGAGAGCTGGACTAGAAGAGGAGCAACTGGGACTAGAACCCGGCGCCCATATGGTTCGCTGGCGCCCCAGGCAGAGGATGAACCAAGTGAGCCATGGCGTCGGCCCCGGCTCTCAGACTTTGAAGGGATTTCAGGTCTCCCTGGGAGGCTCCTCTGCACTAGTCAATGTTCTCCATCAGTCCTAAATATGTCAGTCCCAATTCCTTCCTGTGAAAGGGCTCTCACCCATCCTGCCACGTGCACGCCCGTGGGTGCGGGACTTGGGCAAGAAGTGCTGGGCTCGTGCCCTCCTGCTTGGGAACCCGTGTGTGTGTTGGGCCCTGGAACCTGCTTGTGTCTCCCCTCAGCTCTGCCCGGCCTCCACTTATGACTGCGACCTGGCTCACCCTTGGAGCAAATCTTCTGTCCCTTATAGGAGTATTTGCCCCAGTGAGGTCCAGGTTCCGGCTGTCCTGATCCAGATTGATGTGGCATTTCCATGGATACGGTGCCCCCTCCCACCCTGTGCCCATCAACAGGTGATGGGGTACCCTCAGGGTGGTGTGCATGGAGGATGGGAAATTATTTAGCTTTCACATTAGTTAGTTTTGAGGTGTCCTCTTACACGTGAGGATGTCATATGAAGTGAGGTGACCCAAGCAGAAAGGCCCACGTGCTGTATGATTCTGTGGGCGAGTTGAATGGCAGCTGCCAGAGGTTGGGTTTGTGCGTACAGGGCAGAGATTCACTTTTGCAAGGTGAAGAATTGAGATGGCTGGTGCTCGCGGTTGCACAACAGTGCCAGTCTACGTAATGCTACTGAACTGTACACTTAAAATTGCCCAAAAGGATGAATTTTATCTGGAGTTTGCCACGACTTTTTAAAAAGATTTACTTGATTCTGTCCCGGTTGCCCCTCTTCCAGGCCAGCCCTCTGCTGTGGCCAGGGAGTGCAGTGGAGGATGGCCCAGGTGCTTGGGCCCTGCACCCCAAGGGAGACCAGGAGAAGCACCTGGCTCCTGGCTCCTGCCATCGGATCAGCGCGGTGCGCCGGCCGCAGCGCGCTGGCCGCGGCAGCCATTGGAGGGTGAACCAACGGCAAAGGAAGACCTTTCTCTCTGTCTCTCTCTCTCACTGTCCACTCTGCCTGTCAAAAAAATAAAATAAATAAATAAATAAATAAAAAATAAATAAATAAAAATAAAAAGATTTACTTATTTGAATAACAGAATGACAGAGACCAACAGAGAGGGAGATCTTCCATCCACTGGTCCATTCCTCAAATGGCCGCAACAGCCAGATCTGGCAGAGTCTGAAGCCAGGAACCAGGAACTCCATCCGGGCCTATCATGTGGGTGGCAGGGGTCCAAGCACTGGGACCCCGAGGCACATTCCCAGGGAGCTGGATCAGAAGTGGAACAGGCGGGACTCGAACTGGTTCTTGGTGGTCATGAGACAGGAACCCGGCAGAGAAGAGAAGCAGCGACCCAGAAGACAGCGGCCTCCCTGAGTGACGCAGACAGAGGCGAGAGCTGTACCTGGAGAGCCGCATCACCAGGAGCCCTGTAGCAGGGCAGCTGTGCTGTTCCTGAAGAGTCCGGCCTGCAGGAGACTCTGCCACATCTGGCGGGGACGAGACCTCTCCTGGCTAAGGAGGGCCGAGAAGAGCTGTTGGCTGCCAGGAATGGGAGGAGGGCTCGCACGCCCCAGCTGGTTAGGTGCCGCGTGTGATGTCTGCATCGCACCTCAGGGTGCCTGTTCAGATCTGACCGCTCAGCTTCTGGTCCAGCTTCCCGTGTGCTCACATGGGAAGGCAGCGTGTGATGGCCCAAGTACTTTGACCCCTGCCCCTGTGTAGGAGGTCAGAGTGGAGTTCCTTCCCTCCTCCCAGACTTGGCTGTTGTGGGCATTTGGGGAGTGAACCAGCAGATGGAAGAGCTCTCTCCCATCCCCCACCTTGCTCTTGCTGTCCATCTCTCTCTGTCACTCTGCTTTTCAAATACATAAGTACACACAGCATATATGAGGAAAGCAGCCCAGGCCACACACTTCTGTGTTTGAAATCTGGGAGGCCGTAGCACCCTGATGGCTGGGCACGTGGCCTTGGAGCAGTGGCAGAAAGCAGTAGTCCTCGGCCTTCCCTGGGAAGCTCCTGGAGGAACTGGCAACTAGAACTGTGTGTGTTGCTGTCTGCAAAAACTGGGCCCGGCTTGCATTTTACAGGTTTTAGAAGCAGATTTTTTTTTTAAATGAAACATTCTAGCAGCCTCAACATTTAACATTAAAAAATTTATTTATGTATTTTCATTGGGAAAACAGGTCAGCAGAGTTCTTCCATCTGCTGGTTTACTCCAGAATGCCCACAGCAGCCAGAGCTGGGCCAGGCCAAAGCTGGGAGCCTAGAGCTGAGTCCTGGTCTCCCACGTGGGTGATAGCGGCACAGTGCTCGAGCCATCATCTGCTGCCTGACCAGTAGGCACGTTGGCAGGAAGCTGGATTGGTGGTTGTGTGGCCTTGATGTGAACCAGGTACTCTGAGTGTCCCAAGCCGTGACCTGACTGCTGCCCCAAACGCCCACCCCTAAGAATGCTTTGTAAACGTCTTTCCTAAATTACTCTTTGGAAAATTTCCAAACACAAAAACAGCATCATGAATGCCTGTGTGTACTACACCCACACTAACTGGTTGGTAACGCTTTGCTGCGTTTGCACTTCAGAAATATGTGTATGTAAAAATTACTTTTTCTTTTTTGGTTGAGCCATTTGAGAATGAGTCTAGAACTCAGAGCACTTAAGTGATTTTTCTAGGAACAAAGCCTTCCTCTTATAGAACTATAATGTAATCATCACACTTGAGAAATTTAATGTTGGTGCAAGTCTGTTACCTGATACACAGTCTGTACTCCCTTTGTCCTGATAAGGTCTACTGTAGCTTGTTTTTTCTGATAAAGAACCCAGAACTACACACTGCATTTAATTGTCATGGCCTTGTAGAGTTCATGCAGGCAGTACATTGGTCTATCTTTGATGATACTGAAATTTCTGAAGAATAAGGGCAGTCACTTTGCAAAGTATTCCTCAATAATTATAACTATATTAATATATTTAGGTTAGACACTTTTAGTAAAAATGCTACATAAGTTATGCCACGTCAGAGGACAAGATGTTTTAAAAAAAAAAATTGATGCTGGGGCCAGCATTGTGGTATAGCAAGGTAAGCTACCACCTGTGATGTCAGGACCCCATATGGGCACCTGTTCAAATCTCGTCTGCTCCACTTAAGATCTAGCTCCCTGCTAATGTGCCTGGGAAAGCAACAGAAGATGACACAAGTGCTTGGGCCTCTGCCACCCATGTGGGAGACCCAGATGAAGCTCTTGGCTTCAGCCTGGTCCAGCCCTGGTCATTGCAACCATTTGGGGAGTGAGTGAATTGGTGGGTGGAAGATCTCTCTCTGCCCCCCTCTCTGCCTCCCTCCCTCTCTAACTCTGCGTTTGAAATAAATAAGTAAATCTTTTTTAAAAATTCAGATTAATTTAAAAATTTTAACTTTTTATTAGAAAATGCATTGGAGATGCAGAAAAGTGTGGAAAATAGTATCAATATTGGGACACCCACCAAACTCTTATGTATTTGAAAGGTAGAGACACAAGGAGAGACAGAGCTCTCCCATCCCTTTGTTCACACCCCAGATGCCCACAGTAGCCAAGGCGGGGCCAGGCCAAAGCTTGGAGCTGGGAACTCACCCTGAGTCCCCCACACTGAGGACAGGGACCCAGTCACTCAAGCCATGGTCAAGAGGCCTCCTAGAGTGTGCACTGATTAGCAGCAAGCTGGAATCGGCATCAGAACGTGCACGGAAACCTAAGCACTCCCATGTGGAACGCAGACCCTGCCTGAGGATTCACTGCTGTGACAAAAGCCCACCCCTATTTTTTAATTGATGTATAATTTATTTACAGAAAAATTCATTCCTTTTTGTGTAGACTTCTGTATTTTGAAAAATGCATAGCATCGTGAAATCACCCCAACAGTCAAAATGCAGAAGCATTTCCTCACTTCCCCATATTCCCATGATGAAGCTCCTTTGTAGCTGTATCTTTCTCTACCTGTAATGCTTTATAAAGAAGATTGTTTTCTGCTGCTATTAGTTTTTCTTTTCTAGAATGTCACAGAAATGGGTGCCTGCAGAATCCCAGAGCAGTAGTGGCCTTTCACTGTGGCTTCTTCAAAGACGACACATTGGATACTGCTTTGTGTTGCTGCATAGGGTCAGTGGCAGAGTAGTATTCCATTGTGTGCACACACAGCAGTTTATACTCACAGGCCACTTGAGTTGTTTCAGTTTAGGGAGATGATGAACAACACTGCTATAATCTTTGCCTACAGGTAGTTGTATGGACTCGAGTTCATTTCATTTGGGAGAATAACTAGGATGGAATTGCTTGTGTTTTAACTTTATGAGAAACTGATGGACTGTGTTCCAGCATAACTGCCTTTTTGCATTTCTGTCAAAAATGTCTGAGTTCCCTTTTTCTCTCTCTCACTGTCTGACTTTGCCTGTCTAATAAAAGGGGGGGGGGGCGCAGCGCCGTGGCTCACTTGGTTAATCCTGCACCTGCAGTGCCGGCATCCCATGTGGGCTCTGGGTTCTAGTCCCAGTTGCTCCTCTTGCAGTCCAGCTCTCTGCTGTGGCCCGGGAAGGCAGTGGAGGATGGCCCAAGTGCTTGGGCCCTGCACCCGCATGGGAGACCAGGAGAAGCACCTGGCTCCTGGCTTCGGATCGGCGCAATGCGCCGGCCATAGCAGCCATCTGGGTTGTGAACCAACGAAAGGAAGACCTTTCTCTCTGTTTCTCTCACTAACTCTATCTAATAATAAAAAAAAAAGTATGAGTTCTATTTGCTCTTCATCCCTGTATACAGTTAGTATTGTAAGGTTTTTTGTTTGTTTTTTAAAGATTGATGATTTTGACAGAGTTAGAGATCTTCCATCTGCTGGTTCACTCTTGAATTGGCCACAAAGGTGGGAGCTGGGCCAGGCCAAAGCCAGGAGCCCCGACTCCATCTGGGTCTCCTTTATGGGTGCAGGGGCTCAAGCGCTTGGGCCATCCTCCACTGCTGTCCCAGGCACATTACATTACAGGGAGGTGGATTGGAAGTAGAGCAGCTGTGACTGGAACCCACGCCCTTTCTCCAGCGCCAGCCTCACCTGATGGCTGTAGACTCACAGCTGAGACTTGGACTTGAGGTCGGATAGTGAGTCCTCCAGTTGTGTTCTTCTTTCTCATGATTATTTAGGCTGTTCTAATTCCTTTGTCTTTTTTTTAAATAAAAGATTTATTTTTATTTATTTGAAAGTGAGAGTTACAGAGAGAGGTAGAGCCAGAGAGAGAGGTCTTCCCTCTGCTGGTTCACTCCCCAAATGACTGCAACACCTAGAGCTTATCTGATCTGAAGCCAGGAGCTTCTTCCAGGTCTCCCACGCAGGTGCCGGGCCCCAAGGACTTGGGCCATCTTCTGCTGCTTTCCCAGGCCATAGCAGAGAGCTGGATCGGAAGTGGAGCAGCCAGGACTCCAACCGACGCCTATATTTTTTGCCGCCGCTGCAGGCTGTGGCTTTAACCTGCTGCACCACAGCACCAGCCCCTCATTCCTTTGTCTTTCCAAGGAGGATCTCATTATTAGCATGCTGATTTGTAACCACCCCTTCCCTGCAAAAATCCATCATTAAACCTGCTGGAATTGTGTTGTATTTCTAGATCACTTCAGGGGAAAACAGCCGTTTCTTAATTATGGCCCCCACAGGTGCTAGGGGGCATCCCACCCCCAGCATTGCGCAGCATCGCATGAAGGGCCTCCATTACTGTCAGCCACCCCTCAAGGCGCATAGTCCATGGTGCTGAGGGTCCAGTCGGGCCCTCCGCTGAGGTGGATGGACAACCCCTGCCCCAAGGGTGACCTTTTTCGTTTGATCAGTAATTTTTTTATGATCTTGTCCTCATCACCTATTTGTATACAAAAGTTGCTTAAAATTTTAAAACCAATCTAAAGAGACAAAAACTAAAGGATTGCTGCATTTATTTAACTGGGCAGCTGTTCCCTCAAGCTTCGGCCCTGCGTAAGTCAGTCCACTTCCAGAGTTTCTCTGCAGCCACCGGCCCTGCTGGTCTCTTTAGGGCTGACCCTCCTGTGTCAGAGGCTCAGCTTGTACGGTATTGCTGGATTTGAGCTGCACTCCAGTGTCAGCCCACCTGCCTGTCTGTGTTGTGGTGGGTCTAGGGAGCTATCTTGAGGACTTTGACTGTAGTAGGGGTGGATGGAACAAGGGTCTGTTTATTTCTAAGAGTTTGTTTTATCTGTTTGAAGGCTTTTTTATTTGATTTAAAGATTTTATTTATTTGAGAGGTAGAGTTAGACAGTGAGAGGGAAAGACAGAGATAAAGGTATTCCTTCCGTTGTTTCACTCCCCAATTTGCCACAATGGCCAGAGCTACGCCGATCTGAAGCCAGGAGCCATGAGCTTCTTCCTGGTCTCCCACGCAGGTGCAGGGGCCCAAGGGCTTGGGCCATCTTCTGTTGCTTTCCCAGGCCATAGCAGAGAGCTGGATCGGAAGTGGAGCAGCTGGGACTCGAACCAGCGCCCATCTGGGATGCCAGCACTTCAGGCCAGGGTGTTAACCCGCTGCACCATAGCGCCAGCCCCGAGAAGGCTTTTTTACAATAGAGGACTTTTCCCCACTTTGTGGCTTTCTAAGTCTGGAATTTGCAGGTCTAACAAGCAAATTAGATACAACAGGATCTAAAACAAAAAGATTGAATCGTTATTAGAGTACCTAGGAAATGTGTTCTCTAAACCAGGAGCAGGTTTTCTCACAGAGAGAGGCATGTAGGCCTGGCCAGGTACGTATGAGGCCCGACCTCTGTCTTTACATGGGATAGTGGAAGAGACATCATAAGAAAGGTGTGAACCTCTTGAGGGAAGACCCCCTGTTGACTCCATTACCTAGGCGGCCTGGGAGAAGAGCTGGCTTGAACAGGAGGTTAGTACAGAAGAGGCGGCACTTCTGAAAGGAAGATTGCAGTCCTGCCTGTCCTGACCCGAGGCCTTGCCCTCAATGGCAGTAGTTATCTTGGAAGCCGGGCAGAGTAAAGGGCTCTTTGAGCTTGGAGCCAGTAGGATCTGTGGTTCTAACCTGGGATCCCTTCAGCCCCAAGGCAATTCCATTCACCCAGCTCTTGACAGAATTTGGTAGAGGCTGGCTTTTTTCAGGATGGCTGTTTGCCCCATCTCCTGGCTTTCCAAATTGAAGCCTGATGCCATTTGGGATGGACTGGCCTCACTGGGTCTCGTTGATGGCAGAACACTGTGTAAAGTAGCTATTAGTTGGCTTGACAGCTATCTTTACATTCCTCCTGCTAAAGCAGACCACAGAGGCATCCTCTAAGATGTCAGTTAAGGGGTTGTTGAGTTCTGTCCTTAATCTTTGGTGGCTGAGCTAGAAGTCTGTAGTCACAGGCATGTTTTGACAGTTTTTTTTTTTTTTGAAACAATGCAGTGCCCATGAGGAGAGCTATGTTCTTTAAGTAAGATCAAAACATGAAGATCGTTTCACTAATTTGTCTATAAATTTTGTTATTAATTTGCCAAGAACAACTTTAACTTGGACCTTAGAGGGAGCAATGAGCACTGTATTATACCTCTAACTATATTGTTTTTAGATAAATAGTATACCTTTATGGTTGCAAATACCTAACACAAGTGCAACTTGTTTGACCAGCAGACCCAAATGCAAACATGTCAATAACTTAAAAAAAATTTTTTTTTAGTTTTTCTGTACCAACAAATTGAGAACAGCCTATTTATCATATTTATTTAAGTCAGGTGCACCAGAAAGGTAATTTGTGTTAATTTAGCAGTTTTTAATAATTTTTATATAGACACACAATCTGCACATAAGTATCTGGCTCCTGCCATCGGATCAGCCCGGTGCGCCGGCTGCAGCGGCCATTGGAGGGTGAACCAACGGCAAAAAGGAACACCTTTCTCTCTGTCTCTCTCTCACTGTCCACTCTGCCTGTCGGAAGAAAAAAAAAGAAAAGAAAAGACAAAAAAAAAAAAAATTAATGGGGCTGGCTCTGGTGCAACAGGTTAACGCCCTGGCCTGAAGCGCCGACATCTCACGTGGGCGCTGGCTCCTGGCTTCAGATTGGCACAGCTCCGGCCATTGCGGCCAATTGGAGAGTGAACCAGCAGATGGAAGACCTCTCTAACTCTGACTTTCAAATAAAGAAATCTTAAGAGTGTTAATTTTTTTTTAATCTATGATGTCAGTGACCACCCGAGGCTGTTGACATGAGCTGCCTAGACTAAGGAAGCCTTTGAGTCCACAACTCTCAGTATTTGGACAAGGCCAGAAGCAAAGTGGAAGTTCTCTCCTCCCTTTAGAGAAAAGTACATCCTCTTTTGATGGCTGCTGCTTTCCACTGGGGCCTCACGGAGATCCTTCATGTAGAACATTTTTGCCACAGTGTCTTGGCTTTCTATGCTTGACATGTAAAACAAGTCCATATTTAAACAGACTTTTAAAACTTTGAAACTTTTAGAACTCAGCTGTTTTTAAACAAGTAGAACTTAATGAGACAACGATTATCTCAGTAGGATACAAAAAGACTATTTTCCCAAATATCTATTAACACTTAAGTATTTCATCAACCTCATTGCTTTTACAGAGGATCAGATTTTAATCTTACGTCAAAAAAAAAAAAAAACAGATTGATAACTTTTGTAGCTAACAAAAAAATTGTATAACCATTTAAGACTTCCACACACCTTTTGCAACTACCTAAACCGTTTTATCTTTTCCATTCCAATCTTACAATCCATGTCCTTTCTTTATTATTTCACTAAGAAGCACAGTTTTGACTTGACAACCTTTTTTCCATCTGTTGATTTTCTTGATTTACATTGAAAATCACAATTTAAAAGAATATCCCGAATTTCAACCTTAGTTACTTCTGAGCAGTCTTGAATTATTTTTATTTATAGACAGCTTATGAAAACCTATTTGTCAACAAATCCAGAGTTTTTCATAGACTGTAAGGTGTTAAGAGTACCTAAGTTTACTTGTGGACACATGTATCTCATTTACCTTTACCCAATTTACATTTAGCAACTACACAGATTGTTAGGGTTGGAGTAGCTGGGGTTCTGGCCTTTTGTACCCCCCTCCCCTGCCGCCCTGGGATGAGAGAACTGACATCAATGGAGACAGGTCACTTCATTAAGGCAAAGAGGGAGAAGCATCCTGTTCTAGAAAAGTCTGGTCTGGAGTGCACTTGGGGCTGGGGTTTTACCTGGTTAAGGAGGGAGTTTGCCACTGTCGCTGTGGGGGAGGGAGAAGACTTTGCAGCTGGTGGAAAGTGGAACTAGGGGGCTCTGGGAAGCCTTGGGAACTTTCCTCAAATCTAATTAGAAAGCTGCCCTGTGCAGCTCATCTATTTAATTAGTTGTTTTGCAAGGAGTCTGGGGGAGGTTGCACCTGGTTCCCCAACCAGAGGAGGTTGCACTGGTTGTCAGAAGGAAGGGAGGAAATGGGGAGGGGGTGGGCTGAGGGCAGAAGGAATGGGGAAGGGGCCATGAGCCCTTTACAGATGACTTAAGATACTGGCATTGTATCATACTTTGTCTGAATTAATGTCAGAACTACATTTATATGGAATTTTATTTTTTATAAAACTGGAAATCAGTTTTATCAACCTGAGATCTGTTAAATGGCCATTTTTCATTTAGTCACCTGCTGTCTGGCAAGGGTTAGCATCATTGCAGAACCTGTAATGGTTGCATAGAAGCCAATAGGGATTACAGTTGAAGCCTTCATAGGTAAGCCGATGACAGCCACATTTCATTCCCAGGACAGATTTCTCTTTCTTCTTTGGACCTTGGGAAAGCCTCTAGCACAACTTCAATGGTGTCAGCTAGAAACAAGTTTAAGTAAAAGACAAAGGCCTCTGCCACACTTGGGGAGGCTCGGTTCCTGCACCCTGCTTGGCTGTTGCCGTGAGAGCACAGGCTCTTGTTCTGCAGGGAGGGCTCTGCTCCGGCACTGAACCCTGAGCTGCTTCCCGCCCTCTGCTTGGCGGGCTCCACTCTTTCCTTGGGGTGAGTGTCCGGGCTTTTTTGTTTGTTTGTTTGTTTGTTTGTTTTTTGTTTGGAGGCCAGAGACTAGTTAAAGCAGTGAAAACAGATTTTATTCAGTACCTCCTGAGGAGAGCTGAGCTCCATTACCAGTGGTGCAGAGGTGCCTGGGTGTTTTAAAGGGAGGGCTGGGGTTGGCACAGCTCAAGGGAAGAGTGAGAAGAGGTCATTCAGGGTAAATGCGTGATCCCAGCTGTGTGTGCTAGCTGGAAGTTATGGAAGTTAGCACGCTGTCTTCTTGCAGAAACTGGCATGGCGGCCCTGGCCTCATAGGAGTGGCTACTGAGCAGGGACACACTTCCAGATTTGTAAGCTTTTTTGAGTGAAGTCTCTAAGAACGGAAGGTTGGGGCCTGCCTCAGATGATAGCCTGAACAGTCAGTTCTTCTGGCATTGTGGAGCTTATTCAGGCAGGCAGGCAGGCAGGCTTGCTTATTTATCAATTTTATTTAAGAGTGACAGGGGTCGGGGGAGAGAAATAGCTCTTATCTACTGATACACTTCCCAAACGCCTACCATGGCCAGGACTGGACTGAAGCCAAAGCTGGCAGTAGGGAACCCATTCCAGGTCTCCTGCATGGGTAGCAGGAACCCAGTTGGGCCATCACTGCTGCCTCCCAGGCTCTGCATTAGCAGGAAGCTGGAGTCAGGAGCTGGAACTGAATATTGAATCTTTAGCACTCTGGCGGGGGGATTCAGTGAGTGTCATGACTGTTAGGCCACATGCTCACCACTCAAGTGAGCACTTTAATGAATAATTGCAGTCATCCCAGGGTTGTGGCCTTGTGCTGCTGGAAGCCGGAATCTGGTTGTCTCTGAGTGCGAAGGACTGAATGGAGCCACATGCCCGGAGTGCTGTTTCTAGGGGCAGCAGCTGTAACTGCGTGCTCCTCTGAGCCCTGCACTGTTCACGTACTCCGTACTCCTTGCTGTCTCGCCCATTGCCGTTCAGGACTTGGCAAGGATGGGGGGGGTGTTGATGTGCAGACATCAGTGCTCCCTCTATGGCTGTTTCAGAATTTCTCCCCCTAATCCTCACTGGCACCGACAGCTCTGATTCCCCGAGCCACAGTGTGACTTTGTGTTGAGTTGTTGCCACTCTGTACAACTGGGAGGTGTTCTGGGATAGTGCCCAGTGAAGTTCCTTCTTTCGAGGGTCAGCTCTCCAGTGTCTGTTGCTTTTGCTAGCTCTTCATTTATTTTGTGTTTTTTCAGGGTTCATAATTGTGCTGTGTGTGTAACTTATACACTATTTTGCCCTTGCCAGAATGACTGCTGTTCATTTTCCAGTTATTTATTATGAGAATAGTCAAACATTCAGAAAAATAATACGATTACTAAGATGAACTCTTCTATTCCTGCCACTGGTAACTTAGACTCCATATCTCTGGGTGTTTCTGCTTCCATACCTTTTCAGTAGACAGAGTTAGGGAAAACCTCTGAAAAATCGTGCGTTCTGGCCGGCTCTGTGGTTCACTTAGCTAATCCTCCGCCTGTGGCACTGGCACCCCAGGTTCTAGTCCCAGTTGGGGCGCTGGATTCTGTCCCGGTTGCTCCTCTTCCAGTCTAGCTCTCTGCTGTGGCCCGGGAAGGCAGTGGAGGATGGCCCATGTCCTTGGGCCCTGCACCCCATGGGAGACCAGGAGGAAGCACCTGGCTCCTGGCTTCAGATCAGTGCAGCACGCTGGCTGTAGCGGCCATGTGGGGGGTGAGCCAACAGAAGGAAGACCTTTCTCTCTCTATCACTAACTCTGCCTGTCAAAAGAAAAAAATCATGAGTTCTTTTTTAAAATTTAATTTTATTGGCCAGTGCCGCGGCTCACTAGGGTAATCCTCCGCCTTGCGGTGCCGGCACACCAGGTTCTAGTCCCGGTCGCGGCGCCGGATTCTGTCCCGGTTGCCCCTCTTCCAGGCCAGCTCCCTGCTGTGGCCAGGGAGTGCAGTGGAGGATGGCCCAAGTGCTTGGGCCCTGCACCCCATGGGAGACCAGGAGGAAGCATCTGGCTCCTGGCTTCGGATCAGCGCAGCATGCTGGCTGTAGCGGCCATTTGGGGGGTGAGCCAGCAGAAGGAAGACCTTTCTCTCTCTCTCTCTCTCACTGTTTAACTCTCCCTGTCAAAAAACAAATCGTGAGTTCTGTTTTAAAATTTAATTTTATTTATTTGAAAGAGTTACACAGAGAGGTAGAGACAGAAAGAGAGGTCTTCCATCTGCTGGTTCACTCCCCAGATGGCTGCAACAGCTGGAGCTGTGCCAGTCGGAAGCCAGGAGCTTCCTCCAGGTCTCCCATATGGGTGCAGGGACCCAAGTTCTTGGGCCATCTTCTGCTGCTTTCCCAGGCCACAGCAGAGAGCTGGATTGGAAGTGGAGCAGCCGGGACCCGAACCGGCACCCCTATGGAATGCTGGCGCTTCAGGCCAGGGCTTTAACCCTCTGCACCACAGCGTCTGCCCCAAATCATGAGTTTTTAGTGATGTTGTCAATCAAACTTAATTTGGGGGTGACTGGTGCTGTGGCATAATAGGCTAAGCCTTTGCCTGTGGTGCCGGCATCCCTTATGGGCACCAGTTCATGTCTTAGCTACTCCTCTTCTATCCAGCTCTATTGTATGGGCTGGAAAAGTAGTAAAAGATGGTCCAAGTATTTGGGCCCCTGCACCTGCATGGGAGACCCAGAAGGAGCTCCTGGCTCCTGGTCTCGGATCTGCCCAGCTCTGGCCATTGTGGGCATTTGGGGAGTGAACTAGCGGATGAAAGACCTTTTTCTCTATCTCTCCCTCTCTCTCTAACTCTACCTCTCAAATAAATAAAATCTTTTAAAAAATTTAATTTTCCATTTTATAATTCTTTCCCCTAACAATAAAAATAACAACAGTAGATAACAATAGTAGGTAATAATAACAATAGTAGATAAGACCCATCAGAGAAGTCAGTCTAAGTTTCATCCTTATTCTTTCTACTCCATTCTTTTCTCCTGTAGGAGGTAATCTGTATTTGTTTTGGTTCATCTGCTGTCATTTAAAAAAATATGAGCAGGCTGTATATATATTCATACTTATTTTTCTTACACAAAAAGAATACTAAAAATGTTCTGAACCTTTTATATATATGGATGTTTTAATAGGTATTTTAATAATAAGAATATTTTTAATATTTATATTTTTAAGCTACAGGAGACCAAATAGAACTGATTGCTTTTTGAGTTGTACTACATAATTGAGAATTGCATATTATTGATCACATGTTTTAAATTTTATCTTTGGCTCTTTCGTATGACCATTTAAGAGAAAGGTAGTTGTCAAAAATGATAGATCACTTAAATTAGAAAGTTACATGGTTCTAAGGTTTATTTGGTTTTAAAAGAAATCATGCATGATTTTATAATCTTTTAAAAATTCTGCAGGTTGAAGATCCAGATTGCTTCTGGGTTATTATAAAAGGATGTAGTCCCTTTTTGGATCATGAAGTCGACTATCAAAAACTAAATAGCGCCATGAATGACTTCTATAACAGCATGTGTAAAGATATAGAAATAAAACCATTAATGTTGGAAGAAGGACAGGTATGTATCTGAATGCACTTTATTTATTGTATCTTTATTATTATTTAAAGATTTATTTAGTTGAAAGGCAAAGTTAGAGGGACAGATAGATCTTCCATGCTCTAGGTCAATCCCCAAATGGCCTTAATGACCAGGACTGGGCCAGGCCGAAGCCAGGAGTCAGGAGTTCCATCAGGATCTCCCACGTGGGTGCAGGGACCCAAGGACTCAGACCATCTTGCTTTGCTTTCGCAGGCTCATTAGCAGGGAACCAGACTGGAAGTGGAGCAGCCGGAACTGGAACCAGCACCAGCCTTTAATTATCCTATCTTGAAACACTAATCAGGATGTAGGGGTGGGTGTTTGGCCAGGTAGTTGAAACACCACCATGTTAGAGTGTTTACATTCGGTTCCTGATTCTAGCTTCCTGCTAATACACAGACCCTGGGAAGCACCAGATGATAGCTCAAGTAATTAGATCCCTGTTACCCACCTGAGAGACCTGGATTGAGTTCCTAGCTCATAGCCTTCACCCTCTCCCCCACGGCTGTTGTGGTCCTTGGGGAGTGAATCATTGGGTGGGAGTGCTCTGTCTACCAGATAATTGTTAAAAATATTTCAGGAGCTTAGAATGATGAATGTGATTAGAGTATTTTAACGTTCATGGTTGTTGCCTTGTGTTAGGTTTTTGGGTTGCATGAGACTCAGGCTGATGGTGGCAGGGGGTGGTGCTTGTGTAGGTCCAAGTGGGGCCTTGGGATAGATGCCATCCAGATCCAGGTGTTAGGGCCGTCTTCCTGGCGGTGGGAGCCAGGGCAGGTATACGGACCTTGGCAAAGAGGACCTGGGGTTTTCGGTTCTGGGCCAGTGCCTCCCTCTTTGGTTGCTCATGGCTTTGACCGACTTGGGATTGTTTCTGCTCTGTGCTCCACATCAGGGCTTCTTTGCTTTCGTGCAGCCTCAGCCACCATTGCTGTGGTCTGATTTCTCTTGGGTCAGCCACGTTCCAAGTGTGAACTTCGGTAATAGCACGGAGGGGAAGGACATGAACACTCGTTAGGAGGGAGACAAGACCTCATCTGAATTCCTTCCCTCGTGCCCACAAATGTCCTTAGTGACCAATTTGTTATTTTTCCATACCAGTGACTTACTGGAGGGATGGAATGGGGTCAGCGGTCCTTTAAGTGTAGTCTTGTTTGGGAAAGCATGATGGCCTCCTCACAGTGAGCATTTACCCAGGAGGTTAGTGCTTTCTCCCTGTCCTTTTGTGGAGAGGTGGTTAAACAGGACACTGTGAATAGATTCAGGGTCACTTGTTTTGAAGAACAGGCGTGCTGTTACCTTCACGTGGGTTTAACATGGGAGAGAGTGCCACTTGCAAGCCATGCTAGGGTGACCCCTCCTTCGTGGCACTGCTGTGAGTGTTTCACTTCATGCTCTCTCCATTCAGTGGCTGTCACTGCCCGAATCCACTTTCATTTGTTTTCTTTTTTTTTAAAGCGTGATTTATTTATTTGAAAGTCAGAGTTACGCAGAGAGGAGAGGCAGAGAGAGAGAGAGGAGGTCTTCTACTCCCTAGTACACTCCCCAGATGGCCGCGACAACCAGAGCTGTGCCGATCCGATGCCAGGAACCAGGAACTTCCTCCTGGTCTCCCACGCCAGGTGCAGGGGTCCAGGGACTTGGCCAATCTTCTACTGCTTTCCCATCCATAGCAGAGAGCTGGATTGAAAGTGGAGCAGCCGGGGCTTGAACCGGCACCAATATAGGATGCCAGCACTGCAGGTAGTGGCTTTACAGGATATGCCACAGCATGGGCCCCTCATTTGTTTTCAATATGGTGATTTCTCCCACTCCTTCTGTATTGGTGAGCTGGAATTCTTCCTGTTTAGCACTTTCCTTTCAGCTGATCCCTGTTTCCTGGGGGGCCTTTTCCTGGGAGACAGTGCTCAGTTTGGGCAGCCTCCTACACCTGTGTCATCTCCTGTAAGTGGGGTACAGGCTGAGACGATGTGGAGAGGAGCCTTTAGGGCTGTCATCACGTGACTAGAGGTTTGACTGCTGAACGTAATAAAGCCTGCCTTCTGTTTTGCAGGTCTGCGTGGTGTATTGTCCGGAGCTACGGTGCTGGTGCAGGGCTGTCATTAAGTCAATCATGTCTTCAGCAGACCATTACCTGGCAGAGTGTTTCCTTGTAGACTTCGCCAGGTACATTCCAGTAAAATCTAAAAAGTACGTATGTGTGTGTTTTTTTTTTTATTTAATGAGCATAAATTTCCAAAGTACAGCTTATGGATTACAAGAGCTTCTCCCCCCCGTAACTTCCCTCCCACCCACAACACTCCCCTCTCCCACTCCCTCTCCCCTTCCCCTTCACATCACGTTTAATTTTCTTTTTTTTTTTTTTTTTTTTTTTTGACAGGCAGAGTGGACAGTGAGAGAGAGAGACAGATAAGAAGGTCTTCCTTTGCCGTTGGTTCACCCTCCAATGGCCGCCGCAACCGGCGCACCGCGCTGATCCGATGGCAGGAGCCAGGTACTTCTCCTGGTCTCCCATGGGGTGCAGGGCCCAAGCACTTGGGCCATCCTCCACTGCACTCCCTGGCCACAGCAGAGAGCTGGCCTGGAAAGGGGCAACCGGGACAGAATCCGGCGCCCCGACCGGGACTAGAACCCGGTATGCCGGCGCCGCAAGGCGGAGGATTAGCCTAGTGAGCCACGGCGCCGGCCAACGATTAATTTTCAATTATCTTTATATATAGAAGATCAATTTAGCATATGTTAAGATTTCCACATTTTGCTCCCACACAGAAACACAAAGTGTAAAATACCATTTGAGTACTACTTACAGCATTAATTAAACACCTAAGAGTAATTGTGTATTAATTACAGAGTTCAACCAATAGTTTTAAGTAGAATATAAAATGCATCTTTTGTATTGTTGTGGCTTCCCCTCAACCCTGACCTCCCTCCCTCCCGTGGCCCTCCCCTCCCCCACTCCCTCTCCCATCCCGCCCTTCATCACGTTTCATTTTCAATTACCTTCATATACTGAAGATCAACTTAGTATATACTAAGCAGGGATTTCCACAGGCTGCACTCACACAACCGAACCAGGTATAGGGTATTGTTCGACTAGTAGTGTTGTTTTTAAGTTTCATAGTAAAACACATTAAGGACAGAGATCCTACATGGGGAGCATGAACCCAGTGACTCCCGTTGTTGATTTAACAATTGGCACACTTATTTATGCTGTCAGCAATCACCCGAGCCTCTTACTATGAGCTGTCTAGGCTATGGAAGCCCCTTGAGTTCACCAACTCTGAATTTGTTTAGACGTATGTGTGGTTTTATGTCTGTTTGCCTTACTCTCTTTAAGGAGATAATGATGAATTTTAAAGGAGAATGTCAGTTTTTAAAGTAAGGGGATTACCTTTTGCAAAAAGAAGACATTGAGAGTTTTTGTGCCTTAAGAAATGAAAACTTGGGCCAGGCATTTGGCGCGGTGATGAAGTCACGACTTGGATGCCTGTGCGTCACATCAGAGTGCCTGCACTTGAATCTCAGCTCCACTCTCCACTCTGGTTTTCTGCCAGTGCACCCCCGGGAGGCAGCACATGAGGGCTCAAGTTGACCCCTGCCACCCACACGGGAGACTGAGTTCTGGACTCCTGGTGTCAGCCTGGCTGTTGCCGCATTTGAGAAATGAATCAACCAGTGGACAGGCATCTGTGTTTGTCTCTCTGTCTGTGACTTTCAGATAAATAATGAAGGAAGACTGCAGGTTTCCATTCTGCGTGCATGACTAGAGGAGCAAATGGTCCTAATGAGGACAGAGAGAGTGACTGTGGCCTTTCTCCACTTGCCTGCCTAGGGTGGGGCAGGGCAGGTTCAGGCTGTTCCCTTCTCGTCTCCTGGGTGCCCTGTGCCAGCTGCTCTCTGGCCTGTCCTCTTAGTTTGCACGTGGGATGGGGTGGGTCCTTCAGTGCGGTTTGCCTCACTACCGGGAGGTAGAGAGAAACTCTCCGTGTCTCCACAGAGGAGGAAATTGATGGCCACCCTCAGGTTGCAGAGAGCAGATTATATACTCAAGTGTGTTTTCCTGGTTGTTCTGCGTCACAGAGTAAAGGTGTGGCTATCACGTAGGGTGTGGAGACGGTTCAGGCTCGTCCTGACTGTAACCTTCATTGACTGTGGGACTGCATGTCACAGCTCACTAGAAAACATTAGCACATCACTGTGTTCCTAAAGTTGTATTGATAAAATGCATGAAGTTTTAATAAATGGTTTCTGGGGGTGGGGGGAACATGCCAGCACACGAGGCTGGTGCTGTGGTATAGTAGGTTAAGTCGCTGCCTGCCGTGCCAGCATCCTTTATGGGCACCCGTTCACTTTGAATCCAGCTCCCTACTCATGGCCTTGGAGAACAGCAGAAGATGACCCAAGTGCTTGGGCCCTTGCACCCATGTGGGAGACCCAAAGTAGCTCCTGGCTTTGGATTGGCCCAGCTCTGGCCATTGTAGCTATTTGGGGAGTGAGCCAGAGAATGGAAGACCAAGCTCTCTGTCTTTCCCTCTCTCTGTCTATAGCTTTACCTCTCAAATAAATAAATGTTAAGGAAAAGCTAGCACAAGTCACTGTTGGTGTTTAGTGATAATTGTCCCATGGTTTGTCCCAGAGTCAGAGGATGTCCATTTAATAGGCAAACACAAGGGCTCTTATTCCAGTGCAAAAAGAGCAGAGCCAGCTAGCCTTCGGTGCAGTAAGAGGTGTCTCTCACGTAGAGGAGTTTCGTGGCAGAAGGGCTCACCAGACATGGAGGATTTGCAGATACTTAAGGGAAAAGTAGGTGCCTCCCCAGCTTGGGATTCTGCACCTCTGTGACCATAATTGTTATAAAAGTACTTGGGGTCAGCGCTGTGGCATAGCGGTACAGTCACCAACTGCAGTGCCGGCATCCCATATAGGTGCCGGTTAAAAAGCCCAGGCTGCTTCACTTCTGACCCAGCTCTCTGCTATGGCCTGGGAAAGCCGAGTCCTTGGGCCCTGCACCCGTGTGCAGGAGGACCTGGAAGAAGTTCCTGGCTCCTGGCTGTAGATCCGCACAGCTCCAGCCAGTGTGACCAATTGGAGAGTGAACCTGTGGATGGAAGACCCCTCCCTCCCTCCCTCTCTCTCTCTCTCTCCCCCTCTCCCCCTCCCCCTCCCCCTCTCCATCCCCCTCTCCCTCTGTGTAACTCTTTCAAATAAATAAATATTTTGTTTTTAAGTACTTACTGTGTTTAGCCATCATGGGAGCTTTTCCTTTTGTGTTTGGTGTTTTGAGTTTATTTTTGGCAAGAAAATCAAATGATTAAGTAGAGCTCTAACCTATCTAAGACAAAGGGTAGGGCTTCAGGGAAGAGAGCTGCTTGATGGTGAGGAAATATGTTGGCATGTCTGTTGCTTGCCTTGTCACCTCGCCGTCCATCAGCTGTTTTGTGCAAAGTTGGCAAATACTAATTTTTAAAACATCTGTTCATAGACAGCAATGTTGGGGTACTTCTGGTCACGTAGTAAATGGAATTTATTTCACAGGCTTATTCATTGTTATTCAGTGTTTCCTTTTATTTTTCACTTTTTATGTATTTGAAAGGCAGAGAGACAGAGAGAGAGACAGAGACAGAGACGAGAGCGGGAGAGAGAGCGCGTGCCTTCTTGTTTCACTTCTAAAATACCTACAACAGCCCTGGGTAGGCCATGCTGGAGCCAGGAACTGGAAACTCAATGTGGTCTCTCCTGTGGGTGGCAGAGACCCAGCCACCTGCTGCCTCCCAGGGCCTGCACCAGCAGGAGGCTGATTGGGTGTGGAACAAGAACTGGAGCCCGGGTGTTCTGACACGAGGTCAGGGCATCCCAAGCAGCATCCCAGCAGGTAGGCCGCATGCCTGCCCCTGTGCAGTATTTCTGTTCCTTCTTTCCCTCCCTTCCTCTCTTCCTCCCTCCTTCCCTCCTTCCTTCTGATTTGTGGTATGAAAGGCAGAGTGACAGAAAAGGAGAGAAAGAAAGAGAAGTGTATCTTTCATCCTTTGGTTTACTTCTGCAAATTCCCACAACAGCCAAGCTGAAACCAGGAACCCAGAACTCTATCTGAGTTTCCCATGTGGGCACAGGGACCCAAGTACTTGAATTGTCTTCACTGATGTCCCAGGCGCATTAGCAAGGAGTTGGATCGGCAGTGGATCTGGGCCCAAGCTGGCACTCGCAAGGACACTGGCGCCGTGGGTGGCGCCTTCACCTGCACCACAGTGCCAGCTGCACAGTGTGTCTTAACCTGAGGAGCCTCACCAGATACACTCTCCCTGAATTCCTGCCCCTGTGCCATGAAATTTTGATGCCACAGATACACTGAATCACTATGTAGGATCTCTCTGCTTTTACAGAAAGATTTTTTTCCACCCTCCAAGAAGCAGTTTTGTCCCCTTGGCCAGATGTCTCCAAGCATCTGTTGGAGGCTGTGTTAGAATCAGAAAGGGATGTCCTTTACTTTGTTTTACGGCAAGCATGTTACTGACCTAGGTGAACTATAAAGGAGTCTGTTCTGTGTTGTGTGTTTTATAATGGAACTCTCTCTGCTTCATTTGTCAGCATCCGAGTTGCAGTGGAATCATTTATGCAGCTTCCCTACAGAGCAAAAAAGTTCCGGTTGTACTGCATGAAGCCTGTTACATTGCACATTGACTTCTGTGAAGACAGCGCCGAGATTGTGTAAGTACAGGTTCTGAAGTCACAGGAATCATGAGTAAACGCCTTCAGTTCATGTCTGCATTTATGTGCCATCAGTTACCCGCGAACAGGTTTTGAAGGTCTGAGTTCTGCAGGAGGCAGCCTCTGAGTTGGTGCTGGTCAAACTAGCTGTGAGTAGAATTCTCAAGCACCCACTCCAGGGCCTGAGCTCTGTGTCTTTTGACTTAAAAAAACAACTTATAAAAAGTAGTAGAGGCCGGCGCCGTGGCTCAATAGGCTAATCATCCGCCTTGTGTCGCTGGGACACCGGGTTCTAGTCCCGGTTTGTGCCCTGGATTCTGTCCCGGTTGCCCCTCTTCCAGGCCAGCTCTCTGCTGTGGCCAGGGAGTGCAGTGGAGGATGGCCCAAGTGCTTGGGCCCTGCACCCCATGGGAGACCAGGAAAAGCACCTGGCTCCTGCCTTCGAATCAGCGCAGTGCGCCGGCCGCAGTGGCCATTGGAGGGTGAACCAATGGCAAAGGAAGACCTTTCTCTCTCTCTCTCTCTCTCACTGTCCACTCTGCCTGTCAAAAAAAAAAAAAGTAGTAGAGTAATTCTAAAGAAAAGCTTTCATGAAATAAAACTGCTGGAGCATTAAAAAAAAGTTGACCACATGCCTGCCTCTGTCCTACGTCTTTCCTCCTGGAGGCCTCTGTGGGCTGTGCAGGCTGTGACCTTCCCACCCTCCGTTGGTGCACTTACATACCCATGTGATCGTGGATCCTGCCCTCTGTTAGTGCACTTACACACCCCTGTGAGCCTGGCACCTACCCTCTGTCCGTGAGGTTAGACACCTCTGTGGGCATGGACTTTCTTAGGAAGAGAACAGGCTCTCTTGTTTGCAGAATTAGCTTAGGAGTAGCTGTGGAGGTACCTTGCCAATCCATATCCCTCTCCTAACCACTTTGAGTCTTTTTCATGGGTGACTATGACCGATGTGGTTATTGGATTTAACCAGTTTCTTCTTGACAGCCAGCTAGATTTTCAAGCCATTTTGTGCTGTGTGTTCCCATAAGAATGTGGGTATATCCACGTAACTTACATCCCTGTCACGGCTCCTTCCTCCTGGTGTGTGGTTACTGTGTGATGTTTCCCTAGAGTGGGCCCCTGCACCAGGCTGTATTCTGCACGGTGTGCCTGTGATCTCTGCTCTTTAAGGAGCACTACTGAGGGCTGGATTTCTGTTTCTGTAGTCTGTGGGGCAGCCACTCTCACCTGGAGCTCCTCTGTCTCTCACTTCCCAGACTGTGGTGTTAACAGAAGAAAGGCTGTATAGGGAGCAGCCCAGTCCTGTCTCTATTTGCATAAGCTGGTACTGGTGCACTGTGCGCCCTGAACTTGGAAGTTACCTCTGCTCTGTGGCCCCTTTGGAGACCTCGTGCTCCACGCCCCACCATGCCCATCACCACAGTTCCCTTGGGAGGTGAGTGCATCACTCTTGGGACCAGCCTCAGAGTAGTATGCTCCAGTAAGCCAGCTTGTCTCTGCTTGGGTCCGTGTGTCCTGCTCGGCTGCTCTCTGGCATCCTGCTCCGTGCTTGTGCACTTCTGCTCTGCAGTGAGGAGACCCGCTGAGCAGCCCCTGTGCTGTTCCTCTCGCAGAGCAGCCAGCTGCAGGCCATCCAGGTGTGGTTTGGGCAGCAGCTTGTGCTCCCCAGCTACCCCTTGGGCAACCCGTTTCCTGTCCTTCTCACCCCCTTCCTACTGACCCCCTTTCCAGGACTACTGGGGTCTTTTCCACCCTCAGGATACCCCTGGGGTAGGTGGAGGACTTAAGAGTAAGTTCGTTTTTTTTTTTAATTTCCAAGGATTTTTCTTGAAGAGTTGAAAAGAAAGGGGGAGAGATCTTCCATTTGCTGGTTTCCTCCTTAGATGGCTGTGATGGTTGAGACTGAGCCAGGCTGAAGCCCGGAGCCTGGACCTCCATCTAGTTTCCCAAACGGGTGGCAGGGCCCAAGGATTTGGTCCATCTTCCACTGCTTTCCCAGGAGCATTAACTGGATTGGAAGTGGAGCAGCCAGGACTTAAACGGGCACCCATTTGGGATGCTGGCGTTGCAGGCAGCAGCTTAACCAGCCACGCCATGGTGCCGGCCCCAAGAGGAACTTTTCTTACTGGGTTTTCATCGTCATCTTTGGCAGGTGATGCCTTTGCACTCACATGTTATTAAGAATAGTTTTCTTAATGTGTATTACAGTTTTTGACAGATTTGTCAGATTTCCCTCCAGAAAGATTATAGCAATTTATACTATCATTATTGGGGTTTCTTTTCCTATACAACCTCATTAATAGGCTTTTTTTTTTTTAAAAAAAGATTTTATTTATCTACTTGAAGGAGTTACACAGAGGAGAGGCAGAGAGAAAGAGGTCTTCCATCCGCTGGTTCACTCCCCAGTTGGCTGCAATGGCCAGAGCTGTGCCGATCCGAAGCCAGGAGCCAGGAACTTCCCCAGGTCTTCCCACATGAGTGCAGGGGCCCAAGGACTTGGGCCATCTTCTACTGCTTTCCCAGACCATAGCAGAGAGCTGGATTGGAAGAGGAGCAGCCGGGACTTGAACTGACACACATATGTGATGCCAGCACTGCAGGCAGTGGCTTTACCTGCTGCACCACAGCACCGGCCCTGTTACTAGGCTTTTTAATTTCTGCTTGTTTGCTGGGTGAACATGATCTCTTGTTTTAACTTGCATTTTTTCACTTGCAAAGTTGGGTATCTTTAGTGTTTATTGTGTGTGTGTGGAGAGAGACTGATTTACCTGTTATTTTAGATTGATATTTCTCTTCAGTTATTTGACTTTATCTTATTAGAAATCTAATATTTGTTAAAAAAGAAAAGCTCATTAAGTATTTTTTATGTGAATAGTTTTAGAACTGCTATATTGTACTTTATCCTTGTAAGTTTTTTATTTGAAAGTCAGAGTTACAGAGAGAGAGAGAGAGAAATATCTTCTATCTACTGGCTTACCCCCAGATGGCCACAATGGCTGGTTCTGGGCCAGGTGGAATCTGGGAGCTCCATCTGGGTCTCCCATGTTGGTAGCAGTGGCCCAAGCACTTGGGCTACGTTCTGCTGCTTTTCCTAGGCCATCAACAGGGAGCTGGATTGGAAGTAGAGCAGCCTGGAAATGAACCGGTGCCCATAATGGGATGGTGGCTTCACAGATGGTGGCTCCACCTGGTACCCCGTAACACCTGCCCCCTGTAATTATCTAGATGTAGTGTAGATACTACCTTAGTAAAAATAAAAATAACTACTACTTTTGAACATTGATTATGTCCAGGCTGTGGGGTAAATGTTCTCTATATACTTCCTCATTTGATTTTTTTTTTTTTTTTTTTTGTAAGAGTTAGAAGTAGAGTCAGCGAGAGAGCAACTCCATTCCTTCCATTGGTTCACTCACCAAAAATCCGCAGTGGCAGAGCTGAGCTGATCCAAAGCCAGGAGACAAGAGTTTCTTCCAGGTCTTCCACGTGGGTGCAGAGACCCAAGGACTTGGGCCATCCTCTACTGCTTTCCCAGGCCATAGCATAGAACTGGATCAGAAGAGGAGCAGCCAGGACACGAACCAGTGCCCATATGGGATGCCAGCACTGCAGGCTGGGGCTTTAACCCACTGCACAACAGCACGCCCCCCCCCCCATTTGATCTTTTACCAATTCTTGGAAGGAATGGATCTTGTGATACAGCCGATTAAGCCACTGCTTGGGGCACCTTTGGTTCCATACTGGAGTACCTGATGTAAGTCCTGGCTGCCCTCTTCCAGGACAGCTTCCTGCTAATGCCCTAGGAGACAGCAAATGGTGGATCGAATCCTGAATACCTGCCACCTGTGAGGGAGACCTGAGTGGAGTTTCTGGCTCCTGGTTTCGGCATGGTCCAGGCCCAGTTGTTGGAGACATTTGGAGAGTGAACCAGTAGATAAGAAGATTTCTCTCTCTCTCTTGCCCTCTCTGATGCTCTGCCTTTCAAATAAATAAAAATGAATAAACATTTAAAAAACTAAAATAACTCTTGAAGTATGGTGGTAGCATATGTGATAGATCCAAACAAGAGAAATGTAAAATATTTTATTCTGATCTTGACTTTTTATTTTATTTTTATTCCTTCTAAATACTGGTTTCTCCTGATTTTCTACTGCCTATACCGTTTCCTATGATTTTCTTTCCAAAGCATAGGCGAGATGTAGAAAGGTTAAGTTGATAGAGATCAAATGGGAGGTGGCGAATGGGTGCTCTAGTGGGCAGAGTGAGGACCATAGCAGCCGCTTCCCCACAGCTGCCCCTACACTGTTGGCTTAGCCGACATGTACTGATCCCTCTCTGTGCCAGCCTGTGGAGACGCAGAGATCTCAGAATCGCTGCCCCAGGGAGCTTGTGTTTTGATTTGTCACAGGTAACTGATGTTGCAGCAGACAGGTGAGCACAGGTCACCTCACTGGGGCCCTGGGATGTGAGTTTGTGTTGGTGCAAGCAGCAGTGTGGAGAGGGGTGTGTCACAGGAAGTAGCTGGGGTCTTTATCCCCACCCAGATCAGGGCCAGAGCTATGCTCTGTTGTGTGCATCTTGTGCTTGATTGGTCATGCAGAAAGAGCCCTGTGTGTGGTTTACAAAGCAAGATAGTGTACTAACTAAAGTGTCCTTGGCCCTCACCGGAGTGTTGCAGTGTTCCCACTGGTTTCCTTTTTCTGGTCCAGGGTCTGAGCCAGGCCTCCAGCTTGCCTCCAGTGTCCTGTCTGGTTAGTCTCCCAGAGTCGGGGACAGTTCTTCAGTCTTCCTTCATGGCCTGGACGCTTCTGAAGAGTCCTGGTCAGTTATGCTGCAGAGGAACGTTCAGTTTGACTTGGCCTGATGTTCTCATGATCAGACTGAGGTTGTGTGTGCTGGCAGAGAGAGAGAGAGAGGTCTCCCATCCACTGGTTCACTCCCCAACTGGCTGCGACGGCTGGAGCTACGCCGATCCAAAGCCAGGAGCCAGGAGCTTCCTCTGGGTTTCACACACAGGTGCAGGAGCCCAGGGACTTGGGCCATTTTCTGCTTTCCCAGGCCATAGCAGAGAGCTGGATCGGAAGTGGGGCAGCTGGGACTAGAACTGGCACCTGTATGCCATGCCAGCACTGCAGGCAGCAGCTTTACCTGCAACACCACAGCGCCAGGCCCTATCAGGCATTCTGAATTTGCTACGGTGAGGTTCACTTTTTCCATCATTCCTTCTACAGTTTTAAAACTTTAATTATCTTTTTTAAAAAGATTTATTTATCTATTTGAAAGTCAGAGAGAGAAGGAGAGACAGAGAGAGGTCTTTCATCTACTGCTTCCCTGCCCAACCAGCTGCAATGGCCAGAGCTGAGTTGACCTGAAGCCAGGAGCCAGGAACCTTCCCTGGGCCTCCCACATGGGCACAGGGGCCCAAGGACCCGGGCCATCCTCCAGTGCCTTGCCAGGTCATAGCATGGGGCTGGATTGGAAGTGGAGCAGCCAAGATCTGAACTAGCACCCACATGGGATGCGGGATGCTGGCACCACAGGCCTAGGCCCTAACCCGTTGAACCACAGCACTAGTCCTTTATTTATCTTTTTTGAAAAAGATTTTATTGGCCAGCCCCGTGGCTCACTAGGCTAATCCTCTGCCTGCAGTGGCGGCACCCCGGGTTCTAGTCCCAGTCAGGGCGCCGGATTCTGTCCCAGTTGCTCCTCTTCCAGACCAGCTCTCTGCTGTGGCCTGGGAGTACAGTGGAGGATGGCCTGAGTGCTTGGCCCCGCACCTGCATGGGAGACCAGGAGGAGGCACCTGGCTCCTGGCTTCGGATTGGAACAGTGCGCCGGCTTCAACGCGCCGCCCGTGGCAGCCCCTTGGGGGGTGAACCAACGGAAAAAGGAAGACCTTTCTCTCTCTCTCTCTCTCTCTCACACTCTCACTCTCTCACTCTCTCACTCTCACTCTCACTCTCACTGTCCTACTCTGCTTGTAAAAAAAAAAATAAATAAAATAAAAAGTATTTTATTTTTTTAACTTTTATTTAATGAATATAAATTTCCAAAGTACAGCTTATGGATTACAATGGCTTCCCCCCATAACGTCCCTCCCACCCACAACCCTCCCCTTTCCCACTCCCTCTCCCCTTCCATTCACATCAAGATTCATTTTCGATTCTCTTTATGTACAGAAGATCAGTTTAGCATACATTAAGTAAAGATTTCAACAGTTTGCTCCCACACAGAAACATAAAGTGAAAAATAATAGATGATTTTTAAATGATGATGAAATCAGATCAGACCTATTGTCATGTTTCATCCCAGTGAGAGTCAAGTTGGGAATTGATAATTTCTCTTTTTTTTTTACAGAAGATCAGTTTAGTATACATTAAGTAAAGATTTCAACAGTTTGCACCCCCATAGAAACACAAAGTGAAATATACTGTGTGAGTACTCGTTATAACATTAAATCTCACTGTACAGCACATTAAGGACAGAGATCCTACATGAGGAGTAAGTGCACAGTGACTCCTGTTGTTGACTTTACCAATTGACACTCCTGTTTATGGCATCAGTAATCTCCCTATGCTCCAGTCATGAGTTTCCAAGGCTATGGAAGCCTTTTGAGTTCTCCAACTCCTATCTTGTTTAGACAAGGTCATAGTCAAAGTGGAGGTTCTCTCCTCCCTTCAGAGAAAAGTACCTCCTTCTTTGAAGACCTGTTCTTTCCACTGGGATCTCACTCACAGAGATCTTTCATTTAGTTTTTTTTTTTTTTTTTTCTGCCAGAGTATCTTGGCTTTCCATGCCTGAAATACTCTCGTGGGCTTTTCAGCCAGATCCGAATGCCTTTAGGGCTGATTCTGAGGCCAGAGTGCTGTTTAGGACATCTGCCATTCTATGAGTCTGCTGTGTATCTCGCTTCCCATGTTGGATCACTCTCCCCTTTATTTATTCTATTGGTTAGTATTAGCAGGTACTAGACTTGTTTATGTGCTTCCTTTGACTCTTAGTCCTTTCATTATGATCAATTGTGAACTGAAATTGATCACTTGGACTGGTGAGATGGCATTGGTACATGCCACCTTGATGGGATTGAATTGGAGTCCCCTGGTATGTTTCTAACTCTACCATTTGGGGCAAGTCAGCTTGAGCATGTCCCAAATTGTACATCTCTTCCCTCTCTTATTCCCACTCTTATGTTTAACAGGGATCACATTTCAGTTAAATTTCAACACTTAAGAATAACTGTGTATTAATTACAGAATTAAACCAGTCATATTAAGTAGAACAGATTAAAAAAATACTAACGGGGATAATGTATTAAGTTGTTAACAGTCGGGGCTATGCTGATCAAGTCACCATTTCTCATAGTGTCCATTTCACTTCAACAGGTTTCCATTTTGGTGCTCAGTCAGTTGTCACTGATCAGGGAGAACATATGATATTTGTCCCTTTGGGACTGGCTTATTTCACTCAGCATGATGTGTTCCAGATTCCTCCATTTTGTTGCAAATGACTGGATTTCATTGTTTCTTACTGCGGTATAGTATTCTAAAGAGTACATATCCCATAATTTCTTTATCCAGTCTACCGTTGATGGGCATTTAGGTTGGTTCCAGGTCTTGGCTATTGTGAATTGTGCTGCAATAAACATTAGGGTGCAGACCGCTTTTGTGTTTGCCAATTTAAATTCCTTTGGGTAAATTCCAAGGAGTGGGATGGCTGGGTCGAACAGTAGGGTTATCTTCAGGTTTCTGAGGAATCTCCAGACTGACTTCCATAGTGGCTTGACCAGTTTGCATTCCCACCAACAGTGGGTTAGTGTCCCTTTTTCCCCACATCCTCGCCAGCATCTGTTGTTGGTAGATTTCTGTATGTGAGCCATTCTAACCGGGGTGAGGTGAAACCTCATTGTGGTTTTGATTTGCATTTCCCTGAGTGCTAATGATCTTGAACATTTTTTCATGTGCCTGTTGGCCATTTGGATTTCCTCTTTTGAAAAATGTCTATTGAGGTCCTTGGCCCATCTCTTAAGTGGGTTGTTGGTTTTGTTGTTGTGGAGTTTCTTGATCTCTTTGTAGATTCTGGTTATTAACCCTTTATCTGTTGCATAGTTTGCAAATATTTTTTCCCATTCTGTCGGTTGTCTCTTCACTCTCCTGACTGTTTCTTTTGCAGTACAGAAACTTCTCAATTTGAGGCAATCCCAGTAGTTGATTTTGGCTTTGACTGCCTGTGCCTCCCGGGTCTTTCCCAGAAACTCTTTGCTTGTGCCAATATCTTGAAGGGTTTCTCCAATGTTCTCTAATAACTTGATGGTGTCAGGTCGTAGATTTCGGTCTTTAATCCATGTTGAGTGGATTTTTGTGTAAGGTGTAAGGTAGGGGTCTTGCTTCATGCTTCTGCACATGGAAATCCAGTTTTCCCAGCACCATTTAGTGAATAGACTGTCCTTGCTCCAGGAATTGGTTTTAGATCCTTGATCAAATATAAGTTGGCTGTAGATGTTTGGGTTGATTTCTGGTGTTTCAATTCTGTTCCATTGGTCTATCCATCTGTTTCTGTACCAGTACCATGCTGTTTTGATTACAACTGCCCTGTAGTGTGTCCTGAAATCTGGTGTTGTGATGCCTCCAGCTTTGTTTTTGTTGTACAAGATTGCTTTAGCTATTCGAGGTCTCTTTTGCCTCCATATGAATTTCAGCATCATTTTTTCTAGATCTGAGAAGAATGTCTTTGGTATCCTGATTGGAATTGCATTGAATCTATAAATTGCTTTTGGGAGAATGGACATTTTGATGATGTTGATTCTTCCAATCCATGAGCATGGAAGATTTTTCCATTTTTTGGTATCCTCTTCTATTTCTTTCTTTAAGACTTTGTAATTCTCATCGTAGAGATCTTTCACGTCCTTGGTTAAGTTTATTCCAAGGTATTTGATTGTTTTTGTAGCTATTGTGAATGGGATTGATCTTAGCAGTTCTTTCTCAGCCATGGCATTGCTTGTGTATACAAAGGCTGTTGATTTTTGTGCATTGATTTTATATCCTGCCACTTTGCCAAACTCCTCTATGAGTTCCAATAGTCTCTTAGTAGAGTTCTTTGGATCCCCTAAGTAAAGAATCATATTGTCTGCAAAGAGGGATAGTTTGACTTCTTCCTTCTCAATTTGTATTCCTTTAATTTCTTTTTCTTGTCTGATGGCTCTGGCTAAAACTCCCAGAACTATGTTAAATAGCAGTGGTGAGAGTGGTCATCCCTGCCTGGTGCCAGATCTCAGTGGAAATGCTTCCAACTTGTCCCCATTTAATAGGATGCTGGCCATGGGTTTTTCATGAATTGCTTTGATTATATTGAGGAATGTTCCTTCTATACCCAATTTGCTTAGAGTTTTCATCATGAAAGGGTGTTGAATTTTATCGAATGCTTTCTCTGCATCAATTGAGATAATCATATGGTTTTTCTTTTGCAGTCTGTTAATGTGGTGAATCACATTGATTGATTTGCGAATGTTGAACCATCCCTGCATACCAGGGATAAATCCCACTTGGTCTGGGTGGATGATTTTTCTGATGTGTTGTTGTATTCTATTGGCGCGAAATTTATTGAGGATTTTTGCGTCTATGTTCATCAGGGATATTGGTCTATAATTTTCTTTTAGTGCTGCGTCTTTCTCTGGCTTAGGGATTAAGGTGATGCTGGCTTCATAGAAAGAATTTGGGAGGATTCCCTCTTTTTCAATTGTTCTGAATAGTTTGAGAAGAAATGGGATTAGTTCTTCTTTAAATGTCTGGTAGAATTCAGCAGTGAATCCATCTGGTCCTGGGCTCTTCTTTGTTGGGAGGGCCTTTATTACTGTTTCGATTTCTGTTTCAGTTATGGGTCTATTTAGGTTTTCTGTGTCTTCATGGCTCAATTTTGGTAGATTGCATGTGTCCAGGAATCTATCCATTTCTGATAGATTTTCCTGTTTGCTGGCATACAAGTCCTTGTAGTAATTTCTGATGATTCTTTTTATTTCTGTGGTGTCTGTTGTTATGTTTCCTTTTTCATCTCTGATTTTATTGATTTGGGTCTTTTCTTTTTTTCAGTTAGTTGGGCCAATGGGGTGTCCATTTTGTTTATTTTTTCAAAAACCCAGCTTCTCACTCGGCTGATTTTTTGTAATTTTTTTTTGGATTCAATCCTGTTAATTTCTTCTCTGCTTTTAATTATTTCTCTTCTCCTACTAGATTTGGGTTTGGTTTGGCTGCAGTTTTTCTAGGTCCTTGAGACACGCTGAAAGCTCATTTATTTGGTACCTTTCCAATTTCTTGATATAGGCACCTATTGCTATTAACTTGCCTCTCAATACTGCTTTTGCTGTATCCCATAAGTTTTGATATGTTGTGTTGTGAAAACTTCTAAATGTTCTTATCATAAATTTTTTGAAATCCATATCTTGCATTTCTTCTATCTCATCATCTTCATAATCTTGGCTTGGGGTGTTTTGTTTATTTGGAGGCATCATAGTGTCATCGTTGATCTTGTTCCCTCGATTTCTGTGTTTGTTGCTTGGCATAGTTAATTCTTCTTTCGTCACTGTGCTTTTTTTTTTTTATACTATGTCTGTGTTAAGTGGACTGCCTGCTGTTGGAGGAGCCTTGGAGGCTTGAGATGGGTGTGGCCTGAGAGCTCTGCTTGGTTCTTCTGGGTTATGGGTGTGCAAAGGTGACACCCTCAGGTTATGCGTGGTAAATCTCTCCTTTTTATTTATTTATTTAGGAGGTAAGTAATAACGCACCGCACTGCTGTGCAGAATTGATGGTATTTAGCTTCAGATCTCTGGCTTCTACCCAAAGAGTCTGTGCAGGCTCTGTTTCTCCTCTGGACTCCCACTGGGTTGCCTAGGCTACTGAATTGTAGTGACTCAGTTCCTTAGCTCTCCCTAGTTGTTATCTAAATCCAGAGTGAAGGCCTGCTCTTTGTCTCTTGCTTGCCTTTGCAAGGTTGGCAGAGAGAGAAACTCCTCTGTACCAGTACCCCCCCACACACCTTTTTTCCTTCTCTCCTGTAGTCAGTCTGGTGAACTTTCTCGCTCCCCTCTAGATTCTGACCACCATTTCCCCGCCAATGTCTCAGGTTACTGAGCTCACCTCCCCTTCCAGCACCGATGTGTGGACTCAGAGCCCTGGGCGTCCCTGCTCTCCCTGCTGGTGTCTGTGTGACATCCACTCCCCTTCCTGCACCGGCACACAGACCATGCAGCTCCCGCAGCTCGGCTTCCACGTGGTGGGCGACCTTGTTCTCCCAGTAGGTCCTCCGAGTCACAGCCACTAGATCTGGAAGAGTTTCCTCTGCAGTTTTTTCCTGATCCTTTTTCTAGGCTACCATAACTCCACTTTTATTAAACTAAATTTTCCCGCACTATCGGTGTGCGCCCTCACTGTTCCGCCATCTTGGCTCCACCCCGTCCTTCAATAAAAATATTTTATTTATTTGAGAGGTAGAGTTATAGACAGAGAAAGACATAGAGAAAGGTCTTCCTCTGCTGGTTCACTCCCTAAATGGCTGCAGTGGCAGGAGCTGAGCTGATCAGAAGTCAGAAGCCAGGAGCTTCTTCCAGCTCTCTCACAGGGGTGCAGGGGCCCAAGCACCTGGGCTATCTCCTACTGCTTCCCAAGGCCATAAGCAGAGAGCTGGCTTGGAAGAGGAGCAGCTGGGACGCAAACTGGCCACATACAGGATGTGGTGTGGCAGGTGGAGGCTTAGCCTACTGTACACAGCACAGGCCCCTATTGATCTTGCTATTTCTTTGAAAGGCAGAGAGACAGAGATCCTCAATATCCTGGGTCACTGCTCCTGCAGTCTCCCCCTGTCCCCTGTAGTGACACTGCACACCCACCCCTGTGGGCCCTGCTGAGGCCCTGACGGCGGGTCCTCCAATGCCTCTGTCCCCAGGTGCCGTTCCCCCTGGCTCTGAGGATGCGGGACATCTACATCCTGGAGGGCGAGCACATGCTCCCAGCCATGGCATACACGGCCGTCAAGATCCATCACAGTGAGTCCTCAGGGCCCACAGAGGCCCGGGTGCTGGGGACGGAGGAGCTGGGGGTCCCCCTGCCTGTCCCTCGTGAGTAGGGCTTGAGGGAGGGATGAGGGGGTTGGGGAGGCCTGGGTTCCCTTCAGGAGGGCACTGAGAATCCCCCTGTTGCATCCCCAATCCCAGGCCCCCACAGACCACAAGGAGAAGTGGCCAGGGTCATCCCACTGTCAATTGGCCCCTGAGCAGTCGCTCCAGTGCTAGGCTTGACACCCAAGACATACTGGCCCGATGACCACAACTGTCTGCACACAGGACCCTCCTAGGACAGGTGGGTGGGTTTCCACCTGCATGTGGGCAGGGCTAGAGGGAGGTGGGGCTGTGGGAGACCCTGTGCAGTGAGGGGGAAACAGGCCGGCAGAGAATCCCCTTCAGCCATCTGAGAACCCCTGGAAGGCCCAGGTAACCTGAGCCCAGTTGTGGGGGCCGAGTGCACTCCTGTGAGCAGGGCTGGGCACAGAGGCAGGCGCTGGGGGCCCCCGCGGCAGAACACAAGTGCAACTGAGTGTGGGCTCTGCAGCCCTAGCCTCGGGCCAACAGAAGGCAGCGGGACCCGGAGCATCGCTGGCTTCTGGGCTCTAGTGGGGAGGGGTCCCCGTGCTCCTCCCCTGCTGCTGCTGCCATCAAGGACCTGAGCGCCTGGGTCCCCATGCAGAGCAGAGATGGGTTTGTCCCAGCTCTGAGGCTCTAAGTGGGGGCCCAGGTGCAGGCTGTCCAGGCACTGGGGAGGCCCCACTGTGCCTCCAGGTGCTGCCTCCCCTGGGTGCTTGTAGGACAGTAGCAGTGACAGCCCAGTCTCACCAGGAAAGAGACAGTGGCCCAGGGGCAGAGGACACAGGGCACCCCTGCCACCTCTTTAGAAACTGCATTCCCTGTCCCCAAGGGCCTAAACCGATCTCCATGTCTGCCCCACAACCCCAGCTCTCACCCCCATCATCTTAGGCTCAGTTCCTTTCCAGCCATGTAGGAGGGACTCAGATGTGGGTAACTCAGCGAATGCACTGTTAGGGCGCAGGAGTTCAGGTGGGGTAGGTGACGGGGTCCTGAGTTGGTGCCTCAGTCCCCAGAGATGAGAGTGAGGTGGGGAGTTCAGGGCCATCCACCCTGTGGGACTGTGCAGGAGGAGCCGGCGGTGTCCCAGGGCTCCCCTGGCCCGGGCTGCACACACCCTCCCGTCTGGGGCCAGCAGCCTGGAAGAGTCCTCAGCGTCACACGTGGTGATGGGGACCCCAGGGTTTTGTCGGGGCAAGCACCGAGCAGGCCAGACCGGGGCTGTGGTAAACAAACCGTGTCTCTTCTTGCAGCCAAGGCTATAAAACGGTGCAGCAGGACCCTGGGGCAGGCACGCGTCTCCCAGATGCACGTTCCTGCCCCCACTGCTCCGAAGGCCAGAATCACCATTCAGGACACAGTGGCAGTGTGGGAGCAGACCAGGGGTCCCGCTACTCGTGCAGTGATGATCCGTCCTCCAGAAAGCTTTGGCCTCTGCATCGCCGAGAGGGAAGGCATGGAGGAGGAGGAGAGCTGGGAAGGCAGCCCAGAGCCCCTCGGCCTGGGCTCCCCTGTGGGGACCGCAGAGTCTCCAGCTGCGGCCAGCCCCACAGAGTCTCCAGAGTCCTCGAGGAGGTGGGGAGGCCTGTGCCAGTGCGCCAGTCTCCCTAACCTGAGCAGGCCAGAGCACAGGGAGGACAACTTCTCCGACGCTGGCAGCCGGGAGGGCCTGTGGATGTGGGCTCCTCCACGGGCCTCGGAGCCCCCAGAACCAGGGCCCATGCAGGCTGTCCCCGCCTGGGGGCCACGGCTGAAGACTTCCCCCTACTGGCATGGCAGCCCCACGCACTCTGGGGACAGTCACGGGCTGGAGCCGGCCAGAGCCAGCCCTGGGCTGGGAGACCAGGCCCGCGTGCCCTCCCTGGCCAGAGGCCTCCTTACCTCCTATTCCACAGGGCACCTGGATGATGGGTGCCTCCTAGAAGAGAGGCCAAGTCCACCATCTGTCCTGCCCAGGCTGGGCAGCAGCCTTCCGTGTGTCTTCACGGCATCCTATGCACTTGGTTGAGCCCCCACCGCCCAGGCTCTTCCTGGGGCCAGGACACCCTGACACTGGAAGACAACAGCCGTGCCAGGAACCACTGTACTCTCCTCCCCGCCCCCCTCCCCCACCGCCACCCTCAGGTGGTGCTGAGCCTGTATTAAATTGTCCCATGGAAAGGAGTTTGCTCCAGTTTGTGACCCCGGTGCCCAGCGGCAGCAAGCTTCCCCGTGTTCCTGGGGAGATGGGTGGTTCCACAGCCCCCATCCTCAGGCAGAGACCCGCTCAGGACCCTGCAGGCACAGAAGAAACTCCTGGCTCCTGGCTTTGGATCGGCACAGCTCTGGTGGTTGTGGCCATCTGGGGAGTGAACGAGCAGATGGAAGACCTCTCTCTCTGTCTTTGCCTCTCCTCTCTCTGTGTAACTCTGACTTTCAAATAAATAAATAAATATTTTAAAAATGTATTATGTAAAAAATGAATTATGTATTCAAAATGTAGAGTGGCAGTGAAAGAGAGACAAATCCTTCATCTACTGGTTGATTCCCCAGAAGTCCTTGAGGTCCAGTTCTATGCCAAGCGAAGGTCAGGAACCAGAATTCCAACTGTGACTCCCATGCGGGAGCAGCGGCCCACATATTGGGGCCGTCTTCCACTGCTTTCCCAGGCCTGTTGGCAGAGAGCTGGAGCCGAAGCTGAGCAGCTGGGACTCGAACCAGCTCTCCACTATGGGATGCCATCATTGCAAGTTAGCACCACCCTGGCCCGTGCACTTTAAATGCTAATATCCATGAGCTTACTGAAGTCCTCTCCTACCCATGTGAACGTGTCCTTGTTTAGAGACTTCGGAGAAGCAGGCCACGCCCTCAGCTCCTCTGACAGCCCTCATGTTCCTGGAGCTCCCGTCCCTCCACAAGGGAGGGAAACCATGGAGAACTGAAGACGGGAGGGTGAGCCCAAGCGCGCAGGGGCGAGTGTGCACTGGGGCTGAGCCTGGCTGTCACTCCTACTGGCCTCCCAGCTCCTGCTGGGCTGCACCCTGGGGAGCCCCAAGCACATCAGCGCTCCCCACCAGGCCCTCTTGCTGCTCCTGGCCACAGTGGACAGCAGAAGGCAAGCGTGTGCAGGTGGACGAGAGCAGAGCAAGCCAAGGAAGTGGAACTCGCCTTAGCACAAGCTTCCCTCTACCAGCCCAGTCCTGCCACAGCAAGAACTCACGTGCAGGGCAGGTGCTGGGGCACAGCGGGTTCCACTGCTGCTTAGGATGTGGGCATCACAGGTCAGAACGCCTAGAGTCCTGTCCCACTGCTGCTTCCTGGCCAGCTTCCGGCCAGCCCCAGCTGTGCTCCCCTGTGTGGGGAGGTGAACTTGCAGCTGCAAGACTTCCCTCACCATATGGGTGGTGGTTCCAGTCCCAGGCATTCCTCTTCTGATCTAGCTCTCTGCTATGGTCTGGGAGAGCAGTAGAAGATGGCCCAGGTCCTTGGGCCCCTGCACCCACATGCGAGACCCTGAAGAAGCTCCTGGCTTCGGATCGACGCAGCTCCGGCTGTTGTGGCCATCTGGGGAGTGAACCAGCGGGCGGAAGACCTCTTGTTCTCTGACTCTGTCAATGCTTCTCTGCAACTGTGGCTTTCAAATAAATTAAAAAAAAAAAAAAAATGGAAGGAGGCCATGGAGGGAGGGAGACTGGGGCAGGAGCTGGCAGAGGCAGCAGGGTGGGAGAGGGTGTGTGCGGGGAAGCCAGGGACAGAAGGGAGCTGGGCTCCCCTGGGGCGTCTTTCGGGGAGCACAGGTGCGGGAAGAGATGGAGAAGTCGTGCACGACCCCTGCCTTTTGACAAGGCTGCACTTCTCTGAGTGTCCTGGTTCTGTTCTCCCCACGGGAAGACAAGGACCTGGGCATCTCTCCCAGCCCAGTCAGGGTCCTCGACACCCAAAGAACAGAATGTGGTCAAATGCCAAGTAGGTGTTTAGAGACAACTGGTCTACCCCGTGTCCCCTAGCCTTCAGGGCCATGAGTGCAAGAGAGAAGCAGAGGAGCTGTACTCCGGCCTGCCCGCCACACTGGCACTGGGTCTCCTGCAGTTCCCATAGTCACAGCAGCCAGTCGTCAGGGTCCCAGCCAAGGTGCGAGAGGCTGAGCTGGCCCAGGGCTCCAGAGGCCCTGTGTGGTGCTTTCTCCCCTTGCCCAGGCAGGGTTTCCACTGGTTCTGCGCCTTCCCTGCACCCAGGCATGGGCCCATGGTCAGGTCCCTGGGAAGAGAGAGGGAGAAGGAGCTAAGCCCTGTGTTAATCCAGGGCTGGACTTGGCCACTATCAACACACACACACGTGCGCCCTCTGCAACTGCAGGTCATGCAAGCTGTGGCCTGGGTTGGGCGTGGAGCCCCCCACCCCCGGGAGGACAGGCCCCTCCTGCCCCACTGGGGACACAGAGCAGGTATAAAGGGCCCCGCGATGGCAGCGGCTGTCCCTGCACCATGAAGCCTGCTGCTTGCCTGGTGCTGCTCGGCGCTGCCTGGCTCCTGTTCTCTCTTGCCAGTGGGTGCCAGCCACGGACGCCTGGGCTGGGGGTGCTCTGGGGGCAGGGGCCAGCTTTCCAGGGCAGTGCTGGCTCCCAGGGTGGGTGAAGGGACGCACCTGCCGTGACCCATGCCTTCCATTTCTCTTCAGATTGTGACATCTGCCGGCTGTGCAGACAGCTGTTTATGAATTTCTGTCAGGACCCTCCGATGAGTATATTTCCTATGTGCAAAATTACCAAAGTGACCCGCTAGTGCTGCAAAACGCCCTTGCGCTGAAGCAGTGGGAGATGGGAAACTGACAGCAGAGGAGAAGGGGCACGCGATCAGTGCTGTGGTGAGTCCAGCTGGGCCTGGCCCAACACCGGCTCCTTCCGGGGCTCTGGGGAGGGGCACTGCTCGTGCCCACCACAGCCCAGCCTGGGACTCTGTGGGAAGAACCTCCAGATGAGGATGCAGAGTTGGGGGCCGCCCCCCCCCCCCCACGGTGCGGGAAAGGACAGGGAGGGAGACTGTGTGGACCCGGAGCCCTGGGCTCCATGGCTGTTCAGCTCCCCCAGGCAGGCCCAAGACCCTCCAGGGCCGCTGTCCCCACGGCAGCCCTGCCTCTGTGTAAAATCTCAGCTCTGGCCTCCCTGGCCACAGCCTCTCCAGCGCCCGAGTCGAATCTTCTCCAAGCGGTGACCACTGGGTGCTGTCTGCCTTCAAATCTCACTAACTCACCCTGACCCCTCAGGTGCCCTCCTCCACCCCCAGACCTCATGTTTCCTTCTCCCTGGACCCCAAACGGCCATCTGGGGCTCCGGAGCCTGGAATTAGACCTCCAACAGCCCTTCCTGTCCTCCCGGGCCTGGCGACAGCTGGGGAAAAAGCAGACCAAACCCTGACTGCAGGTGGAGCACAGGCAGGGATGGGCACTGCTAGGCTGCAAGTGTGCCAGAGACAGAAGGGGCCAGCGGACTGGGGTCTGTGCATTCCTGGAGGCCCCCGGTGCCACTGCCACCTTGCCAGGCCTTCTGTGTAGCCCCTGCCTGTCCCAGCCTCGCCTGCACCCCCCACAGAGAACCTCCCCCCTCATTCCTCATCAAGGGAGGGATTTTTAGGAGAGCTTCTCAGGCACCCAGGGTGTAGGAGAGGATCTGACTTCAGCTGCCCAGATCCAGTGCCAGGCTGCAGCTCCTCCCCAGGAAGTGCCCTGTGCCTGTGCCCTGCAGGTGTCTCTAGGCCCCGGCCTCACCAGGTGTCCCGACTTCTCTTTGCAGAGTAAAATCTTCTCAGATCCTCTTTGTTAAGGGAGCCCTCCTGGCCAGAAGACCCAGGGCCACCCTGGGCCTACATTCTCAGCAGGTGCAGCCCCGCGCACTGGCGGCCTCTCAAAGGAGGAGGCAGCAATAAAAGCCCGCATTGCACAGAGTCTGCTCAGTGCTGGACCGGACACCGGGCGTGGGTGTGGGAGGCGGGCGGTGCAGCGGGGCCGGCTGCCGTGACTGCCAGTGGCGGCTGGATCCAGGGCTGTCCGTGTTGTTCCTGCAGGGGTGCAGTGTGGGGCGGGGTGGGGGGGTGTGGTCTCCGTCGGCATGGCCGAGATCCGCAGGACACACGCTTCACTGACCAGGCGTAGCCGGCTAGCCAGCTTCAGAGCGGCAGTGAGAGTCCCAGCGTCACCGTGAGCACACTGCGGCTCAGAGCCGGGGCGCGTGCCCAACTGCACAGCAGCTGCCACTCTGCTGTCCCGCCCTCTGCAGGGAGACCCGCTCGGCTGCTCATTTTGTGGCCGTGCACGGTGGCAGTGGTGCCCACCTATAGATGGATATGAGACCTCCCACCTCCAGGCCCAAGAGACATAAGGGGTGGGAAGGGGTCCCTGACCAGACAGAAGGACCTAAAGGTCAGGGGGCATGAACGCCCCTGGCCATGATCCAGAAATCCTCTCTCCTGCCTCAGCTGGTCCCAGTGCCAACCCCCAACTGTGGACGCAGCTGTGACCCCGCAAACACACCCCGCGTGGGGTCTCCCGCACAGTGGGCCCAGGGTCTGGGTGTCTGCGGTGGCTCAGCCCTGTGGTCATGATGCTGCCGCCTGTCTCAGGCCCCCCGCATTCCTGTCTGTGCCCTCTGGGCCTGGATCTGCCACCTGCCCCCTGCTCTGTCACAACTCACTGAGGGCACTCGGCACAGGGCTGTCTCGGGAGAAACATCTGTGTCATCCTGGTGACCAAGGAGCTGCTGGGAGGCCCAGACAGTGGCCGCTCCTGTCACCGGTGGCTTGCTGGAGGGGGGCAGGGTGGGCTGATTCTTTTCCTGTTTCTCCCACACTTGTACCTGGGCTGGCTTCACAGAGAGAAGAGGTCGGGGTGGGCGCTCCAGGCAGCGGTGAAGTCCCGGATTGGGGTGCCCACATCCCCAGTCAGAGGGCCTGGTTCTACTCCCAGCTCCTTGGCTGCCATTCCAGCTCCCCGCTAATGCACACTCGGGGGTTCAGGTGGCACCTGCAGGTGGTGGTCCAAGCACTGGGGTTCCATCACCCAGGAGGGAGGGAGACCCAGATGCATTTCCTGCCTTTGGCTGGCCCAGCCCTGATTCTGGGAGCCCAGCACTCATGCCTTCCCAGGGCCCCACCCCATCTCACCTAGCAACCTCCTACTCTGCCCACCTCTTAAAGGTCCCACACCCCTCTTGGTGCCACAAACTCTGTCTAAAGCACTTACCCCAGGGGAGACCTGCTCTTTGTGCTCACTGAGCTCTCTCCACAGAGGAGCAATGGGGGACCCCTGCCTCTGCAGGAGTGAAAGGGAGCCCAGGGGACGGGAGGGCTTGGGGAGCAGAGACCCCCTCATTACCCCACCTGTGGGACCCTGGGGCTGTGTCCCACCAGACTCCGTCCGACAGATGCAAATCTATGTGCAGTGAGGACACAGGCGACACCAGGTGTCTCGGTCAGCTCTCTGCTGCTGTGACAGAATCCCACAGACTGGGGCGATGTCCAAGCCACACGAGCTGATTGGCTCACGTCTCTGGAGGGCCTTCATGCTGCATCCAACATGGTGGCCAACATCCCATGGGGGTGCAGGGAGAGGCGGGTAGAGTCAAAGATGTAGAGAGAAAGAGGGAGAGAAGTAGAGGAACTTGCTTTTATTTTGAACTTTAATTTTTATTGTTTAAAGATTTATTTATTTTAAGGCCTCAGCCACTGGCCACTGCAGGCCCATGCTGAGGGGAACAGTGGATGGAAGCAACCACACCCCAAGATCCACGAATTAAACATATGTAACAACACCTTGATGATAAGGAAACATTTGTAGCAACAACAATGGGAACTCACCCCTGTGCACCCTAAGCCACCCCAGGAGGCCAGCATCAGTCCATGCAGGAGCTGGGTTGGGGCCCATGCACCCATGCTCCCTGCACACGGACTCTGGGGAACAAACCTCCCCCCCAGTGAAGGAAAATGCAATGTGGAGAACACTAAGCCTAGGCATCTGGAGTTTGAACTCAGGCAGAGAAAGGAAAACGAATGGGCGTCTTCCACCCAATTAGGAACATTACACTGCTGAAGCTGAGTGGTCCCCATTCAGCACTCGCTGTGTTATTTTACAGCACTTTGTGAGTCTTCCAAAGAGTTTACAATGCAATTTAAAGCAGAGACGCTGAGTGGGGAGGGGGAATAAAAGAATCAGTTAAAACCCAAGTGTTGCTGGACAGCATCTCTGGACACGACACAGCGGTGCACTCATTCACACTCCGCAGAGGAGGCCAGCAGGTGTGTGGGTGACCAGGGCCCTGCACCCTGTGGTCTCCATGCCAGGGCAGGGGAAGTGGGCAGGGAGGCAGAGCAGTGGGCCCTTGAAGGGAAAAGAACCGACTGTGGCCCCCAGGTGGCAGCTTAGGGGCAGTGTGGGGCCCAGGACCAAGGAGGTGCTGGGGGAGGGCTGAGCCACTTTCCCAGGGGGAGCAACCTTGCGATCAGCACCCCGGGGAGCCGCGGGCTTGTGGCTACTCCTGCCTGCGGCCTGACGCGTGCTGTCCCTGTCCTTATGGTCAGCAGCAGCCCGGTGTTACCAGCATGCGGCTCAGGTGCTGGTGCCCAGGAGTTCTCAGTGCTCTGTGCCTGAAGCCCTGGCCCGTGTCCAGGACAGGGCCCTGGTTCCCGCTCTGGACAGGCTGGGCCATGCTGGCTTGAGGTGCTCAGCGGGAGGCTCCCCTGCCTCCATCCCAGAGGACCCCTGTGTCCACCTCCTACAACTCCAGGGGAGAAGGGCTGGAACAGAGCAGGAGGGGCAGCAGAGGGTGGCAGTGCTGGGGTGGGGCCTGTGGTAGGACAGGAGGCTGCTCCCCCGGGAGTCTCAGTTCAGGTCATGGCAGGGCAGCCCCGAGTGTGGGGACAGGTCTATGTGGGACTCCCTATGTGACCTTCTGTTCTAAGAAAGAGGCCTTCACAGTTGGGCTGTAATACAATTGCAGAGGCAGAAAGGAGGGGCGGGGGGTGCCGGTTGCCTGAGACTTGGGACCGTGACGGCAGGTGGCAGAGGGCCCTGGCACCCCTGGTTCCGGGGCAGTTCTGCCAGAGCCCTGCCCTCTCACCTGGGCCCTGGGGAGAACACAGGCCCCACTTCTGGTGACCTTTAATGAAGCCAGGCCTGAGGACCCTGAGCCCTGCCACAGCAGAGCCACTAGGGATTGGCTGGCAGGCTTCTGTGATGTCACAGTCACTGAGATGCGCACTCTGGGCTGGGAGGCGACCAGAGGCCAGTAGTGCGTCTACTGCCCAACTGACCAGTTGGTAGTATAGGCAGCAGGCGCATTTCAGAGAATCACATGGATTCGCGATGGAGGTGAGTGGCACTTGCTCTAACGAGCTGTGGCGTGGGGAAGGTCCCGCCAGGGGGGCGGCCCTGGTCTCCCACACCGGATTCCATGGGCGATGTGGTGGAGCTCTGAGTGCTGCCCCTGTGTGCAGAGTGTGTACACAGTCGTCTCATTCCTCCCGCTCTGCTGGTCACCAGTGTTGAATGGGCCTGGGTGTGAGTCTGTGTCTGGACACGGGTTCAAGACTAGGTGTCGGGTCAGCTGGTATCAGGTGGGCAGGGAGGCCGGCTCTGAGAGCCCCAGAGATGCGGGAGCTGGGAGCAGGCCAGGGAGCCCCGTAGACTTGGGACTTGGGCCCCCTGGAGGACACGTGGCTGCCAGCCTGGGGGAGGAGCATCCTTTCCAAGGGCAGGGGAGGCAAGGTGGGGGCTGTCCTTCCCCAACCGTCCGTAGTCAATGAGCTCTGCACAAGTCATAATCCAAGGACCCGGCCACCAGGTGCCCGCCTGCCTGGCTGTGTGGCTGCCCCACCTCTGACCAGGGGGACAGCCCTCAAAGCAGCATTCCTGTGGGCTCCCCAGTGCTGGCTCCCATGTGCGTGTGTGTCTTACAGATTGGATATGAACGCCCTGAGGTCCCGGAGGGCCCAGGAGCGAGCAGAGCTCATCAATAAATATGAGCAGGTACTGGCCAGGGTGCTGGGGGAGGAGGTGGGGCCCTGCCTCAAGGACTGTGCCTGTGAGAGCCAGACCCCGCCTCCCTGGGGACACGGGGGAGGGGGCAGGTGGACAGCTCCCCCAGTGACTTCTCATCCGGGTCCCCTCTCGGCTGCAGGGACGCCGAGGAGCGGCACTGTTGGTGCCCGAAGAAGAGGACGATGAGGGCGGCTGCCTCGTCCCAGACAGGCTTGGGTTCCTGCAGTGAGTCCTCCACACCCCAGCTCACCCCAGGGCGGGACTGGGGTCAGAAACCCCAACATGAGGCGGCACACCTGTCCCCGGCCCCGACCTTGAGCCCAGCTGTGGTCACAGGCAGTCACTGGTCAGCATTTGGGGGCAGGAGTCGGACGTGGAGGCTGTTCCCACAGATGTCGGGGAGAGAGGCCCCGTTGCTGGAGGGTGGGCTCCGGTGACCTGGAGGGATGGAGCCATCTCGGGCCATCTCTGGCATGACTCAGCAGCCCACCTTAGCACGGGGATAAGGGCTTCTGCCTCCATGTTGTGCCAGAACCTGGAGAATAAGCAGGAGCAGAGTGGTGGAGAGATGGCCAGGGTCTGGGCTGACAGAGGAGGGGGTGAGGTGGGGCGCATGACCTCAGGAGGCCAGGGCACGGGGGGAGGGTGGGCAGTGGGGGACCCTGAGGGGTGTGGGGGTCCCAGGTACCTCGAGCCCCAGGTGCACACTCACAGCACTGAGCATCTCTCAGGCAGGCCACCCAGACTCGGTCAGTTCCAGGGTGACGTCCTGGGCAGAGCTGATGTGGGGATATAGCTGCCTCAGCCCTGGGCAGCCTGGCCCTGCTCAGGACAGCCAGCCCCCAACCGCTGTGGGGGGCTGCCACACACCCACGAAGGTGGACCTCTGACAGGCCTGGAGCCCCCCACTGGCAGCAAGGGCCCCTGCCTGGCCCTAGGCTCCCTGTGCTCATGGTCACCAGCCCCTCCCTCCCCATCTCAGTCCCCTGGGCTGAGAGGATGAAGCTGGTCCTTCCCTGGCCCACTAGGGAGGTCGCGGTGCCTGTTGTGGTCCTGTCCTCACCTCTCCGCCTCCCTTGCTTTCCAGTGAGCAGAAGCTGCCCCAAGACAGCACCCCGGGGGCAAAGGTAAGGACAAGTCCTTGGCCATGGGCCAGTCATCTGGAAGCAGAGCTGGGCAGAGGGGGCACGTGGGGCTCGGCAGTGGTGAGTGGGAGCGCCATAAGGTCCTGCGATGCGGTACTTATACGGCACCTGCTGACATCTTACCACACTCACCTGTCCCAGAAGTGAGCCGCAGCTCAGGGGTGTCTGCTGTCGGCCGCCCTGACTCATTGGCATGGTTGGGAGTGACCTGGCTGGAGCTCAGGGGCTCTCCTTGACGAAGGGGCAGCTCGGGTCAGAGGCCAGGCCACCGATGCTCCCCCAGACAGAAGATCTGGGGCTCACGGTCTGTGCCTTTTCTGGCTCCTTCCATTTGAGCGCCCACAGAGCTCCTGAGCTGCATCCGAGGGCCCCTCTCAGAGCCCCAAGCTGGGCTCACACCATCCTGTCTCGTTTTCCAGCGTAAACAGGAGGTAAGAAGGATCCAGAAGTGGATAAAGATGATCAAGAACCATAGTAAATACCGCGGCAGTGACAAGGTACCGTGGCGATGAGGGCCCCTCGGGAACACTGAGAGCTGAATTGGGGTTTGAGCAGTGCCCATTCCTGTGCCAGGCACCGCCTGCCTCTCAGATGCCCAGGGGCAACTGTCCAGTCCCTAGAGACACAGGTCATGGGCACACCTCCCCATACACACAGGACACTGTCCTGGTAGAAAATCTGAAGTCACTGCTGAAGACAATCCCGGATGCAGGGCAGGCGTGGTTCCAGGAGCCCTGTAGCGGCCACTCCGTACACGGCAGAGCCGGTGCCCCTGAGCCCTTGGCCCTCCAGTCACTGTGGGTCATAAGGCCCCCATCTGGGCAGATACTCCCTCTGCCAATACACAGGGAGCCCCTGGCTTCTCCCTCTGCTGTCTCACCCTGCGCTGCCTCCACGAGTGGCCACGTTCAGCACTCACCAGAGCCTCCTCTCTCCTGTAGTTTCAGCGCAGAATCTACAAAGGCATCCCTGCCCAGGTGCGCGGGAAGGTGTGGGCCGTGATGCTGGAGGTGGACAAGAGGAAGGCCCAGAACGCGGGCAAATACGCGGTACGGCTCTGCACTCAGCCCAAGGGGGCCCGGCCTGCTCGGGCCTGCTCAGGAGCCTGAGTCTCCGTGGAGGACCGTCCCTCACTGAGCCCTCGGGAGCCTCCTCCCCATCCTGCCTTCCTCTCCCTAGATCCTAGTCAGTGCCTCCTCCACGTCTCCTCAGACCCAGCTGGGACTGGACAGGTGTGTTTTGTGCCAGAGGCTTTAACCTGCTCTCTGCTGAGCTCACCTGGGCAGCTTGGCATACGGCCAGAAGAGAGGACTTGCTGGTCCCTGATGGGCGGGGGTCTCCCAGGATGAGATCACAATGGTGTGAGGTAGGGAGCCCCACAGGCTCTGTGCTAACATGGCCTGCCCGCAGCTGGCCGGCCCTCACCTAGGCCTGCCCACAGCTGGCCCTGCCTTCACATGGACTTGCAGCCCCTGGCATTGCCCTTGCCTGGAGAGGCCGCTCCAATGGTCACACAGCTCTCAATGCTTCTGGGAAAGGAGGGAGTGAGGACTGGTGTGGGCAGAGGGCTGTCAGCTGCAGCTGGCTCTCATGGCCCCTGGCTGCCATCAGGGAGCAGGGCCCAGCTGTGTGGCCCACCCTGCCTCCCCCAAGTCTGCAGTCTGGGGCTGGCCCTGGGAGCTGGGCCTGGAGACAGTCATTGCCCAGGCTCAGCTCCAAGCCAAGGGCGGCTTGCAATGTCGAGATGGAGATGGGCCCCTCCAGCAGGGGGCAGCATGGAGCAGTGGTCAGGCTGTGGCTGACTCCTGGAGGGCAGGGCCTGAGATGTCAGTGAGAAGGCTCAGAAGCCTGGCTGGGGGCAGACCACGTCGTGCTGAGAGCTGAGGCAGGCAGGGGGAGTGCACAGGGACCTTTCAGAGCCCCTGTCTGCTGCTGACCGTCAGGGTTACGTGGGCACTGAGGCAAGTTAGGGAGCCCATGACCCTCCCTCAAGGCGGGACCCAGAAAGGAATGAGCGCTTGCAGGGAACTCCCTGTCAGCCAGAAGAGCTGACGTGGACTTGAGGTCCTTGTGTGGCAATGGGGCTTGTGCAGTTCTTGAGGCTGCCCCTCCCCCTCGTCCCTGCCCTGCAGGAGATGAAAGAGCTGGCCAGGCTGGGCGCCACTCACTTCCATCACATCGACTCCGCCATCGCATGGACTTTCAGAAACCACCTCATGTTCCGGGAACGTTACGGAATGAAGTGAGGCCTCTGGGCTGGGGAGGACCCGCGGGTGGGAGGAGCAAGGGTCCTGGGGCACATGGGGTCCCTAGGGAAGATTGGGTGCAAGCCTAAAACAGTTCATTGAGCACAGAAAACAAACTTGCCTTTTCTATAGTACACAAACTTTCCCAAAGACACTGTGGAGAGACTGAAATGAAAAGAAACACCAGGGGAGACAATAGTAGCAATCTATCTAATAAAGGTGTTGTTTCCAGAATATTCAAGGAGCCCTTCAACTCAGTCACAAGGAAGCAGTGGGCAGCCCCCCAGTACCCCGGGAACACAGGCTCGGGGGGGACCCTTCATGAACGCACACACAATTCACCTCCTCAGCGCATGAACACACGCTTATTCCCTACACCACAAAGGGGCACCAGCGCACAGCTGTGGGAGGGGGGAACTAAAACCACTGAGGACGCCGGGTGCTGCTCCCTACAAGGCTGAACGTGCATGGGAGGCTGACTCTCCACAGCTTGGACACACGGGACTGCACTCCCACAGTGGGACGCTCACCTGTGCCCTGAACACCCACCTGGGAAATGAAAGTGCACGTGACTGCGCCCTGGGAGGTGTGCGTGTCCCTGCAGGCGGCGCTCACCCACATGGTGGACAACACGCAGGTGCCCTGACGACGTCACTGCACATGAGCAGAGTGTCACGGGCCCTGCGTGTGGCTGTCAGGCTCTGTTAGGCAGAGCTGCACTGAGAGCCTCGGCAGCACAAGACACACGGCCTCTGTCCTCTCTCTTCCAGCCAACAGGCCTTATTCCACATACTGATGGCCTATTCCGTCTACAATCCTGTGAGTATTCTGGGATCATAGCGCAGGTGCTATCCCGGCAGTCCCTGCAGGGCACCCCTGGTCACAAAGATCCCAGCCTGGGTTGAGGGGGCCTCGCTCATCCACAGCTCTGAGGAAGAGCGGTGGAGGCCAGGCTCTGAGCCTCTTGGACCCAACCTCAAGTTCTGGGAGGAGAAAGGCAGCCTTCTCCTGGGCTGGTCTCCAGACCCCAGGAGCTTGGCCGTGTTGGGATGCCCCTCCCAGGACTAGCATTCCACGCAGTGGGGCGGGGGGCGAAGGCAGGGCAGATCAGGTGTACGACTTTGCTCTGGGTCCCACTGATGCCATTACACCCACCAGCCCTGTGGTTGGACCCATGGGCCTGAATCCCACTCTGTACAGCGCCACTGCCACAACCACCCACTCAGACTTTCCCATGAGTGGAGCAGGCGCAGGGCTCCATGGGTGACCCAGCAAGGCCTGGACATCCCCACCCCCCTGACCTGCCACTGGCCAACCCTGCCTGGTGCCCTGGTTCCCAGGGGGGCCTGGCATTCAGGAAGCCCAGGCCTGCACCCATGCCAGAGGCACACCTCCTGTTCCGGTCCTGGTAGCACTTCCTGGCTTACTTCTTCCTCATGTGAGAAAGGGCCACCGGCTCACCTGCAGAGCTCAGGGGTCCAGAAGCTTCCATGGGCATGGATCTGGATTCCCACAGCAACCTGGCCCATGCTGACATCTTGGGGGTAACAGGTGTCCATACTTGAGCTCTCCCCCTGTGCTGCCTAAGCTCAGGCCCTGCAGGATTCCCTCCAGGAACTTGGAGAACTTCTCTGGGCTCCAATTCTTGGGCAGCTGACACCAAGTGGCAGGATTCAGGCACAGGGGCTCCCTGTGCCTAAATCTTCCTGGACCCTTCAGTGGGTGACCCTGATCTGCCTGAGAGGTGGGCCATCCTAGGATATCATTCTTGCCAGGGGAGGTCTCCTAAAGGTATTCTGGGATCTTGCAGGAGGTGGGCTACAGCCAGGGTCTGAGCCATGTGGTGGCGCTGTTGCTCATGTATATGCCCGAGGAGGACGCTTTCTGGGCCCTGGTGCAGCTCATGGAAAGCAGGAAGCACGCGATGCACGGTAGGTGGATGGCGTGTGGGGCCCAGTGCATGCAAGTCCGTGCACGGCCCTCACTGGCTCCTGAATGTGCAGGACAGTGTCACAGTGTGGGGGGGGGCTCCCAGGAAGCCAGGGCTGGCAGAGGCCTCCCAGACTGAGCCAGCCCCCTTCTTTTACCACCACCCAAAGGCCCTGCAGCTTGGCCATGGCCATCCTGGGTGTGAGAACCTTCAGAACAAGGGGTCCTGTCCTTGTCCAGTGACTCAGGTCGATTCTGACTCTTCTGCCTCACATGTCTGTACACAACTCTCAAGCACAGAGCCACACCCAGGGAACTTGTGGAAGGCAGCATCCCCTGTAGGGTCACCCCTCCTCGCTCCTGAGTCTTGGAATGGTCAGGAGGCACCCAGTCTGACTTGCACCCACCCCAGCGGGCTCCAGGGGGCAGCCAGGCCTGGGCTGCACACAGTCACCCACCTGCACCCACCTCCCAAGCAGATCCTCTGCCCTGGCCACGTTCATCCCCACCTGCCCCTGGTCCAGCCTCCCCTGACCCTCAATGCTCAGAAGCACCCCACCCAGGCCTGGGGCTCTCCAGCCTTCCTAGGAGGAGGCTCTCACATGAGGGTGTGGCTGATTCTACTCAGGTTTCTACAAACCAAACACCCCCAAACTGGAGCGATTCCAGCAACACCTGGGGCTCATTGTGCATCGCGTGCTCCCCTCCCTGGAGAAACACCTGGTAAGTTAAGCATCTCCTTTCTCCTCTTGGGGGCTCTGGGCTCATGGGACTGCTTCCTGAGCCAGGGGAGGCCACATCCTCACCAAAACTTTCCTTGGTTACGGGGGTCCACGGCAGCTTGGGTGTTGGTTTGTTGTCCAGCACTTGGTCCCCCAGAGTTGGCGTAGATTGAAGGGAGACGCTGTCCCCAGAGCAGAGTGGAAGGAGGGACCTGTGTCCCTTCAGGAACCTGCATGGCTGGGAGGGGGGATGCCCCTGCTGCTGGGCTTCCTGCACCCAGGGGCTCTGCCCCAGGGCTCAGATTAGAGGGAGTCAGGCCTGGGCCCTGGGCCCTGGGCCCTGAGCCCCCTCTGCCTCTGCCTTTTCTTAGGAGAAGGAGGGTGTGTGCCTGGAGGATTCCACCACCCACTGGTACATCCAGTGCTTCCTGGATGGGGTAAGTGCCCCGGGGACCCCTTGCCCAGGGAAGCTCCTGCCCCAGTGCCTGGTTCTCTGGTGCTGGTGGCCTGTGACTCTGAGCTCCCCCAGCCCCAGCAGACACAGGAGGGAGCCTGCTGTGCAGACCAGGCAGGCCCTGTCCAGCCCTGCTAAGGGTGGTCCAAGCTGAGGCTGAGCCTCAGAGCCAGCAAGGAGGGGACAGGTCCCACCAGGACCTATCCAGAGAGCCTGGCAAAGGCCAGAGCCCTACAGTGAGAGGCAGGAGATCCATAGACCCCCCGAGGCAGAGGCTGGTGGCAGCACAGCCCAAGGGCTGACCCCTCCCCAGGTCCCTGGGGTGTCTGGCATCTCCAGTGTGGCTTCCAAAGTGTGCAGACCCCCAGGGTCCAGGACAGGACATGGTCATCCTCTCTGGGTCTGGTTCGCTGAGTGGGCAGGGATGTGGCCATGAGGCATGGCCTCCCCTCCCCTCCCAGGAGGAGCTCTGGCCTTCTTGTGTGATCAGCCTCCTGGAGTCTCCCTCTGTCCTAGGGGAGTGACACTGCACACCCACCCCTGTGGGCCCTGCTGAGGCCCTGATGGGCGGGTCCTCCAATGCCTCTGTCCCCAGGTGCCATTCCCCCTGGCTCTGAGAATATGGGATATATACATCCTGGAGGGCGAGCACGTGCTCCCGGCCATGGCATACACGGCCCTCAAGATCCATAACAGTGAGTCCTCAGGGCCCACAGAGGCCCGGGTGCTGGGGACGGAGGAGCTGGGGGTCCCCTGCCTGTCCCTCGTGAGCAGGGCTTGAGGGAGGGATGAGGGGGTTGGGGAGGCCTGGGTTCCCTTCAGGAGGGCACTGAGAATCCCCCTGTTGCATCCCCAATCCCAGGCCCCCACAGACCACAAGGAGAAGTGGCCAGGGTCATCGCACTGGAAATTGGCCCCTGAGCAGTCCCTCTAGTGCTTGGTGTGACACCCAAGGGTGTCCAAGGGTGTCTGCAGCCCATGTCTGGTGCTGGGACAGGGCTTGGAGCAGCCATGGTGGCTGCGCCATCCCTAGGGCCCCTCCCAGCCTGACACCCACCCCCATGTCTAGAGCGCCTGCTGAAGATGCCCCGGGACCACCTCCGGGAGTTCCTGCAGGTGACCCTGAAGCAGGCCTGGTCTCTGAGCGAGGACGCGGTCATCAGGCAGCTGCGGGCCTCCATGCGTGAGCTGGGGAAGCTCCAGTGCCTCCTGCCTCCCGAAGGTGAGTCCAGCACACGGCCCCGTCCCATGCTCCCTTGGGGGAGTCAGTAGTGGGAGTGCCAGGCCCTGACATCCCCGCCCAGGGCCTCACCTCTTCCTGGTCCTCCTTGTCCTCCGCGGGCTCAGCAGTTCTGCTTTCTGAAGCTCTGTCAGCATGGCCTGGCAGGGCCTCGGGCAGCTTCCCAGAATCCTCCTGTGGGTGCCGGCTCTCCCCCCACCACTCTGGGGCCGGGCCGTGGAGCTGTCCTCAGGACATTTGTGGCTCTGGCTCCTCGGCTGACCCCCACTCTGGAGTGGATTGGAGGCCCCGCCTTGAGCTACCCTGCCCAGGTCTGGAGCAGGTGCCCTGGCTCAGTGCCCCCAGGAGCCTGGAGCACAGCTGGACCCCCACTCCAGCAAGATGAGAAGTGGCCCTGCCTGCCCAGGGGGCCCCTCCCCAACTGACCCCACACAGGCTCCTGGCCCGATGACCACAGCTGTCTGCACACAGGACCCTCCTAGGACAGGGGTGGGCGGGGCTCCCACCTGCATGTGGGCAGGGCTAGAGGGAGGTGGGGCTGTGGGAGACCCTGTGCAGTGATGTAAAGGCTACCGGCACTGGATCCCCTTCAGCCATCTGAGAACCCCTGGAAGGCCCAGGTGCCCTGAGCCCAGTTGTGGGGGCCGAGTGCACTCCTGCGAGCAGGGCTGGGCACAGAGGCAGGGCTGGGGGCCCCCGTGGCAGAACACAAGAGTGTGGGCTCTGCAGCCCTAGCCTCGGGCCAACAGAAGGCAGCGGGACCCGGAGCATCGCTGGCTTCTGGGCTCTAGTGGGGAGGGGTCCCCGTGCTCATCCCCTGCTGCTGCTGCCATCATGGACCTGAGCGCCTGGGTCCCCATGCAGAGCAGAGATGGGCTTGTCCCAGCTCTAGAGGCTCTAAGTGGGGGCCCAGGTGCAGGCTGTCCAGGCACTGGGGAGGCCCCACTGTGCCTCCAGGTGCTGCCTCCTTGGGTGCTCCTGGGACAGTAGCGGTGACAGCCCAGTCTCACCAGGAAAGAGACAGTGGCCCAGGGGCAGAGGACACAGGGCACCCCTGCCACCTCTTTAGAAACTGCATTCCCTGTCCCCAAGTCCTGAACCGGACTCCATGTCTGCCCCACAGCCCCAGCTCTCACCCCCATCATCTTAGGCTCAGTTCCTTTCCAGCCATGTAGGAGGGACTCAGATGCGGGAAATCAGCCAATGCACTGTTAGGGCGCAGCAGGTCAGGTGGGGAAGGTGATGGGGTCCTGAGTTGGTGCCTGGGTCCCCAGAGATGAGAGTGAGGCAAGGAGTTCAGGGCCATCCACCCTGTGGGGCTGTGCAGGAGGAGCCGGTGGTGTCCCAGGGCTCCCCTTGCCCGGGCTGCACACACCCTCCCGTCTGGGGCCAGCAGCCTGGAAGAGTCCTCAGCGTCACACGTGGTGATGGGGACCCCAGGATGAGGTCGGGGCAGGCACCCTGCAGGCCAGACGGGGGCTGTGGAGAAGCAAACCGCGTCTCTTCTTCTTCCAGCCAAGGCCATCGAACAGTGCAGCAGGCCCCTGGGGCAGGCACGCGTCCCCCAGATGCACGTTCCTGCCCCCACTGCTCCGAAGGCCAAAATCACCATTCAGGACACAGTGGCAGTGTGGGAGCAGACCAGGGGTCCCGCTACCCGTGCAGTGATGATCCGTCCTCCAGGAAGCTTTGGCCTCCGCATCACCAAGAGGGAAGGCATGGAGGAGGAGGAGAGCTGGGAAGGCAGCCCAGAGCCCCTCGGCCTGGGCTCCCCTGTGGGGACCGCAGAGTCTCCAGGTTCTGCCAGCCCCACGGAGTCTCCAAAGTGCTCGAGGTGGGGAGGCCTGTGCCAGTGCGCCAGTCTCCCTAACCTGAGCGGGCCAGAGCACAGGGAGGACGACTCCTCCGACGCTGGCAGCCGGGAGGGCCTGTGGATGTGGGCTCCTCCACAGGCCTCAGAGCCCCCAGAACCAGGGCCCATGCAGGCTGTCCCCGCCTGGGGGCCACAGCTGAAGACTCCCCCCTACTGGCATGGCAGCCCCACGCACTCTGGGGACAGTCACGGGCTGGAGCCGGCCAGAGCCAGCCCTGGGATGGGAGACCAGGCCCGCGTGCCCTCCCTGGCCAGAGGCCTCCTTACCTCTTATTCTGTGGGGCACCTGGATGATGGGTGCCTCCTAGAAGAGAGGCCGAGTCCACCATCTGTCCTGCCCAGGCTGGGCAGCAGCCTTCCGTGTGTCTTCACGGCATCCTATGCACTTGGTTGAGCCCCCACCGCCCAGGCTCTTCCTGGGGCCAGGACACCCTGACACTGGAAGACAACAGCCGTGCCAGGAGCCACTGTACTCTCCTCCCCGCCCCCTCCCCCACCGCCACCCTCAGGTGGTGCTGAGTCTGTATTAAATTGTTCCATGGAAACGAGTTTGCTCCAGTTTGTGACCCCGGTGCCCAGCGGCAGCAAGCTTCCCCGTGTTCCTGGAGAGCGTAGGCAGCTCCACAGCCCCCAGCCCCAGGCAGAGACCCACTCAGGACCCTGCAGGCAATGCCTGAGATTCAGCTGTGCCCTGTGGGAACTGGGTCAGCGTGGGAGAGCAGCAGCTGTGAGTGCCCGTGACCTCTGGGACAGATCAGCACAATAGGAACAGCCGTGGTTGGAGGGCCTGTGTCACCTCTGTGCTCTCCCCTAGACCTGGGCGGCCGTGGCTGCAGCATCCCTGGCTTGACCCCACATGTCTCTCACAGGTATGGGATACCTGTGTCACACTGTATGTTCCAGGACCTCAGGAAGGAATTAAATTCCTGTGGTGTATACGCTGGCCCGTTATCAGTCTTTATTTTCCAGGGGACACCGAGGACCAGCAGGGCTGACTTAACCGCCTTTATCACATTTCTAGCCTTTTCTCCGGATTGGGCTGCTGCAAATACAGCCTTTGAATAAGTATCTCCCACCACTTGGACAAACTTAAGTTGACCCAAGGAGTGAATGTGGGTGAAGTCCACTTGCCAGAGCTTCTTAGGAGCAAGTCCTCGCGGGTTCACTCCTGCTTGTAGCAGTGGGGCTGACGGGGCGAGGGGGCACAATTCTTGCAAGAGTGCACTAGGTGTTTGCATTGGCTCATTGTTAGCTCCGGGAAAAGTGATTTTGTGTTGCTTTCTGCCATATGAAGTTTTTGGTGTAGAATAGGGGCTTGTTCTAGGTGTCTGATGGCAGCCAAGTTGCAGGAGATAAGATGATCGACCTTTTCATTGCCTTGGGAAACTCACATAACAAGCAGCAAGTATGACCTGCAAACCAGCGTAAGCACAGCAATGGAGTTTTTTTTCTGAACTTGAGCCTTGAACCCCCTGGGCGGTTTAAAGGGCCCTGTGCCTCCATCAGCACCAGCAGGTGGTATCGGGAGAGAGGCATCTCCCCAGACTGAGTTGTCCCGAGCCCTTCCAGCCCCTGAGGCTGCAGCCCTACAGGCCCACACGCCGGGTCACCAAGGGGCGGTGCTGCTCTGCCTAGACCCTCCAGAGAGCTCCCCCAGCCTCCGATGCAGGAGCACAGTGTGTTGGCTCCAACAAGACGAGGGTGTCCATGGAAACGCTAGCAGAAGCGAGCCCGAGACAGCTGCTTGTGCGCTTATCTGGAACCCGGTGAGCAGCAAGACGAGTAACTTAATATCAGGTTATAACCATGAATAAAACCCCACATGTGAGTGCATCCTGATACAAACAGATAACTGCATAAGCAGACGGATGGAGAAGAGACAAATACTCCTGAGAGAGACCCTAAGTAGTCAATGGCTGACTCCGCTCCAGCAGGGGGAGCTACTGCCCCTCCCTGACAGATGTGGACAGTCCTCTGGTGATAACCCGTGGTCAGCCACAGCTGTCATGCACCTGGATGCCAGGTGACAAGAAGGGACCTGATTTCTTTGGTTTTCTTTCCAAACTCCCCAACCCTAGTCCAAACTCCAAAGAGAGCACAGTGTAGGGGACATTGGGTCATCCCTGGCCAGGCCTCCCCTAGAGTGGCAAGGTCAGAAAACCCAGGACAGGCTGAGAAAGCTCCCAGCCCCGAGGACAGGTGGACAACGGGCAGCTGGCACTCAGCTCTGGGTGCTTCTTTGCCTAAAGCAGTTGCCGGATGTGAATCCTGTTTGGCACAGGGTTCTCCCTGGGCTCGAAATAATTGTGTGTCTTTTCTGCTCTGATGCCCAGCAAACCGTATTCTGTCATTGTTGGTGATAGAGTGCCTCCAGCCAAAACAAAACAAAAGTGCTTAATCTTGAATTCACTTGGAAGGCAGAGTCACAGAGAGGCAGAGAGAGAGAGAGAGCGAGCGAGAGAGAGAGAGAGCAAGAATTTCAGTCCGTTGGTTCACTCCCCAAATGGCTGCAATGGCAGCTGGGCCTCCTCTGGGTCTCCCATTTGGGTGCAGGGGCCCAAGCACTTGGGTCATCTTCCACTGCTTTCCCAGGCCATTAGCAGAGAGCTGGATGGGAAGTGGAGCAGCCGGGACTGGAACTGGAGCCCACATGGGATACCGGCACAGCAGGCAGCAGCTTTACCCATTAAGCCACAACATGGACCCTAATTTTGACATATTGTGACATGTAAAACCTGCACTTTTAAAAATGTGAGGGGCTGGCTTGTGGCTCAGTGGGTTTAAAGCCCAGGCCTGTGGTGTTGGCATCCCATATGGATGCTGGCCAAGTCTGGCTGTTCTGCTTCCAATCCAGCTCCCTGCCATGGCCTGGGAAAGCAGTAGAAGATGGCCCAAGTCCTTGGGCCTCTGCACCTGCGTGGGGGACCCAGAAGAAGCTCTTGGCTTCTGGCTTCTAATCAGCACAGCTCCGGCCATTTTGGTCATTTGGGGAGTGAATCAGCAGATGGAAGACATTTCTCTCTCTCTCTTTCTCTATCTCTCTAACTCTGTCTTTCAAATAAATAAAATAAGTCTTTTTTTTAAAAAAATTAATGTGAGGCAATATCTACACATTCACAAAAGACCTTCAAAAACGTAGTGGAAGCTGCATTTTATGAAAAAGTCATGTGACTTTCGAAATTTTTGCACTGAAATAAGCTTACTGTTTTTTTTTTTCTTTTTAAGATTCGTTTATTTATTTGAAAGTCAGAATTACACACAGAGAGGAGAGGCAGAGAGAGAAAGAGAGACAGAGGTCTTCGATCTGCTGGTTCACTCCTCAACTGGCCCCCATAGCCACAGGTGTGCCGATCTGAAGCCAGGAGCCAGAGCTTCTTCCTGGTCTCCCACGCAGGTGCAGGGGCCCAAGGACTTGGGCTATCTTCTACTGCCTTCCCAGGCCATAGCAGAGAGCTGGATGGGAAGTGGAGCAGCTGGGACTCAAGCTGGCTCCCATATGGGATGCCAGCACTGCAGGAGGAGGCTTTAACTCACTACGCCAGAGCCACAGCACCAGCCCCAGCTTACTGTGTTTAAAAAGGAATTATTGGGGCCAGCGCAGTGGCCCAGTGGGTTAACGCCCTGGCCTTAGGGACCGGTGTCCCATATGGGCACCGGTTCTAGTCCCAGCTGCTCCTCTTATGATCTAGCTCTCTGCTATGGCCTGGGAAAGCAGTAGAAGATGGCCCAAGTCCTTGGGCCCCTGCACCCGTGTGGAAGGCACAGAAGAAGCTCCTGGTTCCTTGCTTCAGATCGGCTCAGCTCTGCCTGTTGCGGCCATCCGGGGAGTGAATCAGTGGATGGAAGACCTCTCTCTCTCTCTCTCTCACTGTCCACTCTGCCTGTCAAAGAAAAAAAAATAGAGTAATTATCCAGACTTACTTCCTATAATTAATTGACTTTGACACTTATTATCAGGACTTCTACCATGCACTGCTCATTCAAAATATTTGATTCTGATTAATTTTTAGAAGCCTATAGTATTTCTTTTTTGTTTGTTTTTTCATCTATAGTATTTTGAGCAGGAGAATCTTCAGAGCCCATGATCCAGAGAATTCTTTCTGTGACTATCACATATTGGTTTTTTTGTTTTCCTTTTTAAATATTTATTTATTTATTTATTTATCTGAAAGGCGTAGTTACAGAGAGGCAGAGATAGAAAGAGAAAGAGAGAGAGAGAGAGAGTCTGCAAAATTACTCTTTTTTTTTTTTCTTTGACAGGCAGAATGGACAGTGAGAGTGAGAGAGAAAGAGAGAGAGAGAGATAAAGGTCTTCCTTTGCCGTTGGTTCACTCTCCAATGGCCACTGCGGCTGGCGCACCACGCTGATCCGATGGCAGGAGCCAGGTGCTTCTCCTGGTCTCCCGTGGGGTGCAGGGCCCAAGCACTTGGGCCATCCTCCACTGCACTCCCGGGCCACAGCAGAGAGCTGGCCTGGAAGAGGGGCAACTGGGACAGAATCCGGTGCCCCGACCGGGACTAGAACCCGGTGTGCCGGCACCGCTAGGTGGAGGATTAGCCTGGTGAGCCGCGGTGCCAGCCTGGATAATTGCTCTAGATAAAGACACTGTAGGGGCTGGCACTGTGGCGTATTGAGTAAACCCGCTGCCTGCAGTGCCGGCCTCCCATACGGGCACTGGTTCCAATCCAGCTCCTCTCTCTCTTTTTTTTTTTAAAGATTTATTTATTTATTTGAAAGAGTTATATAGAAAGATAAGGAGAGAGAGAGAGAGAAAGAGAGAGAGGTCTTCCATCTGCTGGTTTACTCCCCAACTGGCCGCAACAGAGTGAGCTATTCCAATCCGAAGCTAGGAGATAGGAGCTTCCTCTGGGTTTCCCACATGGAAACATGCAGAGAGCTGGATTGGAAGTGGAGCAGCCGGGACTGGAACCAGCACCTCTGCTGTGGCCTGGGAAAGCAGAAGATGGCCCAAGCCCTTGAGAAACTGCACCGCATGGGAGACTGTGGGGAGCAACTCGGACTAGACTGTTACTGGAATTAAGACTTATTCTATGCATCTGCTCTCCCACAATATGGCGCTGAGAAGGGAGAAACAGCTTCTACGCAGCTGCCTCCAGTTCAACCAATAAACTGTAGGACCTGCTCCTGATTGGAGGAGAGCAGCGTACTCGGCGTGTGGGTAGCAGAGTTGGGATTGGCGGAAAAGGACTATGAAGGAGGAGAGAGACAACATGCACCAGGAACATCTATCTGAAGGAACACCTGTGCAGCCCCCGAGAGAGCCGGCCGGCGGTGTGCCGCTCCCCCGCGGAAGTGGGGAAGGTGGCAGGGGGAACTGCCCTTCCACAGAGGTGGAAGGGATGGTAGCCAACCTGGGAAGAACCAGCAGCAAACCCGGGGAGGGCCGAGCAGACAAAAGAACAGCGCAGGGTCCTGTGTCGTTCCTCCACAAAGAGGGGCAGCGACAGGAGACTGGTAAGAAGCTCTTGGCTCCTGGCTTCAGATCGGCACAGCTCTGGCTGTTGCGGCCAACTGGGGAGCGAACCAGCAGATGGAAGACCTCTCTCTCCCTGCCTCTGCTTCTTCTCTGTGTAACTCCGACTCTCAAATAAATAAATAAATCTTTTTTAAACAAGACATTGCAAATGTTAAAAATTAAAATTTAACCTGTTTTGTTAAAAACAACCTTTTAAAGATAAAAATAACGTGGTTTTTGTTCAATTATTCCAGACTATATTCTCACATATAGGGGTAGTGCTAGAAAGAATAGGAAAAAACATGAGAGGACAGAGTAAATACCTGAGATAATAGAGAAATATCTGTTCAAGTGCTTTTCAGTGCAAGAGTAGCTGGTAGAATTAAAGACAGCGTGTGATGTTACAAATCAGTCAGAAACAAGAGTGTAACTCCTCATGCAAAAGGGAGAGCACTGAAAGTAGCCATGAAACGTAAGCCAAAACCTTAGAAGAGAGTGACTGAAATTAGAACACACCAACCACAACCACAAAAAATGGGTTAAATTTATTATAAGAATCTCAGAGTAAAATTTTTTTTTTGACAGGCAGAGTGGAGAGAGAGAGAGAGAGAGAGAGAGAGAGAGAGAGAGAGAGAGATCTTCCTTTGCCGTTGGTTCACCCTCCAGTGACTGCTGCGGCTGGCGTACCACGCTGATCAGATGGCAGGAGCCAGGTAATTGTCCTGGTCTCCCATGGGGTGCAGGGCCCAAGCACCTGGGCCATCCTCCACTGCACTCCCTGGCCACAGCAGAGAGCTGGCCTGGAAGAGGGGCAACCGGGACAGAATCCGGTGCCCCGACAGGGACTAGAACCCAGTGTGCCGGCACCGCAAGGCGGAGGAATAGCCTAGTGAGCCAGGATGCCGGCCTGAACTCAGGTATTCTTATATAGGACCTGGCTGCAGCGGCTTTACCACTGCACCAAGGGCCTGCCCCCAATGTTTTTCTTAAGCTTTAGGTGTCTTCGCATCAAGAAAGGAGTGGCAAATCCAGACCCAAAATGCAAAGTCATCGTAATCAGTCCTTGCTTTCTTTTTCCACTTAACATGGCCAACTCTTCCCTGGGCTCTTCTGGGGGTTCCTACAGACCACAGAGCCTGAACCCCAGCTGCTCTGCTCCAAAGTGGCCCAGACACCCAATGGGGACGATATGGCAGCACCATACTACGTCTTCCTTTTTTCCACAACCTTGTTCTCTTTCTACCTGTTTATGTTGTAAAGTTTTAGAATTTTTATTTACATTTGTTTATTTGAAAGGCAGAGAGACAGAGATCTCCTGGCCACTGATCCATTCCCCAAATGTCTGCAACAGCCAGGGCTGGGCCAGGCTGAAGCCAGGAGCCCCAAACTCAATTTGGGTCTCCTGTGTGGGTGACAGGGATCCAAATATTTGGGCTGTCACTTACTCCCTCCCAGGGTCTAGGCGAGCAGGAAGCTGGAATTCAAAGTGGAGCCAGGCCTCAAATCCAGGCACTCTGATAGGGGCTACCAGCATACCAAGCTGTGTCTTCACTGCTGCACCAAATGTCCAAAACAATGGTGCAAGGTCTTTTAAAAAACAAACAAAAAATCTGCCCATTAGCATCAGAGTTGGGGGAGGGGGGAGCAGGTTACAGGTACAGATTCTGAAACTCTGCAGTCTTAAGAGACTGGGTGGCTGCAGCCTCATTTTGAGTATCCATCCCAGTGCAACAGGAGAGAAACAGGACTCATTTAGAAAAATATCAAGCTCCTCACAACTGGACACGTGTCCATTTCTAGCTCCAAACCAGTCAGGAGCGAGGAGTGTCAGATCCTAACCGGCAGTGACCCCTGCTGCCCTGGTAGGGACTCCTGAACGTTCAAGCATGCCCAAAATGGCCTCATGTGAACTTTCCGGGGTGATGGTATTGAGCACCATTGCTGTGGTGTGTCGTGTGCAAAAACAGTGAAAGCCAAATCAGCGGTGCCTGTGCAGATCACCTAGCTGGGTGCCAAATGCTGTCCTGTGCCCGGGGGTTTGAGCCAGATTGAAGTGCCGTGTGTACTGGGGGAACGGGCATGCCTTCCCACCCCCATGAAAGCACCTGTTCGGCTCCCATAGGACAGCAAGTTGATGGAAGCTCACCCTGCTGTGCTGTCCCTGTGTTGGAGCATGAGCGCCCCATAAACCCTTCTGGGTTGCATATTGGCCCCTTGTCAATTTCTATCTGCAAGTGAGCCAAAGACCCTGGGCTTGGTAAGGCCACTGTGATGTACAAATAGTTCCACTTTCTGGAAGCAGGTTTGTGACAATGTTTCAGGATCACCTTTTGCAGCATGAGTTAATCAAAGAAAAAAAGACAAAGGTTGTCCCTTGCATTCTTCATTAAAAAAATTTTATATATTTGAAATGCAAAATGAGAGAGAGAGAGAGAGCAGGAAGGAGGAAGGGAGGGAGGCAGGGAGGGAGAGAGAGAGATCTTTCATCCACTGGTTCATTCCCCAAGTGCCCACAGTAGCAGGGCCGAGTCGGGCTGAAAGCAGGAAATACAGCTGCATCTCCCACGTGGGTGGCAGGAACCCAGCACCTGGGCCTTCCCCTGCTGCTTCTCATGCACATTGCAGGAAACTGAATGCAAGTGCAGACGGACACCGCACGCAGGGGCTCCAGCCACTGCGCTGGCACATCGCCTGCCCGTGTTCTCCACCTCCTTTCAGGCTCGGGACCTTCCACGTCTCACCTGTCGACAGGTGTGCTGGCCTGCCAGGTATGTAGCCTGCTTCCTCGCCACCCACCCCCCCCCAGCACCAGGTGAACACCATGCTCCCCTTCAGCAGCTTCCTGCCTGACTCGCAGGCACACACCTGTCCTTTCCCAAGGTCCTCCTGGGGGACGTCAAGCACACACCTGTGGGGCCTGTAGAATCAAGCTTTTTTTTTTTCCTTGAATTTTTATTTTTTTTAAAGGTTTACTTGAAAGTCAGTTACCGAGAGAGTCGAGCTTATTTTTTAAAACTAGAGGCTTACCTGAACATCTTGCTCCCCCAAGCACAGAACCTAACAATTCCCATGCTCTCTCTAATCTGGTCTTCTACTATTTTGTTGGTTGCCCCAATCAATTAACACATTTCCACATAGAGCTTAAGAAACCTTGTGCCCACCCCCACCCCCCATTGAAATATTAAGGAATTCAGCTGTAAAAGCTTCCTGGCCCAGCATTTGGGGGGGGGGTGTCGAGGTTTCTTTCATTTTTTAAAAAAATATTATTTATTTATTTGAGTGCTAGTTAGAGAGAGAGGGAAAGACAGAGAGAAAGGTCTTCCATCAGCTGGTTCACTCCCCAGATGGCCAGAGCTGGGCCAATCAGAAGCCAGGAGCTTCTTCTGGGTGCGGGGACAGAGCCTTCCAAGTGAGAACTCTGGTGGCTGCTTCAGCCACAGGAGCTGCAGACCCCGGCCCACTCAGAGGACGGGGTCGTGCACACTTCCGCTAAGACAAGCAAGCCCAGCACAGAGACCTGGGGAGCGCGGCCCGCTGGACGCTGGGGGTGGACAGCCCAGCAGGCCCCGCGCGCTCCCGGCGGGGAGGCCAGCCCAGGTCCCCAAGCCCCCGGGCGCCCCGCGGCCCAGGAAGCGAGCCGCGCGCCAGGACCGCGGGACCCCACGCCCCTCCCCGCCGCACGGCGGCGCTGCGCAAGGCCGGCCGTTGTCCGGGGCCGTTGGGCGCCCACGTGGCTTCTGGACGCCTGGAGGCCGGCGCGGGGGCGGGCGCCATTACGAGAGGCCGGGGGCGCGGGGTGGAGCCGACGAGGAGCCCAGAGCGCGCCCGCGGCGGCGGCGTCGGGTGGGAAGACGAGGCGCGGCACTGGGGGGCGTGGCGGCCGGCCTGCAGGCGGGGGCGCGTCCAGGGCAGGAAGCTGGAGTCCCCGTGGAGCTGGTGGGCGCGGCCCCCACAGAGGCCTGAGGCGTCCGGCGCGATGGCAGGGGCCGCCCCCGGGGCGGCGGGAGGGGCCGCGCGGCTCGCCACGCCCGCCACGCCCGCCACGCCCGCCGCCGGGCGCGTCGTCCAGGGCGAGCGGGCCAGAGGCGCGGGGAAGATGCTCCAGGTCCTGGTGCTCCAGGTGAGCGAGCGGCCCGCGCACGGACGGTCGGGCCCGGGTCGGTGCAGGCGGGAGGCTGGAGTGCGGGTGGGGGTCGCTTCAGAAGGGGGCGCGTGCGCTGTTCCGGACAACCCCGGAGGGCGGTTGCTGCGAGCTGTCTCGCACTAGGTGTGCGTTCCTGACTCAGGCACGTTGGCAGGTGTGTCGGTGCCCCGCACACCCCAGCCCACGTCCGCCCATGTTAGGGCCCTCGCGGGGAACCGTGGACCTGGCTCCCGCCCTTCCCCCGCCGCCCGCCGCCCTCGGGGCTCGGCTTCTGGGACCCCCCCGCTCCCCCCACGCCGCCCTCTCCTCACGCGGGTGTCCTGGTCCCCGGGGCGGGCATGGGCCGCCACCTGGGAGACTTGAGGTGCAGGGAGGGCTCCCGAGGAAGACTGAGGGGAGGCGCTGGAGGAGGGAGTTTACAAACCGGAGCCAGGGTGTGGGATGGGGAGGGGCGCCGCGAAGGAGGGGGATGGGTGGTGTTTGTGTTCTGTGGATTCACCCGACCAGAGCATCACACACCCCCGAAGCCGCTGACTCCTTGCAAGGAGGCCTGGCTCTCAGACTTTTCAATTTGTTTTATTTACTTGACAGAGTTAGAGACAGTGAGAGACACAGACGGACAGAAAGGTCTTCCTTCCTTTTGTTCACCCCACAAATGGCCGCCACGGCCAGCGCGCTGTGCCGATCTGAAACCAGGAGCCAGGTGCTTCCTCCTGGTCTCCCATGCGGGTGCAGGGCCCAAGCACTTGGGCCATCCTCCACTGCCCTCCTGGGCCACAGCAGAGAGCTGGACTAGAAGAGGAGCAACTGGGACTAGAACCCGGCGCCCATATGGTTCGCTGGCGCCCCAGGCAGAGGATGAACCAAGTGAGCCATGGCGTCGGCCCCGGCTCTCAGACTTTGAAGGGATTTCAGGTCTCCCTGGGAGGCTCCTCTGCACTAGTCAATGTTCTCCATCAGTCCTAAATATGTCAGTCCCAATTCCTTCCTGTGAAAGGGCTCTCACCCATCCTGCCACGTGCACGCCCGTGGGTGCGGGACTTGGGCAAGAAGTGCTGGGCTCGTGCCCTCCTGCTTGGGAACCCGTGTGTGTGTTGGGCCCTGGAACCTGCTTGTGTCTCCCCTCAGCTCTGCCCGGCCTCCACTTATGACTGCGACCTGGCTCACCCTTGGAGCAAATCTTCTGTCCCTTATAGGAGTATTTGCCCCAGTGAGGTCCAGGTTCCGGCTGTCCTGATCCAGATTGATGTGGCATTTCCATGGATACGGTGCCCCCTCCCACCCTGTGCCCATCAACAGGTGATGGGGTACCCTCAGGGTGGTGTGCATGGAGGATGGGAAATTATTTAGCTTTCACATTAGTTAGTTTTGAGGTGTCCTCTTACACGTGAGGATGTCATATGAAGTGAGGTGACCCAAGCAGAAAGGCCCACGTGCTGTATGATTCTGTGGGCGAGTTGAATGGCAGCTGCCAGAGGTTGGGTTTGTGCGTACAGGGCAGAGATTCACTTTTGCAAGGTGAAGAATTGAGATGGCTGGTGCTCGCGGTTGCACAACAGTGCCAGTCTACGTAATGCTACTGAACTGTACACTTAAAATTGCCCAAAAGGATGAATTTTATCTGGAGTTTGCCACGACTTTTTAAAAAGATTTACTTGATTCTGTCCCGGTTGCCCCTCTTCCAGGCCAGCCCTCTGCTGTGGCCAGGGAGTGCAGTGGAGGATGGCCCAGGTGCTTGGGCCCTGCACCCCATGGGAGACCAGGAGAAGCACCTGGCTCCTGGCTCCTGCCATCGGATCAGCGCGGTGCGCCGGCCGCAGCGCGCTGGCCGCGGCAGCCATTGGAGGGTGAACCAACGGCAAAGGAAGACCTTTCTCTCTGTCTCTCTCTCTCACTGTCCACTCTGCCTGTCAAAAAAATAAAATAAATAAATAAATAAATAAATAAAAAATAAATAAATAAAAATAAAAAGATTTACTTATTTGAATAACAGAATGACAGAGACCAACAGAGAGGGAGATCTTCCATCCACTGGTCCATTCCTCAAATGGCCGCAACAGCCAGATCTGGCAGAGTCTGAAGCCAGGAACCAGGAACTCCATCCGGGCCTATCATGTGGGTGGCAGGGGTCCAAGCACTGGGACCCCGAGGCACATTCCCAGGGAGCTGGATCAGAAGTGGAACAGGCGGGACTCGAACTGGTTCTTGGTGGTCATGAGACAGGAACCCGGCAGAGAAGAGAAGCAGCGACCCAGAAGACAGCGGCCTCCCTGAGTGACGCAGACAGAGGCGAGAGCTGTACCTGGAGAGCCGCATCACCAGGAGCCCTGTAGCAGGGCAGCTGTGCTGTTCCTGAAGAGTCCGGCCTGCAGGAGACTCTGCCACATCTGGTGGGGCCGAGACCTCTCCTGGCTAAGGAGGGCCGAGAAGAGCTGTTGGCTGCCAGGAATGGGAGGAGGGCTCGCACGCCCCAGCTGGTTAGGTGCCGCGTGTGATGTCTGCATCGCACCTCAGGGTGCCTGTTCAGATCTGACCGCTCAGCTTCTGGTCCAGCTTCCCGTGTGCTCACATGGGAAGGCAGCGTGTGATGGCCCAAGTACTTTGACCCCTGCCCCTGTGTAGGAGGTCAGAGTGGAGTTCCTTCCCTCCTCCCAGACTTGGCTGTTGTGGGCATTTGGGGAGTGAACCAGCAGATGGAAGAGCTCTCTCCCATCCCCCACCTTGCTCTTGCTGTCCATCTCTCTCTGTCACTCTGCTTTTCAAATACATAAGTACACACAGCATATATGAGGAAAGCAGCCCAGGCCACACACTTCTGTGTTTGAAATCTGGGAGGCCGTAGCACCCTGATGGCTGGGCACGTGGCCTTGGAGCAGTGGCAGAAAGCAGTAGTCCTCGGCCTTCCCTGGGAAGCTCCTGGAGGAACTGGCAACTAGAACTGTGTGTGTTGCTGTCTGCAAAAACTGGGCCCGGCTTGCATTTTACAGGTTTTAGAAGCAGATTTTTTTTTTAAATGAAACATTCTAGCAGCCTCAACATTTAACATTAAAAAATTTATTTATGTATTTTCATTGGGAAAACAGGTCAGCAGAGTTCTTCCATCTGCTGGTTTACTCCAGAATGCCCACAGCAGCCAGAGCTGGGCCAGGCCAAAGCTGGGAGCCTAGAGCTGAGTCCTGGTCTCCCACGTGGGTGATAGCGGCACAGTGCTCGAGCCATCATCTGCTGCCTGACCAGTAGGCACGTTGGCAGGAAGCTGGATTGGTGGTTGTGTGGCCTTGATGTGAACCAGGTACTCTGAGTATCCCAAGCCGTGACCTGACTGCTGCCCCAAACGCCCACCCCTAAGAATGCTTTGTAAACGTCTTTCCTAAATTACTCTTTGGAAAATTTTCAAACACAAAACAGCATCATGAATGCCTGTGTGTACTACACCCACACTAACTGGTTGGTAACGCTTTGCTGCGTTTGCACTTCAGAAATATGTGTATGTAAAAATTACTTTTTCTTTTTTGGTTGAGCCATTTGAGAATGAGTCTAGAACTCAGAGCACTTAAGTGATTTTTCTAGGAACAAAGACTTCATCTTATAGAACTATAATGTAATCATCACACTTGAGAAATTTAATGTTGGTGCAAGTCTGTTACCTGATACACAGTCTGTACTCCCTTTGTCCTGATAAGGTCTACTGTAGCTTGTTTTTTCTGATAAAGAACCCAGAACTACACACTGCATTTAATTGTCATGGCCTTGTAGAGTTCATGCAGGCAGTACATTGGTCTATCTTTGATGATACTGAAATTTCTGAAGAATAAGGGCAGTCACTTTGCAAAGTATTCCTCAATAATTATAACTATATTAATATATTTAGGTTAGACACTTTTAGTAAAAATGCTACATAAGTTATGCCACGTCAGAGGACAAGATGTTTTAAAAAAAAAATTGATGCTGGGGCCAGCATTGTGGTATAGCAAGGTAAGCTACCACCTGTGATGTCAGGACCCCATATGGGCACCTGTTCAAATCTCGTCTGCTCCACTTAAGATCTAGCTCCCTGCTAATGTGCCTGGGAAAGCAACAGAAGATGACACAAGTGCTTGGGCCTCTGCCACCCATGTGGGAGACCCAGATGAAGCTCTTGGCTTCAGCCTGGTCCAGCCCTGGTCATTGCAACCATTTGGGGAGTGAGTGAATTGGTGGGTGGAAGATCTCTCTCTGCCCCCCTCTCTGCCTCCCTCCCTCTCTAACTCTGCGTTTGAAATAAATAAGTAAATCTTTTTTAAAAATTCAGATTAATTTAAAAATTTTAACTTTTTATTAGAAAATGCATTGGAGATGCAGAAAAGTGTGGAAAATAGTATCAATATTGGGACACCCACCAAACTCTTATGTATTTGAAAGGTAGAGACACAAGGAGAGACAGAGCTCTCCCATCCCTTTGTTCACACCCCAGATGCCCACAGTAGCCAAGGCGGGGCCAGGCCAAAGCTTGGAGCTGGGAACTCACCCTGAGTCCCCCACACTGAGGACAGGGACCCAGTCACTCAAGCCATGGTCAAGAGGCCTCCTAGAGTGTGCACTGATTAGCAGCAAGCTGGAATCGGCATCAGAACGTGCACGGAAACCTAAGCACTCCCATGTGGAACGCAGACCCTGCCTGAGGATTCACTGCTGTGACAAAAGCCCACCCCTATTTTTTAATTGATGTATAATTTATTTACAGAAAAATTCATTCCTTTTTGTGTAGACTTCTGTATTTTGAAAAATGCATAGCATCGTGAAATCACCCCAACAGTCAAAATGCAGAAGCATTTCCTCACTTCCCCATATTCCCATGATGAAGCTCCTTTGTAGCTGTATCTTTCTCTACCTGTAATGCTTTATAAAGAAGATTGTTTTCTGCTGCTATTAGTTTTTCTTTTCTAGAATGTCACAGAAATGGGTGCCTGCAGAATCCCAGAGCAGTAGTGGCCTTTCACTGTGGCTTCTTCAAAGACGACACATTGGATACTGCTTTGTGTTGCTGCATAGGGTCAGTGGCAGAGTAGTATTCCATTGTGTGCACACACAGCAGTTTATACTCACAGGCCACTGGAGTTGTTTCAGTTTAGGGAGATGATGAACAACACTGCTATAATCTTTGCCTACAGGTAGTTGTATGGACTCGAGTTCATTTCATTTGGGAGAATAACTAGGATGGAATTGCTTGTGTTTTAACTTTATGAGAAACTGATGGACTGTGTTCCAGCATAACTGCCTTTTTGCATTTCTGTCAAAAATGTCTGAGTTCCCTTTTTCTCTCTCTCACTGTCTGACTTTGCCTGTCTAATAAAAGGGGGGGGGGGCGCAGCGCCGTGGCTCACTTGGTTAATCCTGCACCTGCAGTGCCGGCATCCCATGTGGGCTCTGGGTTCTAGTCCCAGTTGCTCCTCTTGCAGTCCAGCTCTCTGCTGTGGCCCGGGAAGGCAGTGGAGGATGGCCCAAGTGCTTGGGCCCTGCACCCGCATGGGAGACCAGGAGAAGCACCTGGCTCCTGGCTTCGGATCGGCGCAATGCGCCGGCCATAGCAGCCATCTGGGTTGTGAACCAACGAAAGGAAGACCTTTCTCTCTGTTTCTCTCACTAACTCTATCTAATAATAAAAAAAAAAGTATGAGTTCTATTTGCTCTTCATCCCTGTATACAGTTAGTATTGTAAGGTTTTTTGTTTGTTTTTTAAAGATTGATGATTTTGACAGAGTTAGAGATCTTCCATCTGCTGGTTCACTCTTGAATTGGCCACAAAGGTGGGAGCTGGGCCAGGCCAAAGCCAGGAGCCCCGACTCCATCTGGGTCTCCTTTATGGGTGCAGGGGCTCAAGCGCTTGGGCCATCCTCCACTGCTGTCCCAGGCACATTACATTACAGGGAGGTGGATTGGAAGTAGAGCAGCTGTGACTGGAACCCACGCCCTTTCTCCAGCGCCAGCCTCACCTGATGGCTGTAGACTCACAGCTGAGACTTGGACTTGAGGTCGGATAGTGAGTCCTCCAGTTGTGTTCTTCTTTCTCATGATTATTTAGGCTGTTCTAATTCCTTTGTCTTTTTTTTAAATAAAAGATTTATTTTTATTTATTTGAAAGTGAGAGTTACAGAGAGAGGTAGAGCCAGAGAGAGAGGTCTTCCCTCTGCTGGTTCACTCCCCAAATGACTGCAACACCTAGAGCTTATCTGATCTGAAGCCAGGAGCTTCTTCCAGGTCTCCCACGCAGGTGCCGGGCCCCAAGGACTTGGGCCATCTTCTGCTGCTTTCCCAGGCCATAGCAGAGAGCTGGATCGGAAGTGGAGCAGCCAGGACTCCAACCGACGCCTATATTTTTTGCCGCCGCTGCAGGCTGTGGCTTTAACCTGCTGCACCACAGCACCAGCCCCTCATTCCTTTGTCTTTCCAAGGAGGATCTCATTATTAGCATGCTGATTTGTAACCACCCCTTCCCTGCAAAAATCCATCATTAAACCTGCTGGAATTGTGTTGTATTTCTAGATCACTTCAGGGGAAAACAGCCGTTTCTTAATTATGGCCCCCACAGGTGCTAGGGGGCATCCCACCCCCAGCATTGCGCAGCATCGCATGAAGGGCCTCCATTACTGTCAGCCACCCCTCAAGGCGCATAGTCCATGGTGCTGAGGGTCCAGTCGGGCCCTCCGCTGAGGTGGATGGACAACCCCTGCCCCAAGGGTGACCTTTTTCGTTTGATCAGTAATTTTTTTATGATCTTGTCCTCATCACCTATTTGTATACAAAAGTTGCTTAAAATTTTAAAACCAATCTAAAGAGACAAAAACTAAAGGATTGCTGCATTTATTTAACTGGGCAGCTGTTCCCTCAAGCTTCGGCCCTGCGTAAGTCAGTCCACTTCCAGAGTTTCTCTGCAGCCACCGGCCCTGCTGGTCTCTTTAGGGCTGACCCTCCTGTGTCAGAGGCTCAGCTTGTACGGTATTGCTGGATTTGAGCTGCACTCCAGTGTCAGCCCACCTGCCTGTCTGTGTTGTGGTGGGTCTAGGGAGCTATCTTGAGGACTTTGACTGTAGTAGGGGTGGATGGAACAAGGGTCTGTTTATTTCTAAGAGTTTGTTTTATCTGTTTGAAGGCTTTTTTATTTGATTTAAAGATTTTATTTATTTGAGAGGTAGAGTTAGACAGTGAGAGGGAAAGACAGAGATAAAGGTATTCCTTCCGTTGTTTCACTCCCCAATTTGCCACAATGGCCAGAGCTACGCCGATCTGAAGCCAGGAGCCATGAGCTTCTTCCTGGTCTCCCACGCAGGTGCAGGGGCCCAAGGGCTTGGGCCATCTTCTGTTGCTTTCCCAGGCCATAGCAGAGAGCTGGATCGGAAGTGGAGCAGCTGGGACTCGAACCAGCGCCCATCTGGGATGCCAGCACTTCAGGCCAGGGTGTTAACCCGCTGCACCATAGCGCCAGCCCCGAGAAGGCTTTTTTACAATAGAGGACTTTTCCCCACTTTGTGGCTTTCTAAGTCTGGAATTTGCAGGTCTAACAAGCAAATTAGATACAACAGGATCTAAAACAAAAAGATTGAATCGTTATTAGAGTACCTAGGAAATGTGTTCTCTAAACCAGGAGCAGGTTTTCTCACAGAGAGAGGCATGTAGGCCTGGCCAGGTACGTATGAGGCCCGACCTCTGTCTTTACATGGGATAGTGGAAGAGACATCATAAGAAAGGTGTGAACCTCTTGAGGGAAGACCCCCTGTTGACTCCATTACCTAGGCGGCCTGGGAGAAGAGCTGGCTTGAACAGGAGGTTAGTACAGAAGAGGCGGCACTTCTGAAAGGAAGATTGCAGTCCTGCCTGTCCTGACCCGAGGCCTTGCCCTCAATGGCAGTAGTTATCTTGGAAGCCGGGCAGAGTAAAGGGCTCTTTGAGCTTGGAGCCAGTAGGATCTGTGGTTCTAACCTGGGATCCCTTCAGCCCCAAGGCAATTCCATTCACCCAGCTCTTGACAGAATTTGGTAGAGGCTGGCTTTTTTCAGGATGGCTGTTTGCCCCATCTCCTGGCTTTCCAAATTGAAGCCTGATGCCATTTGGGATGGACTGGCCTCACTGGGTCTCGTTGATGGCAGAACACTGTGTAAAGTAGCTATTAGTTGGCTTGACAGCTATCTTTACATTCCTCCTGCTAAAGCAGACCACAGAGGCATCCTCTAAGATGTCAGTTAAGGGGTTGTTGAGTTCTGTCCTTAATCTTTGGTGGCTGAGCTAGAAGTCTGTAGTCACAGGCATGTTTTGACAGTTTTTTTTTTTTTTTGAAACAATGCAGTGCCCATGAGGAGAGCTATGTTCTTTAAGTAAGATCAAAACATGAAGATCGTTTCACTAATTTGTCTATAAATTTTGTTATTAATTTGCCAAGAACAACTTTAACTTGGACTTTAGAGGGAGCAATGAGCACTGTATTATACCTCTAACTATATTGTTTTTAGATAAATAGTATACCTTTATGGTTGCAAATACCTAACACAAGTGCAACTTGTTTGACCAGCAGACCCAAATGCAAACATGTCAATAACTTAAAAAAATTTTTTTTTAGTTTTTCTGTACCAACAAATTGAGAACAGCCTATTTATCATATTTATTTAAGTCAGGTGCACCAGAAAGGTAATTTGTGTTAATTTAGCAGTTTTTAATAATTTTTATATAGACACACAATCTGCACATAAGTATCTGGCTCCTGCCATCGGATCAGCCCGGTGCGCCGGCTGCAGCGGCCATTGGAGGGTGAACCAACGGCAAAAAGGAACACCTTTCTCTCTGTCTCTCTCTCACTGTCCACTCTGCCTGTTGGAAGAAAAAAGAAAAGAAAAGAAAAGACAAAAAAAAAAAAAATTAATGGGGCTGGCTCTGGTGCAACAGGTTAACGCCCTGGCCTGAAGCGCCGACATCTCACGTGGGCACCGGCTCCTGGCTTCAGATTGGCACAGCTCCGGCCATTGCGGCCAATTGGAGAGTGAACCAGCAGATGGAAGACCTCTCTCTCTAACTCTGACTTTCAAATAAAGAAATCTTAAGAGTGTTAATTTTTTTTATCTATGACGTCAGTAACCACCCGAGGCTCTTGACATGAGCTGCATAGGTTAAGGAAGCCTTTTGAGTCCACAGTATTTGGACAAGGCCAGAAGCAAAGTGGAAGTTCTCTCCTCCCTTTAGAGAAAAGTACATCCTCTTGATGGCTGCTGCTTTCCACTGGGGCCTCACGGAGATCCTTCACGTAGAACATTTTTTGCCACAGTGTCTTAGCTTTCTATGCTTGACATGTAAAACAAGTCCATATTTAAACAGACTTTTAAAACTTTGAAACTTAGCCGGCTCCGTGGCTCAATAGGCTAATCCTCCACCTTGCGGCGCCGGCACACCGGGTTCTAGTCCCGGTTGGGGCGCCGGATTCTGTCCCGGTTGCCCTCTTCCAGGCCAGCTCTCTGCTATGGCCAGGGAGTGCAGTGGAGGATGGCCCAGGTGCTTGGGCCCTGCACCCCATGGGAGACCAGGAAAAGCACCTGGCTCCTGGCTCCTGCCATCGGATCAGCGCGGTGCGCCGGCTGCAGCGGCGGCCATTGGAGGGTGAACCAACGGCAAAGGAAGACCTTTCTCTCTCTGTCTCTCTCTCTCACTGTCCACTCTGCCTGTCAAAAATAAAAAAAAATTAAAAATAAAAAAAAAACTTTGAAACTTTTAGAACTCAGCTGTTTTTAAAACAAGTAGAACTTAATGAGACAAAGATTATCTCAGTAGGATACAAAAAGACTATTTTCCCAAATATCTATTAACACTTATGTGTTTCATCAACCTCATTGCTTTTACAGAGGATCAGATTTTAACCTTACGTCAAAAAAAAAAAAACAAAACAGATTGATAACTTTTGAAGCTAAAAAAAAAATTTTATAACCATGTAAGACTTCCACATACCTTTTGCAGCTTACCTAAACCGTTTTATCTTTTCCATTCCAATTTACAATCTATGTCCTTTCTTTATTTCACTAAGAAGCACAGTTTTGACTTGGCAACCTTTTTTCCATCTGTTGATTTTCTTGATTTACATTGAAAATAGCAATTTAAAAGCATATCCCGAATTTCAACCTTAGTTACTTCTGAGCAGTCTTGAATTATGTTTACTTATAGACAGCTTATGAAAACCTATTTGTCAACAAATCCAGAGTTTTTCATAGACTGTAAGGTGTTAAGAGTACCTAAGTTTACATGTAGACACATGTATCTCATTTACCTTTACCCAACTTACATTTAGCAACTACACAGATTGTTAGGGTTGGAGTAGCTGGGGTTCTGGCCTTTTGTACCCCACCCCCCCCTGCCGCCCCGGGATGAGAGAACTGACATCAACGGAGACAGGCCACTTCATTAAGGCAAAGAGGGAAAAGCATCCTGTTCTAGAAAAGTCTGGTCTGGAGTGCACTTGGGGCTGGGGTTTTATCTGGTTAAGGAGGGAGTTTGCCACTGTCGCTGTGGGGGAGGGAGAAGACTTTGCAGCTGGTGGAAAGTGGAACTAGGGGGCTCTGGGAAGCCTTGGGAACTTTCCTCAAATCTAATTAGAAAGCTGCCCTGTGCAGCTCATCTATTTAATTAGTTGTTTTGCAAGGAGTCTGGGGGAGGTTGCACCTGGTTCCCCAACCAGAGGAGGTTGCACTGGTTGTCAGAAGGAAGGGAGGAAATGGGGAGGGGGTGGGCTGAGGACAGAAGGAATGGGGAAGGGGCCATGAGCCCTTTACAGATGACTGAAGATACTGGCATTGTATCATACTTTGTCTGAATTAATGTCAGAATTACATTTATATGGAATTTTATTTTTTATAAAACTGGAAATCAGTTTTATCAACCTGAGATCTGTTAAATGGCCATTTTTCATTTAGTCACCTGCTGTCTGGCAAGGGTTAGCATCATTGCAGAACCTGTAATGGTTGCATAGAAGCCAATAGGGATTACAGTTGAAGCCTTCATAGGTAAGCCGATGACAGCCACATTTCATTCCCAGGACAGATTTCTCTTTCTTCTTTGGACCTTGGGAAAGCCTCTAGCACAACCTCTGTGGTGTCAGCTAGAAACAAGTTTAAGTAAAAGACAAAGGCCTCTGCCACACTTGGGGAGGCTCGGTTCCTGCACCCTGCTTGGCTGCTGCCGTGAGAGCACACGCTCTTGTTCTGCAGGGAGGGCTCTGCTCCGGCACTGAACCCTGAGCTGCTTCCCGCCCTCTGCTTGGCGGGCTCCACTCTTTCCTTGGGGTGAGTGTCCAGGCTTTTTTGTTTGTTTGTTTGTTTGTTTGTTTTTTGTTTGGAGGCCAGAGACTAGTTAAAGCAGTGAAAACAGATTTTATTCAGTACCTCCTGAGGAGAGCTGAGCTCCATTACCAGTGGTGCAGAGGTGCCTGGGTGTTTTAAAGGGAGGGCTGGGGTTGGCACAGCTCAAGGGAAGAGTGAGAAGAGGTCATTCAGGGTAAATGCGGTGATCCCAGCTGTGTGTGCTAGCTGGAAGTTATGGAAGTTAGCACGCTGTCTTCTTGCAGAAACTGGCATGGTGGCCCTGGCCTCATAGGAGTGGCTACTGAGCAGGGACACACTTCCAGATTTGTAAGCTTTTTTGAGTGAAGCCTCTAAGAACGGAAGGTTGGGGCCTGCCTCAGATGATAGCCTGAACAGTCAGTTCTTCTGGCATTGTGGAGCTTATTCAGGCAGGCAGGCAGGCAGGCTTGCTTATTTATCAATTTTATTTAAGAGTGACAGGGGTCGGGGGAGAGAAATAGCTCTTATCTACTGATACACTTCCCAAACGCCTACCATGGCCAGGACTGGACTGAAGCCAAAGCTGGCAGTAGGGAACCCATTCCAGGTCTCCTGCATGGGTAGCAGGAACCCAGTTGGGCCATCACTGCTGCCTCCCAGGCTCTGCATTAGCAGGAAGCTGGAGTCAGGAGCTGGAACTGAATATTGAATCTTTAGCACTCTGGCGGGGGGATTCAGTGAGTGTCATGACTGTTAGGCCACATGCTCACCACTCAAGTGAGCACTTTAATGAATAATTGCAGTCATCCCAGGGTTGTGGCCTTGTGCTGCTGGAAGCCGGAATCTGGTTGTCTCTGAGTGCGAAGGACTGAATGGAGCCACATGCCCGGAGTGCTGTTTCTAGGGGCAGCAGCTGTAACTGCGTGCTCCTCTGAGCCCTGCACTGCTCACTTACTCAGTACTCCTTGCTGTCTCGCCCATTGCCGTTCAGGACTTGGCAAGGATGGGGGGGGGGTGTTGATGTGCAGACATCAGGGCTCCCTCTATGGCTCTATTTCAGAATTTCTCCCCCTAATCCTCACTGGCACCGACAGCTCTGATTCCCCGAGCCACAGTGTGACTTTGTGTTGCGTTGTTGCCACTCTGTACAACTGGGAGGTGTTCTGGGATAGTGCCCAGTGAAGTTCCTTCTTTCGAGGGTCAGCTCTCCAGTGTCTGTTGCTTTTGCTAGCTCTTCATTTATTTTGTGTTTTTTCAGGGTTCATAATTGTGATGTGTGTGTAACTTATACACTATTTTGTCCTTGCCAGAATGACTGCTGTTCATTTTCCAGTTATTTATTATGAGAATAGTCAAACATTCAGAAAAATAATACGATTACTAAGATGAACTCTTCTATTCCTGCCACTGGTAACTTAGACGCCATATCTCTGGGTGTTTCTGCTTCCATACCTTTTCAGTAGACAGAGTTAGGGAAAACCTCTGAAAAATCGTGCGTTCTGGCCGGCTCTGTGGTTCACTTAACTAATCCTCCGCCTGTGGCACTGGCACCCCAGGTTCTAGTCCCAGTTGGGGCGCTGGATTCTGTCCCGGTTGCCCCTCTTCCAGTCCAGCTCTCTGCTGTGGCCCGGGAAGGCAGTGGAGGATGGCCCATGTCCTTGGGCCCTGCACCCCATGGGAGACCAGGAGGAAGCACCTGGCTCCTGGCTTCAGATCAGTGCAGCACGCTGGCTGTAGCGGCCATGTGGGGGGTGAGCCAACAGAAGGAAGACCTTTCTCTCTCTATCACTAACTCTGCCTGTCAAAAGAAAAAAATCATGAGTTCTTTTTTAAAATTTAATTTTATTGGCCAGTGCCGCGGCTCACTAGGGTAATCCTCCGCCTTGCGGTGCCGGCACACCAGGTTCTAGTCCCGGTCGCGGCGCCGGATTCTGTCCCGGTTGCCCCTCTTCCAGGCCAGCTCCCTGCTGTGGCCAGGGAGTGCAGTGGAGGATGGCCCAAGTGCTTGGGCCCTGCACCCCATGGGAGACCAGGAGGAAGCATCTGGCTCCTGGCTTCGGATCAGCGCAGCATGCTGGCTGTAGCGGCCATTTGGGGGGTGAGCCAGCAGAAGGAAGACCTTTCTCTCTCTCTCTCTCTCTCACTGTTTAACTCTCCCTGTCAAAAAACAAATCGTGAGTTCTTTTTTAAAATTTAATTTTATTTATTTGAAAGAGTTACACAGAGAGGTAGAGACAGAAAGAGAGGTCTTCCATCTGCTGGTTCACTCCCCAGATGGCTGCAACAGCTGGAGCTGTGCCAGTCGGAAGCCAGGAGCTTCCTCCAGGTCTCCCATATGGGTGCAGGGACCCAAGTTCTTGGGCCATCTTCTGCTGCTTTCCCAGGCCACAGCAGAGAGCTGGATTGGAAGTGGAGCAGCCGGGACCCGAACCGGCACCCCTATGGAATGCTGGCGCTTCAGGCCAGGGCTTTAACCCTCTGCACCACAGCGTCTGCCCCAAATCATGAGTTTTTAGTGATGTTGTCAATCAAACTTAATTTGGGGGTGACTGGTGCTGTGGCATAATAGGCTAAGCCTTTGCCTGTGGTGCCTGCATCCCTTATGGGCACCAGTTCATGTCTTAGCTACTCCTCTTCTATCCAGCTCTATTGTATGGGCTGGAAAAGTAGTAAAAGATGGTCCAAGTATTTGGGCCCCTGCACCTGCATGGGAGACCCAGAAGAAGCTCCTGGCTCCTGGTCTCGGATCTGCCCAGCTCTGGCCGTTGTGGGCATTTGGGGATTGAACTAGCGGATGAAAGACCTTTTTCTCTATCTCTCCCTCTCTCTCTAACTCTACCTCTCAAATAAATAAAATCTTTTAAAAAATTTAATTTTCCATTTTATAATTCTTTCCCCTAACAATAAAAATAACAATAGTAGATAACAATAGTAGGTAATAATAACAATAGTAGATAAGACCCATCAGAGAAGTCAGTCTAAGTTTCATCCTTATTCTTTCCACTCCATTCTTTTCTCCTGTAGGAGGTAATCTGTATTTGTTTTGGTTCATCTGCTGTCATTTAAAAAAATATGAGCAGGCTGTATATATATTCATACTTATTTTTCTTACACAAAAAGAATACTAAAAATGTTCTGAACCTTTTATATATATGGATGTTTTAATAGGTATTTTAATAATAAGAATATTTTTAATATTTATATTTTTAAGCTACAGGAGACCAAATAGAACTGATTGCTTTTTGAGTTGTACTACATAATTGAGAATTGCATATTATTGATCACATGTTTTAAATTTTATCTTTGGCTCTTTCGTATGACCATTTAAGAGAAAGGTAGTTGTCAAAAATGATAGATCACTTAAATTAGAAAGTTACATGGTTCTAAGGTTTATTTGGTTTTAAAAGAAATCATGCATGATTTTATAATCTTTTAAAAATTCTGCAGGTTGAAGATCCAGATTGCTTCTGGGTTATTATAAAAGGATGTAGTCCCTTTTTGGATCATGAAGTCGACTATCAAAAACTAAATAGCGCCATGAATGACTTCTATAACAGCATGTGTAAAGATATAGAAATAAAACCATTAATGTTGGAAGAAGGACAGGTATGTATCTGAATGCACTTTATTTATTGTATCTTTATTATTATTTAAAGATTTATTTAGTTGAAAGGCAAAGTTAGAGGGACAGATAGATCTTCCATCCTCTAGTTCAATCCCCAAATGGCCTTAATGACCAGGACTGGGCCAGGCCGAAGCCAGGAGTCAGGAGTTCCATCAGGATCTCCCACGTGGGTGCAGGGACCCAAGGACTCAGACCATCTTCCTTTGCTTTCGCAGGCTCATTAGCAGGGAACCAGACTGGAAGTGGAGCAGCCAGAAATGGAACCAGCACCAGCCTTTAATTATCCTATCTTGAAACACTAATCAGGATGTAGGGGTGGGTGTTTGGCCAGGTAGTTGAAACACCACCATGTTAGAGTGTTTACATTTGGTTCCTGATTCTAGCTTCCTGCTAATACACAGACCCTGGGAAGCACCAGATGATAGCTCAAGTAATTAGATCCCTGTTACCCACCTGAGAGACCTGGATTGAGTTCCTAGCTCATAGCCTTCACCCTCTCCCCCCCGGCTGTTGTGGGCCTTGGGGAGTGAATCATTGGGTGGGAGTGCTCTGTCTACCAGATAATTGTTAAAAATATTTCAGGAGCTTAGAATGATGAATGTGATTAGAGTATTTTAACGTTCATGGTTGTTGCCTTGTGTTAGGTTTTTGGGTTGCATGAGACTCAGGCTGATGGTGGCAGGGGGTGGTGCTTGTGTAGGTCCAAGTGGGGCCTTGGGATAGATGCCATCCAGATCCAGGTGTTAGGGCCGTCTTCCTGGCGGTGGGAGCCAGGGCAGGTATACGGACCTTGGCAAAGAGGACCTGGGGTTTTCAGTTCTGGGCCGTGCCTCCCTCTTTGGTTGCTCATGGCTTTGACCGACTTGGGATTGCTTCTGCTCTGTGCTCCACATCAGGGCTTCTTTGCTTTCGTGCAGCCTCAGCCACCATTGCTGTGGTCTGATTTCTCTTGGGTCAGCCACGTTCCAAGTGTGAACTTCGGTAATAGCATGGAGGGGAAGGACATGAACACTCTTTAGGAGGGAGACAAGACCTCATCTGAATTCCTTCCCTCGTGCCCACAAATGTCCTTAGTGACCAATTTGTTATTTTTCCATACCAGTGACTTACTGGAGGGATGGAACGGGGTCAGTGGTCCTTTAAGTGTAGTCTTGTTTGGGAAAGCATGATGGCCTCCTCACAGTGAGCATTTACCCAGGAGGTTAGTGCTTTCTCCCTGTCCTTTTGTGGAGAGGTGGTTAAACAGGACACTGTGAATAGATTCAGGGTCACTTGTTTTGAAGAACAGGCGTGCTGTTACCTTCACGTGGGTTTAACATGGGAGAGAGCGCCACTTGCAAGCCATGCTAGGGTAACCCCTCCTTCGTGGCACTGCTGTGAGTGTTTCACTTCATGCTCTCTCCATTCAGTGGCTGTCACTGCCCGAATCCACTTTCATTTGTTTTCTTTTTTTTTAAAGAGTGATTTATTTATTTGAAAGTCAGAGTTACGCAGAGAGGAGAGGCAGAGAGAGAGAGGAGATCTTCTACTCCCTGGTACACTGCCCAGTTGGCTGCGACAACCAGAGCTGTGCCGATCCAATGCCAGGGACCAGGAGGAAGCTCCTGGTGCAGGGGTCCAGGGACGTGGCCGATCTTCTACTGCTTTCCCATCCATAGCAGAGAGCTGGATTGGAAGTGGAGCAGCCGGGGCTCGAACCAGCGCCAATATAGGATGCCAGCACTGCAGGTAGTGGCTTTACAGGATATGCCACAGCACGGGCCCCTCATTTGTTTCAATATGGTGATTTCTCCCACTCCTTCTGTATTGGTGAGCTGGAATTCTTCCTGTTTAGCACTTTCCTTTCAGCTGATCCCTGTTTCCTGGGGGGCCTTTTCCTGGGAGACAGTGCTCAGTTTGGGCAGCCTCCTACACCTGTGTCATCTCCTGTAAGTGGGGTACAGGCTGAGACGATGTGGAGAGGAGCCTTTAGGGCTGTCATCACGTGACTAGAGGTTTGACTGCTGAACGTAATAAAGCCTGCCTTCTGTTTTGCAGGTCTGCGTGGTGTATTGTCTGGAGCTACGGTGCTGGTGCAGGGCTGTCATTAAGTCAATCATGTCTTCAGCAGACCATTACCTGGCAGAGTGTTTGCTTGTAGACTTCGCCAGGTACATTCCAGTAAAATCTAAAAAGTACGTATGTGTGTTTTTTTTTTTTATTTAATGAACATAAATTTCCAAAGTATAGCTTATGGATTACAAGAGCTTCTCCCCCCCGTAACTTCCCTCCCACCCACAACGCTCCCCTCTCCCACTCCCTCTCCCCTTCCTCTTCACATCACGATTAATTTTCAATTATCTTTATATATAGAAGATCAATTTAGCATATGTTAAGATTTCCACATTTTGCTCCCACACAGAAACACAAAGTGTAAAATACTATTTGAGTACTACTTACAGCATTAATTAAACACCTAAGAGTAATTGTGTATTAATTACAGAGTTCAACCAATAGTTTTAAGTAGAATATAAAATGCATCTTTTGTATTGTTGTGGCTTCCCCTCAACCCTGACCTCCCTCCCTCCCGTGGCCCTCCCCTCCCCCACTCCCTCTCCCATCCCGCCCTTCATCACGTTTCATTTTCAATTACCTTCATATACTGAAGATCAACTTAGTATATACTAAGCAGGGATTTCCACAGGCTGCACTCACACAACCGAACCAGGTATAGGGTATTGTTCGACTAGTAGTGTTGTTTTTAAGTTTCATAGTAAAACACATTAAGGACAGAGATCCTACATGGGGAGCATGAACCCAGTGACTCCCGTTGTTGATTTAACAATTGGCACACTTATTTATGCTGTCAGCAATCACCCGAGCCTCTTGCTATGAGCTGTCTAGGCTATGGAAGCCCCTTGAGTTCACCAACTCTGAATTTGTTTAGACGAATGTGTGGTTTTATGTCTGTTTGCCTTACTCTCTTTAAGGAGATAATGATGAATTTTAAAGGAGAATGTCAGTTTTTAAAGTAAGGGGATTACCTTTTGCAAAAAGAAGACATTGAGAGTTTTTGTGCCTTAAGAAATGAAAACTTGGGCCAGGCATTTGGTGCGGTGATGAAGTCACGACTTGGATGCCTGTGCGTCACATCAGAGTGCCTGCACTTGAATCTCAGCTCCACTCTCCACTCTGGTTTTCTGCCAGTGCACCCCCGGGAGGCAGCAGATGAGGGCTCAAGTTGACCCCTGCCACCCACACGGGAGACTGAGTTCTGGACTCCTGGTGTCAGCCTGGCTGTTGCCGCATTTGAGAAATGAATCAACCAGTGGACAGGCATCTGTGTTTGTCTCTCTGTCTGTGACTTTCAGATAAATAATGAAGGAAGACTGCAGGTTTCCATTCTGCGTGCATGACTAGAGGAGCAAATGGTCCTAATGAGGACAGAGAGAGTGACTGTGGCCTTTCTCCACTTGCCTGCCTAGGGTGGGGCAGGGCAGGTTCAGGCTGTTCCCTTCTCGTCTCCTGGGTGCCCTGTGCCAGCTGCTCTCTGGCCTGTCCTCTTAGTTTGCACGTGGGATGGGGTGGGTCCTTCAGTGCGGTTTGCCTCACCACCAGGAGGTAGAGAGAAACTCTCCGTGTCTCCACAGAGGAGGAAATTGATGGCCACCCTCAGGTTGCAGAGAGCAGATTATATACTCAAGTGTGTATTCCTGGTTGTTCTGCGTCTCAGAGTAAAGGTGTGGCTATCACGTAGGGTGTGGAGACGGTTCAGGCTCGTCCTGACTGTAACCTTCATTGACTGTGGGACTGCATGTCACAGCTCACTAGAAAACATTAGCACATCACTGTGTTCCTAAAGTTGTATTGATAAAATGCATGAAGTTTTAATAAATGGTTTCTGGGGGTGGGGGGAACATGCCAGCACACGAGGCTGGTGCTGCGGTATAGTAGGTTAAGTCGCTGCCTGCAGTGCCAGCATCCTTTATGGGCACCCGTTCACTTTGAATCCAGCTCCCTACTCATGGCCTTGGAGAACAGCAGAAGATGACCCAAGTGCTTGGGCCCTTGCACCCATGTGGGAGACCCAAAGTAGCTCCTGGCTTTGGATTGGCCCAGCTCTGGCCATTGTAGCTATTTGGGGAGTGAGCCAGAGAATGGAAGACCAAGCTCTCTGTCTTTCCCTCTCTCTGTCTATAGCTTTACCTCTCAAATAAATAAATGTTAAGGAAAAGCTAGCACAAGTCACTGTTGGTGTTTAGTGATAATTGTCCCATGGTTTGTCCCAGAGTCAGAGGATGTCCATTTAATAGGCAAACACAAGGGCTCTTATTCCAGTGCAAAAAGAGCAGAGCCAGCTAGCCTTCGGTGCAGTAAGAGGTGTCTCTCACGTAGAGGAGTTTCGTGGTAGAAGGGCTCACCAGACATGGAGGATTTGCAGATACTTAAGGGAAAAGTAGGTGCCTCCCCAGCTTGGGATTCTGCACCTCTGTGACCATAATTGTTATAAAAGTACTTGGGGTCAGCGCTGTGGCATAGCAGTACAGTCACCAACTGCAGTGCCGGCATCCCATATAGGTGCCGGTTAAAAAGCCCAGGCTGCTTCACTTCTGACCCAGCTCTCTGCTATGGCCTGGGAAAGCCGAGTCCTTGGGCCCTGCACCCGTGTGCAGGAGGACCTGGAAGAAGTTCCTGGCTCCTGGCTGTAGATCCGCACAGCTCCAGCCAGTGTGACCAATTGGAGAGTGAACCTGTGGATGGAAGACCCCTCCCTCCCTCCCTCTCTCTCTCTCTCTCTCCCCCTCTCCCCCTCCCCCTCCCCCTCTCCATCCCCCTCTCCCTCTGTGTAACTCTTTCAAATAAATAAATATTTTGTTTTTAAGTACTTACTGTGTTTAGCCATCATGGGAGCTTTTCCTTTTGTGTTTGGTGTTTTGAGTTTATTTTTGGCAAGAAAATCAAATGATTAAGTAGAGCTCTAACCTATCTAAGACAAAGGGTAGGGCTTCAGGGAAGAGAGCTGCTTGATGGTGAGGAAATATGTTGGCATGTCTGTTGCTTGCCTTGTCACCTCGCCGTCCATCAGCTGTTTTGTGCAAAGTTGGCAAATACTAATTTTTAAAACATCTGTTCATAGACAGCAATGTTGGGGTACTTCTGGTCACATAGTAAATGGAATTTATTTCACAGGCTTATTCATTGTTATTCAGTGTTTCCTTTTATTTTTCACTTTTTATGTATTTGAAAGGCAGAGAGACAGAGAGAGAGACAGAGACAGAGACGAGAGCGGGAGAGAGAGCGCGTGCCTTCTTGTTTCACTTCTAAAATACCTACAACAGCCCTGGGTAGGCCATGCTGGAGCCAGGAACTGGAAACTCAATGTGGTCTCTCCTGTGGGTGGCAGAGACCCAGCCACCTGCTGCCTCCCAGGGCCTGCACCAGCAGGAGGCTGATTGGGTGTGGAACAAGAACTGGATCCCGGGTGTTCTGACACGAGGTCAGGGCATCCCAAGCAGCATCCCAGCAGGTAGGCCGCATGCCTGCCCCTGTGCAGTATTTCTGTTCCTTCTTTCCCTCCCTTCCTCTCTTCCTCCCTCCTTCCCTCCTTCCTTCTGATTTGTGGTATGAAAGGCAGAGTGACAGAAAAGGAGAGAAAGAAAGAGAAGTGTATCTTTCATCCTTTGGTTTACTGCTGCAAATTCCCACAACAGCCAAGCTGAAACCAGGAACCCAGAACTCCACCTGAGTTTCCCATGTGGGCACAGGGACCCAAGTACTTGAATTGTCTTCACTGATGTCCCAGGCGCATTAGCAAGGAGCTGGATCGGCAGTGGATCTGGGCCCAAGCTGGCACTCGCAAGGACACTGGCGCCGTGGGTGGCGCCTTCACCTGCACCACAGTGCCAGCTGCACAGTGTGTCTTAACCTGAAGAGCCTCACCAGATACACTCTCCCTGAATTCCTGCCCCTGTGCCATGAAATTTTGATGCCACAGATACACTGAATCACTATGTAGGATCTCTCTGCTTTTACAGAAAGATTTTTTTCCACCCTCCAAGAAGCAGTTTTGTCCCCTTGGCCAGATGTCTCCAAGCATCTGTTGGAGGCTGTGTTAGAATCAGAAAGGGATGTCCTTTACTTTGTTTTACGGCAAGCATGTTACTGACCTAGGTGAACTATAAAGGAGTCTGTTCTGTGTTGTGTGTTTTATAATGGAACTCTCTCTGCTTCATTTGTCAGCATCCGAGTTGCAGTGGAATCATTTATGCAGCTTCCCTACAGAGCAAAAAAGTTCCGGTTGTACTGCATGAAGCCTGTTACATTGCACATTGACTTCTGTGAAGACAGCGCCGAGATTGTGTAAGTACAGGTTCTGAAGTCACAGGAATCATGAGTAAACGCCTTCAGTTCATGTCTGCATTTATGTGCCATCAGTTACCCGCGAACAGGTTTTGAAGGTCTGAGTTCTGCAGGAGGCAGCCTCTGAGTTGGTGCTGGTCAAACTGGCTGTGAGTAGAATTCTCAAGCACCCACTCCAGGGCCTGAGCTCTGTGTCTTTTGACTTAAAAAAACAACTTATAAAAAGTAGTAGAGGCCGGCGCCGTGGCTCAATAGGCTAATCATCCGCCTTGTGTCGCTGGGACACCGGGTTCTAGTCCCGGTTTGTGCCCTGGATTCTGTCCCGGTTGCCCCTCTTCCAGGCCAGCTCTCTGCTGTGGCCAGGGAGTGCAGTGGAGGATGGCCCAAGTGCTTGGGCCCTGCACCCCATGGGAGACCAGGAAAAGCACCTGGCTCCTGCCTTCGAATCAGCGCAGTGCGCCGGCCGCAGTGGCCATTGGAGGGTGAACCAATGGCAAAGGAAGACCTTTCTCTCTCTCTCTCTCTCTCACTGTCCACTCTGCCTGTCAAAAAAAAAAAAAAAGTAGTAGAGTAATTCTAAAGAAAAGCTTTCATGAAATAAAACTGCTGGAGCATTAAAAAAAAGTTGACCACATGCCTGCCTCTGTCCTACGTCTTTCCTCCTGGAGGCCTCTGTGGGCTGTGCAGGCTGTGACCTTCCCACCCTCCGTTGGTGCACTTACATACCCATGTGATCGTGGATCCTGCCCTCTGTTAGTGCACTTACACACCCCTGTGAGCCTGGCACCTACCCTCTGTCCGTGAGGTTAGACACCTCTCTGGGCGTGGACTTTCTTAGGAAGAGAACAGGCTCTCTTGTTTGCAGAATTAACTTAGGAGTAGCTGTGGAGGTTCCTTGCCAATCCATATCCCTCTCCTAACCACTTTGAGTCTTTTTCATGGGTGACTGTGACCGATATGGTTATTGGATTTAACCAGTTTCTTCTTGACAGCCAGCTAGATTTTCAAGCCATTTTGTGCTGTGTGTTCCCATAAGAATGTGGGTATATCCACGTAACTTACATCCCTGTCACGGCTCCTTCTTCCTGGTGTGTGGTTACTGTGTGATGGTTCCCTAGAGTGGGCCCCTGCACCAGGCTGTATTCTGCACGGTGTGCCTGTGATCTCTGCTCTTTAAGGAGCACTACTGAGGGCTGGATTTCTGTTTCTGTAGTCTGTGGGGCAGCCACTCTCACCTGGAGCTCCTCTGTCTCTCACTTCCCAGACTGTGGTGTTAACAGAAGAAAGGCTATATAGGCAGCAGCCCAGTCCTGTCTCTATTTGCATAAGCTGGTACTGGTGCACTGTGCGCCCTGAACTCGGTAGTTACCTCTGCTCTGTGGCCCCTTTGGAGACTTCGTGCTCCACGCCCCACCATGCCCATCACCACAGTTCCCTTGGGAGGTGAGTGCATCACTCTTGGGACCAGCCTCAGAGTAGTATGCTCCAGTAAGCCAGCTTGTCTCTGCTTGGGTCCGTGTGTCCTGCTCGGCTGCTCTCTGGCATCCTGCTCCGTGCTTGTGCACTTCTGCTCTGCAGTGAGGAGACCCGCTGAGCAGCCCCTGTGCTGGTCCTCTCGCAGAGCAGCCAGCTGCAGGCCATCCAGGTGTGGTTTGGGCAGCAGCTTGTGCTACCCAGCTACCCCTTGGGCAACCCGTTTCCTGTCCTTCTCACCCCCTTCCTACTGACCCCCTTTCCAGGACTACTGGGGTCTTTTCCACCCTCAGGATTCCCCTGGGGTAGGTGGAGGACTTAAGAGTAAGGTTTTTTTTTTTTTTAATTTGCAAGAATTTTTTTTGAAGAGTTGAAAAGAAAGGGGGAGAGATCTTCCATTTGCTGGTTTCCTCCTTAGATGGCTGTGATGGTTGAGACTGAGCCAGGCTGAAGCCCGGAGCCTGGACCTCCATCTAGTTTCCCAAACGGGTGGCAGGGCCCAAGGATTTGGTCCATCTTCCACTGCTTTCCCAGGAGCATTAACTGGATTGGAAGTGGAGCAGCCAGGACTTAAACGGGCACCCATATGGGATGCTGGCGTTGCAGGCAGCAGCTTAACCAGCCGTGCCATGGTGCCGGCCCCAAGAGTAACTTTTCTTACTGGGTTTTCATCATCATCTTTGGCAGGTGATGCCTTTGCACTCACATGTTATTAAGAATAGTTTTCTTAATGTGTATTACAGTTTTTGACAGATTTGTCAGATTTCCCTCCAGAAAGATTATAGCAATTTATACTATCATTATTGGGGTTTCTTTTCCTATACAACCTCATTAATAGGCTTTTTTTTAAAAAAAGATTTTATTTATCTACTTGAAGGAGTTACACAGAGGAGAGGCAGAGAGAAAGAGGTCTTCCATCCGCTGGTTCACTCCCCAGTTGGCTGCAATGGCCAGAGCTGTGCCGATCCGAAGCCAGGAGCCAGGAACTTCCCCCAGGTCTTCCCACATGGGTGCAGGGGCCCAAGGACTTGGGCCATCTTCTACTGCTTTCCCAGACCATAGCAGAGAGCTGGATCAGAAGAGGAGCAGCCGGGACTTGAACTGACACACATATGTGATGCCAGCACTGCAGGCAGTGGCTTTACCTGCTGCACCACAGCACCGGCCCTGTTAATAGGCTTTTTAATTTCTGCTTGTTTGCTGGGTGAACATGATCTCTTGTTTTAACTTGCATTTTTTCACTTGCAAAGTTGGGTATCTCTTTAGTGTTTATTGTGTGTGTGTGGAGAGAGACTGATTTACCTGTTATTTTAGATTGATATTTCTCTTTAGTTATTTGACTTTATCTTATTAGAAATCTAATATTTGTTAAAAAAGAAAAGCTCATTAAGTATTTTTTATGTGAATAGTTTTAGAACTGCTATATTGTACTTTATCCTTGTAATTTTTTTATTTGAAAGTCAGAGTTAGAGAGAGAGAAATATCTTCTATCTACTGGCTTACTCCCCAGATGGCCACAATGGCTGGTTCTGGGCCCGGTGGAATCTGGGAGCTCCATCTGGGTCTCCCATGTTGGTAGCAGTGGCCCAAGCACTTGGGCTACATTCTGCTGCTTTTCCTAGGCCATCAGCAGGGAGCTGGATTGGAAGTAGAGCAGCCTGGAAATGAACCGGTGCCCATAATGGGATGGTGGCTTCACAGACAGACGGTGGCTCCACCTGGTACCCCGTAACACCTGCCCCCTGTAATTATCTAGATGTAGTGTAGATACTACCTTTCTTAGTAAAAATAAAAATAACTACTACTTTTGAACATTGATTATGTCTAGGCTGTGGGGTAAATGTTCTCTATATACTTCCTCATTTGATTTTTTTTTTTTTTTTTTTTTTTTTTTTTTTTTTTTTTTTGGTAAGAGTTAGAAGTAGATAGTCAGCGAGAGAGCAACTCCATTCCTTCCATTAGTTCACTCGCCAAAAATCCACAGTGGCCAGAGCTGAGCTGATCCAAAGCCAGGAGCCAAGAGTTTCTTCCAGGTCTTCCACGCAGGTGCAGAGACCCAAGGACTTGGGCCATCCTCTACTGCTTTCCCAGGCCATAGCATAGAACTGGATCAGAAGAGGAGCTGCCAGGACACGAACCAGTGCCCATATGGGATGCCAGCACTGCAGGCTGGGGCTTTAACCCACTGCACAACAGCACGCCCCCCCCCCCATTTGATCTTTAAAACAACTCTTGGAAGGAATGGATCTTGTGATACAGCCGATTAAGCCACTGCTTGGGGCACCTTTGGTTCCATACTAGAGCACCTGATGTAAGTCCTGGCTGCCCACTTCCAGGACAGCTTCCTGCTAGTGCCCTAGGAGACAGCAAATGGTGGATCGAATCCTGAATACCTGCCACCTGTGAGGGAGACCTGAGTGGAGTTCCGGGCTCCTGGTTTCGGCATGGTCCAGGCCCAGTTGTTGGAGACATTTGGAGAGTGAACCAGTAGATAGAAGATTTCTCTCTCTCTCTTGCCCTCTCTGATGCTCTGCCTTTCAAATAAATAAAAATGAATAAACATTTAAAAAACTAAAATAACTCTTGAAGTATGGTGGTAGCATATCTGATAGATCCAAACAAGAGAAATGTAAAATATATTATTCTGATCTTGACTTTTTATTTTATTTTTATTCCTTCTAAATACTGGTTTCTCCTGATTTTCTACTGCCTATACCTTGTCCTATGATTTTCTTTCCAAAGCATAGGCGAGATGTAGAAAGGTTAAGTTGATAGAGATCAAATGGGAGGTGGCGAATGGGTGCTCTAGTGGGCAGAGTGAGGACCATAGCAGCCGCTTCCCCACAGCTGCCCCTACACTGTTGGCTTAGCCGACATGTACTGATCCTTCTCTGTGCCAGCCTGTGGAGACGCAGTGATCTCAGAATCGCTGCCCCAGGGAGCTTGTGTTTTGATTTGTCACAGGTAACTGATGTTGCAGCAGACAGTGCCAGGTGGTGAGCACAGGTCACCTCACTGGGGCCCTGGGATGTGAGTTTGTGTTGGTGCAAGCAGCAGTGTGGAGAGAGGTGTGTCACAGGAAGTAGCTGGGGTCTTTATCCACCCGGAGCAGGGCCAGAGCTATGCTCTCTGCTGTGTGCATCGTGTGCTTGATTGGTCATGCAGAAAGAGCCCTGTGTGTGGTTTACAGAGCAAGATAGTGTACGAACTAAAGTGTCCTTGGCCCTCACCGGAGTGTTGCAGTGTTCCCACTGGTTTCCTTTTTCTGGTCCAGGGTGTGAGCCAGGCCTCCAGCTTGCCTCCAGTGTCCTGTCTGGTTAGTCTCCCAGAGTCTGGGACAGTTCTTCAGTCTTCCTTCATGGCCTGGATGCTTCTGAAGAGTCCTGGTCAGTTATGCTGCAGAGGAACGTTCAGTTTGACTTGGCCTGATGTTCTCATGATCAGACTGAGGTTGTGCATGTTGGCAGAGAGAGAGAGGTCTTCCATCCACTGGCTCACCCCCCAGCTGGCTGCGACGGCTGGAGCTACGCCGATCCAAAGCCAGGAGCTTCCTCTGGGTTTCACACACAGGTGCAGGAGCCCAGGGACTTGGGCCATTTTCTGCTTTCCCAGGCCATAGCAGAGAGCTGGATCAGAAGTGGGGCAGCTGGGACTAGAACTGGCACCCGTATGCCATGCCAGCACTGCAGGCAGCAGCTTTACTTGCAACACCACAGCGCCAGGCCCTATCAGGCATTCTGAATTTGCTACAGTGAGGTTCACTTTTTCCATCATTCCTTCTACAGTTTTAAAACTTTAATTATCTTTTTTTAAAAAGATTTATTTATCTATTTGAAAGTCAGAGAGAGAAGGAGAGACAGAGAGAGAGAGAGGTCTTTCATCTACTGGTCCACTGCCCAACCAGCTGCAATGGCCAGAGCTGAGTTGACCTGAAGCCAGGAGCCAGGAACCTTCCCTGGGCCTCCCACATGGGCACAGGGGCCCAAGGACCCGGGCCATCCTCCAGTGCCTTCCCAGGTCATAGCATAGAGCTGGATTGGAAGTGGAGCAGCCAAGATCTGAACTAGCACCCACATGGGATGCGGGATGCTGGCACCACAGGCCTAGGCCCTAATCCGTTGAACCACAGTACTAGTCCTTTATTTATCTTTTTTTAAAAAGATTTTATTGGCCAGCCCTGTGGCTCACTAGGCTAATCCTCTGCCTGCAGCGCCGGCACCCTGGTTTCTAGTCCCAGTCAGGGCGCAGGATTCTGTCCCAGTTGCTCCTCTTCCAGACCAGCTCTCTGCTGTGGCCTGGGAGTGCAGTGGAGGATGGCCTGAGTGCTTGGCCCCTGCACCTGCATGGCAGGAGGAGGCACCGGCTCCTGGCTTCAGATTGGAACAGTGCGCCGGCTGCAACATGCTGGCCGTGGCAGCCCCTTGGGGGGTGAACCAACGGAAAAAGGAAGACCTGTCTCTCTCTCTCTCCCTCTCTCTCTCTCTGTCCTACTCTGCTTGTCAAAAAAATAAAAATAAAAATAAAAATACTTTATTTTTTTTTTAACTTTTATTTAATGAATATAAATTTCCAAAGTACAGCTTATGGATTACAATGGCTTCACCCCATAATGTCCCTCCCACCCGCAGCCCTCCCCTTTCCCACTCCCTCTCCCCTTCCATTCACATCAAGATTCATTTTCGATCCTCTTTATATACAGAAGATCAGTTTAGCATACATTAAGTAAAGATTTCAACAGTTTGCTCCCACACAGAAACATACAGTAAAAAAATAATGATTTTTTAAATGATGATGAAATCAGATCAGACCTATTGTCATGTTTCATCCCAGTGAGAGTCAAGTTGGGAATTGATAATTTCTTTTTTTTTTTTTTTACAGAAGATCAGTTTAGTATACATTAAGTAAAGATTTCAACAGTTTGCACCCCCATAGAAACACAAAGTGAAATATACTGTGTGAGTACTCGTTATAGCATTAAATCTCACTGTACAGCACATTAAGGACAGAGATCCTACATGAGGAGTAAGTGCACAGTGACTCCTGTTGTTGACTTTACAAATTGACACTCCTGTTTATGGCATCATAATCTCCCTATGCTCCAGTCATGAGTTTCCAAGGCTATGGAAGCCTTTTGAGTTCTCCGACTCCTATCTTGTTTAGACAAGGTCATAGTCAAAGTGGAGGTTCTCTCCTCCCTTCAGAGAAAGGTACCTCCTTCTTTGAAGACCTGTTCTTTCCACTGGGATCTCACTCACAGAGATCTTTCATTTAGGGTTTTTTGTTTTTGTTTTTTTTTGCCAGAGTGTCTTGGCTTTCCATGCCTGAAATACTCTCGTGGGCTTTTCAGCCAGATCCGAATGCCTTTAGGGCTGATTCTGAGGCCAGAGTGCTGTTTAGGACATCTGCCATTCTATGAGTCTGCTGAGTATCTCGCTTCCCATGTTGGATCACTCTCCCCTTTATTCTATCGGTTAGTATTAGCAGGTACTAGACTTGTTTATGTGATCCCTTTGACTCTTAGAGCTTTCATTATGATCAATTGTGAACTGAAATTGATCACTTGGACTAGTGAGATGGCATTGGTACATGCCACCTTGATGGGATTGAATTGGAGTCCCCTGGTATGTTTCTAACTCTACCATTTGGGGCAAGTCAGCTTGAGCATGTCCCAAATTGTACATCTCTTCCCTCTCTTATTCCCACTCTTATGTTTAACAGGGATCACATTTCAGTTAAATTTCAACACTTAAGAATAACTGTGTATTAATTACAGAATTAAACCAGTCATATTAAGTAGAACAGACAAAAAAAATACTAAGAGGGATAATGTATTAAGTTGTTCATTAACAATCGGGGCTATGCTGTTCAAGTCACCGTTTCTCATAGTGTTCATTTCACTTCAACAGGTTTCCTTTTTGGTGTTCAGTCAGTTGTCACCGATCAGGGAGAACATATGATATTTGTCCCTTTGGGACTGGCTTATTTCACTCAGCATGATGTGTTCCAGATTCCTCCATTTTGTTGCAAATGACTGGATTTCATTGTTTCTTACTGCGGTATAGTATTCTAAAGAGTACATATCCCATAATTTCTTTATCCAGTCTACCGTTGATGGGCATTTAGGTTGGTTCCAGGTCTTGGCTATTGTGAATTGTGCTGCAATAAACATTAGGGTGCAGACTGCTTTTGTGTTTGCCAATTTAAATTCCTCTGGGTAAATTCCAAGGAGTGGGATGGCTGGGTCGAACAGTAGGGTTATCTTCAGGTTTCTGAGGAATCTCCAGACTGACTTCCATAGTGGCTTGACCAGTTTGCATTCCCACCAACAGTGGGTTAGTGTCCCTTTTTCCCCACATCCTCACCAGCATCTGTTGTTGGTAGATTTCTGTATGTGGGCCATTCTAACCGGGGTGAGGTGAAACCTCATTGTGGTTTTGATTTGCATTTCCCTGAGTGCTAATGATCTTGAACATTTTTTCATGTGCCTGTTGGCCATTTGGATTTCCTCTTTTGAAAAATGTCTATTGAGGTCCTTGGCCCATCTCTTAAGTGGGTTGTTGGTTTCGTTGTTGTGGAGTTTCTTGATCTCTTTGTAGATTCTGGTTATTAACCCTTTATCTGTTGCATAGTTTGCAAATACTTTTTCCCATTCTGTCGGTTGTCTCTTCACTCTCCTGACTGTTTCTTTTGCAGTACAGAAACTTCTCAATTTGATGCAATCCCAGTAGTTGATTTTGGCTTTGACTGCCTGTGCCTCCCGGGTCTTTTCCAGAAACTCTTTGCTTGTGCCAATATCTTGAAGGGTTTCTCCAATGTTCTCTAATAACTTGATGGTGTCAGGTCGTAGATTTAGGTCTTTAATCCATGTTGAGTGGATTTTTGTGTAAGGTGTAAGGTAGGGGTCTTGCTTCATGCTTCTGCACGTGGAAATCCAGTTTTCCCAGCACCATTTAGTGAATAGACTGTCCTTGCTCCAGGAATTGGTTTTAGATCCTTGATCAAATATAAGTTGGCTGTAGATGTTTGGGTTGATTTCTGGTGTTTCTATTCTGTTCCACTGGTCTATCCATCTATTTCTGTACCAGTACCATGCTGTTTTGATTACAACTGCCCTGTAGTGTGTCCTGAAATCTGGTGTTGTGATGCCTCCAGCTTTGTTTTTGTTGTACAAGATTGCTTTAGCTATTCGAGGTCTCTTTTGCCTCCATATGAATTTCAACATCATTTTTTCTAGATCTGAGAAGAATGTCTTTGGTATCCTGATTGGAATTACATTGAATCTATAAATTGCTTTTGGAAGTATGGACATTTTGATGATGTTGATTCTTGCAATCCATGAGCATGGAAGATTTTTCCATTTTTTGGTATCCTCTTCTATTTCTTTCTTTAAGACTTTGTAATTCTCATTGTAGAGATCTTTAACGTCCTTGGTTAAGTTTATTCCAAGGTATTTGATTGTTTTTGTAGCTATTGTGAATGGGATTGATCTTAGCAGTTCTTTCTCAGCCATGGCATTGCTTGTGTATACAAAGGCTGTTGATTTTTGTGCATTGATTTTATATCCTGCCACTTTGCCAAACTCCTCTATGAGTTCCAATAGTCTCTTAGTAGAGTTCTTTGGATCCCCTAAGTAAAGAATCATATTGTCTGCAAAGAGGGATAGTTTGACTTCTTCCTTCTCAATTTGTATTCCTTTAATTTCTTTTTCTTGTCTGATGGCTCTGGCTAAAACTCCCAGAACTATGTTAAATAGCAGTGGTGAGAGTGGTCATCCCTGCCTGGTGCCAGATCTCAGTGGAAATGCTTCCAACTTGTCCCCATTCAATAGGATGCTGGCCATGGGTTTTTCATGAATTGCTTTGATTATATTGAGGAATGTTCCTTCTATACCCAATTTGCTTAGAGTTTTCATCATGAAAGGGTGTTGAATTTTATCGAATGCTTTCTCTGCATCAATTGAGATAATCATATGGTTTTTCTTTTGCAGTCTGTTAATGTGGTGAATCACATTGGTTGATTTGCGAATGTTGAACCATCCCTGCATACCAGGGATAAATCCCACTTGGTCTGGGTGGATGATTTTTCTGATGTGTTGTTGTATTCTATTGGTGCGAAATTTATTGAGGATTTTTGCGTCTATGTTCATCAGGGATATTGGTCTATAATTTTCTTTTAGTGCTGCATCTTTCTCTGGCTTAGGGATTAAGGTGATGCTGGCTTCATAGAAAGAATTTGGGAGGATTCCATCTTTTTCAATTGTTTGAATAGTTTGAGAAGAAATGGGATTAGTTCTTCTTTAAATGTCTGGTAGAATTCAGCAGTGAATCCATCTGGTCCTGGGCTTTTCTTTGTTGGGAGGGCCTTTATTACTGTTTCGATTTCTGTTTCAGTTATGGGTCTATTTAGGTTTTCTATGTCTTCATGGTTCACTTTTGGTAGATTGAATGTGTCCAGGAATCTATCCATTTCTGATAGATTTTCCTGTTTGCTGGCATACAAGTCCTTGTAGTAATTTCTGATGATTCTTTTTATTTCTTTTTTATGGTGTCTGTTGTTACATTTCCTTTTTCATCTCTGATTTTATTGATTTGGGTCTTTTCTTTTTTTAGTTAGTTGGGCCAATGGGGTGTCCATTTTGTTTATTTTTTCAAAAAACCACCTTCTCACTTGGCTGATTTTTTGTAATTTTTTTTTGAATTCAATCCTGTTAATTTCTTCTCTGCTTTTAATTATTTCTCTTCTCCTACTAGATTTGGGTGTGGTTTGGCTGCAGTTTTTCTAGGTCCTTGAGATGTGCTGAAAGCTCATTTATTTGGTACCTTTCCAATTTCTTGATATAGGCACCTATTGCTATTAACTTGCCTCTCAATACTGCTTTTGCTGTATCCCATAAGTTTTGATATGTTGTGTTGTGAAAACTTCTAAATGTTCTTATCATAAATTTTTTGAAATCCATATCTTGCATTTCTTCTATCTCATCATCTTCATAATCTTGGCTTGGGGTGTTTTGTTTATTTGGAGGCATCATAGTGTCATCGTTGATCTTGTTCCCTCGATTTCTGTGTTTGTTGCTTGGCATAGTTAATTCTTCTTTCGTCACTGTGTGTGTGTGTGTGTTTTTTTTAATACTATGTCAGTGTTAAGTGGACTGCCTGCTGTTGGAGAAGCCTTGGAGGCTTGAGATGGGTGTGGCCTGAGAGCTCTGCTTGGTTCTTCTGGGTTACGGGTGTGCAAAGGTGACACCCTCAGGTTATGCATGGTAAATCTCTCCTTTTTATTTATTTATTTATTTAGGAGGTAAGTAATACCGCACCGCACTGCTGTGCAGAATTGATGGTATTTAGCTTCCGATCTCTGGCTTCTACCCAAAGAGTCTGTGCAGGCTCTGTTTCTCCTCTGGACTCCCACTGGGTTGCCTAGGCTACTGAATTGTAGTGACTCAGTTCCTTAGCTCTCCCTAGTTGTTATCTAAATCCAGAGTGAAGGCCTGCTCTTTGTCTCTTGCTTGCCTTTGCAAGGTTGGCAGAGAGAGAAACTCCTCTGTACCAGTACCCCCCCACCTTTTTTCCTTCTCTCCTGTAGTCAGTCTGGTGAACTTTCCCGCTCCCCTCTAGATTCTGACCGCTATTTCCCCGCCAATGTCTCAGGTTACTGAGCTCACCTCCCCTTCCAGCACCGATGTGTGGACTCAGAGCCCTGGGCGTCCCTGCTCTCCCTGCTGGTGTCTGTGTGACATCCACTCCCCTTCCTGCACTGGCGCGCAGACCATGCAGCTCCTGCAGCTCGGCTTCCGCGCGGTGGGCGACCTTGTTCTCCCAGTAGGTCCTCCGAGTCACAGCCACTCGATCCGGAAGAGTTTCCTCTGCAGTTTTTTCCTGATCCTTTTTCTGAGGCTACCATAACTCCACTTTTATTAAACTAAATTTTCCTGGACTATCGGTGCGTGCCCTCACTATTCCACCATCTTGGCTCCACCCCGTCCTTCAATAAAAATATTTTATTTATTTGAGAGGTAGAGTTATAGACAGAGAAAGACATAGAGAAAGATCTTCATCTGCTGGTTCACTCCCCAAATGGCTGCAGTGGCAGGAGCTGAGCTGATCAGAAGTCAGAAGCCAGGAGCTTCTTCCAGCTCTCTCACAGGGGTGCAGGGGCCCAAGCACCTGGGCTATCTCCCACTGCTTCCCAAGGCCATAAGCAGAGAGCTGGCTTGGAAGAGGAGCAGCTGGGATGCAAACTGGCCCCATACAGGATGCCGGTGTGGCAGGTGGAGGCTTAGCCTACTGTACAGAGCACAGGCCCCTATTGATCTTGCTATTTCTTTGAAAGGCAGAGAGACAGAGATCCTCAATATCCTGGGTCACTGCTCCTGGAGTCTCCCCCTGTCCCCTGTAGTGACACTGCACACCCACCCCTGTGGGCCCTGCTGAGGCCCTGACGGCGGGTCCTCCAATGCCTCTGTCCCCAGGTGCCGTTCCCCCTGGCTCTGAGGATGCGGGACATCTACATCCTGGAGGGCGAGCACGTGCTCCCAGCCATGGCATACACGGCCCTCAAGATCCATCGCAGTGAGTCCTCAGGGCCCACAGAGGCCCGATTGCTGGGGACGGAGGAGCTGGGGGTCCCCCTGCCTGTCCCTCGTGAGCAGGACTTGAGGGAGGGATGAGGGGGTTTGGGAGGCCTGGGTTCCCTTCAGGAGGGCACTGAGAATCCCCCTGTTGCATCCCCAATCCCAGGCCCCCACAGACCACAAGGGGAAGTGGCTAGGGTCATCCCACTGTCAATTGGCCCCTGAGCAGTCCCTCCAGTGCTTGGCTTGATACCCAAGACATACTGGCCCAATGACCACAACTGTCTGCACACAGGACCCTCCTAGGACAGGTGGGTGGGTTCCCACCTGGATGTGGGCAGGGCTAGAGGGAGGTGGGGCTGTGGGAGACCCTGTGCAGTGAGGGGGAAACAGTCCGGCAGAGAATCCCCTTCAGCCATCTGAGAACTCCTGGAAGGCCCAGGTGCCCTGAGCCCAGTTGTGGGGGCCGAGTGCACTCCTGTGAGCAGGGGTGGGCACAGAGGCAGGCGCTGGGGGCCCCCGCGGCAGAACTCAAGGGCAACTGAGTGTGGGCTCTGCAGCTCTAGCCTCGGGCCAACAGAAGTCAGCGGGACCCGGAGCATCACTGGCCTCTGGGCTCTGGTGGGGAGGGGTCCCTGTGCTCCTCCCCTGCTGCTGCTGCCATCAAGGACCTGAGCGCCTGGGTCCCCATGCAGAGCAGAGATGGGCTTGTCCCAGCTCTAGAGGCTCTAAGTGGGGGTCCAGGTGCAGGCTGTCCAGGCACTGGGAAGACCCCACTGCGCCTCCAGATGCTGCCTCCTTGGGTGCTCATGGGACAGTAGCAGTGACAGCCCAGTCTCACCAGGAAAGAGACAGTGGTCCAGGGGCAGAGGACACAGGGCACCCCTGCCACCTCTTTAGAAACTGCATTCCCTGTTCCCAAGGGCCTAAACCGATCTCCATGTCTGCCCCACAACCCCAGCTCTCACCCCCATCATCTTAGGCTCAGTTCCTTTCCAGCCATGTAGGAGGGACTCAGATGTGGGTAACTCAGCGAATGCACTGTTAGGGCGCAGCAGGTCAGGTGGGGTAGGTGACGGAGTCCTGAGTTGGTGCCTCAGTCCCCAGAGATGAGAGTGAGGTGGGGAGTTCAGGGCCATCCACCCTGTGGGGCTGTGCAGGAGGAGCCGGTGGTGTCCCAGGGCTCCCCTTGCCCGGGCTGCACACACCCTCCCGTCTGGGGCCAGCAGCCTGGAAGAGTCCTCAGCATCACACGTGGTGATGGGGACCCCAGGGTTTTGTCGGGGCAAGCACCGAGCAGGCCAGACGGGGGCTGTGGTAAACAAGCCGTGTCTCTTCTTGCAGCCAAGGCTATAAAATGGTGCAGCAGGACCCTGGGGTAGGCACGCGTCTCCCAGATGCACGTTCCTGCCCCCACTGCTCCGAAGGCCAAAATCACCATTCAGGACACAGTGGCAGTGTGGGAGTAGACCAGGGGTCCCGCTACTCGTGCAGTGATGATCCGTCCTCCAGAAAGCTTTGGCCTCTGCATCGCCGAGAGGGAAGGCATGGAGGAGGAGGAGAGCTGGGAAGGCAGCCCAGAGCCCCTCGGCCTGGGCTCCCCTGTGGGGACCGCAGAGTCTCCAGCTGCGGCCAGCCCCACAGAGTCTCCAGAGTACTCGAGGAGGTGGGGAGGCCTGTGCCAGTGCGCCAGTCTCCCTAACCTCAGCAGGCCAGAGCACAGGGAGGACAACTCCTCCGACGCTGGCAGCCGGGAGGGCCTGTGGATGTGGGCTCCTCCACGGGCCTCGGAGCCCCCGGAACCAGGGCCCATGCAGGCTGTCCCCGCCTGGGGGCCACGGCTGAAGACTTCCCCCTACTGGCATGGCAGCCCCACGCACTCTGGGGACAGTCACGGGCTGGAGCCGGCCAGAGCCAGCCCTGGGCTGGGAGACCAGGCCCGCGTGCCCTCCCTGGCCAGAGGCCTCCTTACCTCCTATTCCACAGGGCACCTGGATGATGGGTGCCTCCTAGAAGAGAGGCCGAGTCCAGCATCTGTCCTGCCCAGGCTGGGCAGCAGCCTTCCGTGTGTCTTCACGGCATCCTATGCACTTGGTTGAGCCCCCACCGCCCAGGCTCTTCCTGGGGCCAGGACACCCTGACACTGGAAGACAACAGCCATGCCAGGAGCCACTGTACTCTCCTCCCCGCCCCCCTCCCCCACCGCCACCCTCAGGTGGTGCTGAGCCTGTATTAAATTGTCCCATGGAAAGGAGTTTGCTCCAGTTTGTGACCCCGGTGCCCAGCGGCAGCAAGCTTCCCCGTGTTCCTGGGGAGATGGGTGGTTCCACAGCCCCCATCCTCAGGCAGAGACCCGCTCAGGACCCTGCAGGCACAGAAGAAACTCCTGGCTCCTGGCTTTGGATCGGCACAGCTCTGGTGGTTGTGGCCATCTGGGGAGTGAACGAGCAGATGGAAGACCTCTCTCTCTGTCTTTGCCTCTCCTCTCTCTGTGTAACTCTGACTTTCAAATAAATAAATAAATATTTTAAAAATGTATTATGTAAAAAATGAATTATGTATTCAAAATGTAGAGTGGCAGTGAAAGAGAGACAAATCCTTCATCTACTGGTTGATTCCCCAGAAGTCCTTGAGGTCCAGTTCTATGCCAAGCCCAGGTCAGGAACCAGAATTCCAACTGTGACTCCCATACGGGAGCAGCGGCCTACATATTGGGACCGTCTTCCACTGCTTTCCCAGGCCTGTTGGCAGAGAGCTGGAGCCGAAGCTGAGCAGCTGGGACTCGAACCAGCTCTCCACTATGGGATGCCATCATTGCAAGTTAGCACCACCCTGGCCCGTGCACTTTAAATGCTAATATCCATGAACTTATTGAAGTCCTCTCCTACCCATGTGAACGTGTCCTTGTTTAGAGACTTCGGAGAAGCAGGCCACGCCCTCAGCTCCTCTGACAGCCCTCATGTTCCTGGTGTGGAGGGAAACCATGGAGAACTGAAGACGGGAGGGCGAGCCCGAGCGCGCAGGGGTGAGTGTGCACTGGGGCTGAGCCTGGCTGTCACTCCTACTGGCCTCCCAGCTCCTGCTGGGCTGCACCCTGGGGAGCCCCAAGCACATCAGCGCTCCCCACCAGGCCCTCTTGCTGCTCCTGGCCACAGTGGACAGCAGAAGGCAAGCGTGTGCAGGTGGACGAGAGCAGAGCAAGCCAAGGAAGCGGAACTCGCCTTAGCACAAGCTTCCCTCTACCAGCCCAGTCCTGCCACAGCAAGAACTCACATGCGGGGCAGGTGCTGGGGCACAGCGGGTTCCACTGCTGCTTAGGATGTGGGCATCACAGGTCAGAACGCCTAGAGTCCTGTCCCACTGCTGCTTCCTGGCCAGCTTCCGGCCAGCCCCAGCTGTGCTCCCCTGTGTGGGGGAGGTGAACTTGCAGCTGCAAGACTTCCCTCACCATATGGGTGGTGGTTCCAGTCCCAGGCATTCCTCTTCTGATCTAGCTCTCTGCTATGGTCTGGGAGAGCAGTAGAAGATGGCCCAGGTCCTTGGGCCCCTGCACCCACATGCGAGACCCTGAAGAAGCTCCTGGCTTCGGATCGACGCAGCTCCGGCTGTTGTGGCCATCTGGGGAGTGAACCAGCGGGCGGAAGACCTCTTGTTCTCTGACTCTGTCAATGCTTCTCTGCAACTGTGGCTTTCAAATAAATTAAAAAAAAAAAAAAATGGAAGGAGGCCATGGAGGGAGGGAGACTGGGCAGGAGGTGGCAGAGGCAGCAGGGTGGGAGAGGGTGTGTGCGGGGAAGCCAGGGACAGAAGGGAGCTGGGCTCCCCTGGGGCGTCTTTCGGGGAGCGCAGGTGCGGGAAGAGATGGAGAAGTCGTGCACGACCCCTGCCTTTTGACAAGGCTGCACTTCTCTGTGTGTCCTGGTTCTGTTCTCCCCACGGGAAGACAAGGACCTGGGCGTCTCTCCCAGCCCAGTCAGGGTCCTCGACCCCCAAAGAACAGAATGTGGTCAAATGCCAAGTAGGTGTTTAGAGACAACTGGTCTACCCCGTGTCCCCTAGCCTTCAGGGCCATGAGTGCAAGAGAGAAGCAGAGGAGCTGTACTCCGGCCTGCCCGCCACACTGGCACTGGGTGTCCTGCAGTTCCCATAGTCACAGCAGCCAGTCGTCAGGGTCCCAGCCAAGGTGCGAGAGGCTGAGCTGGCCCAGGGCTCCAGAGGCCCTGTGTGGTGCTTTCTCCCCTTGCCCAGGCAGGGTTTCCACTGGTTCTGCGCCTTCCCTGCACCCAGGCATGGGCCCATGGTCAGGTCCCTGGGAAGAGAGAGGGAGAAGGAGCTAAGCCCTGTGTTAATCCAGGGCTGGACTTGGCCACTATCAACACACACACACGTGCGCCCTCTGCAACTGCAGGTCATGCAAGCTGTGGCCTGGGTTGGGCGTGGAGCCCCCCATCCCCGGGAGGACAGGCCCCTCCTGTCCCACTGGGGACACAGAGCAGGTATAAAGGGCCCCGCGATGGCAGCGGCTGTCCCTGCACCATGAAGCCTGCTGCTTGCCTGGTGCTGCTCGGCGCTGCCTGGCTCCTGTTCTCTCTTGCCAGTGGGTGCCAGCCACGGACGCCTGGGCTGGGGGTGCTCTGGGGGCAGGGGCCAGCTTTCCAGGGCAGTGCTGGCTCCCAGGGCGGGTGAAGGGACGCACCTGCCATGACCCATGCCTTCCATTTCTCTTCAGATTGTGACATCTGCCGGCTGTGCAGACAGCTGTTTATGAATTTCTGTCAGGACCCTCCGATGAGTATATTTCCTATGTGCAAAATTACCAAAGTGACCCGCTAGTGCTGCAAAACGCCCTTGCGCTGAAGCAGTGGGAGATGGGAAACTGACAGCAGAGGAGAAGGGGCACGCGATCAGTGCTGTGGTGAGTCCAGCTGGGCCTGGCCCAACACCGGCTCCTTCCGGGGCCCTGGGGAGGGGCACTGCTCGTGCCCACCACAGCCCAGCCTGGGACTCTGTGGGAAGAACCTCCAGATGAGGATGCAGAGTTGGGGGCCGCCCCCCCCCACGGTGCGGGAAAGGACAGGGAGGGAGACTGTGTGGACCCGGAGCCCTGGGCTCCATGGCTGTTCAGCTCCCCCAGGCAGGCCCAAGACCCTCCAGGGCCGCTGTCCCCACGGCAGCCCTGCCTCTGTGTAAAATCTCAGCTCTGGCCTCCCTGGCCACAGCCTCTCCAGCGCCCGAGTCGAATCTTCTCCAAGCGGTGACCACTGGGTGCTGTCTGCCTTCAAATCTCACTAACTCACCCTGACCCCTCAGGTGCCCTCCTCCACCCCCAGACCTCATGTTTCCTTCTCCCTGGACCCCAAACGGCCATCTGGGGTTCCGGAGCCTGGAATTAGACCTCCAACAGCCCTTCCTGTCCTCCCGGGCCTGGCAACAGCTGGGGAAAAAGCAGACCAAACCCTGACTGCAGGTGGAGCACAGTTGGGGACGGGTACTGCTAGGCTGCAAGTGTGCCAGAGACAGAAGGGGCCAGCGGACTGGGGTCTGTGCATTCCTGGAGGCCCCCGGTGCCACTGCCACCTTGCCAGGCCTTCTGTGTAGCCCCTGCCTGTCCCAGCCTCGCCTGCACCCCCCACAGAGAACCTCCCCCCTCATTCCTCATCAAGGGAGGGATTTTTAGGAGAGCTTCTCAGGCACCCAGGGTGTAGGAGAGGATCTGACTTCAGCTGCCCAGATCCAGTGCCAGGCTGCAGCTCCTCCCCAGGAAGTGCCCTGTGCCTGTGCCCTGCAGGTGTCTCTAGGCCCCGGCCTCACCAGGTGTCCCGACTTCTCTTTGCAGAGTAAAATCTTCTCAGATCCTCTTTGTTAAGGGAGCCCTCCTGGCCAGAAGACCCAGGGCCACCCTGGGCCTACATTCTCAGCAGGTGCAGCCCCGCGCACTGGTGGCCTCTCAAAGGAGGAGGCAACAATAAAAGCCCGCATTGCACAGAGTCTGCTCAGTGCTGGACCGGACACCGGGCGTGGGTGTGGGAGGCGGGCGGTGCAGCGGGGCCGGCTGCAGTGACTGCCAGTGGCGGCTGGATCCAGGGCTGTCCGTGTTGTTCCTGCAGGGGTGCAGTGTGGGGCGGGGTGTGGGGGGGTGTGGTCTCCGTCAGCATGGCCGAGATCCGCAGGACACACGCTTCACTGACCAGGCGTAGCCGGCTAGCCAGCTTCAGAGCGGCAGTGAGAGTCCCAGCGTCACCGTGAGCACACTGCGGCTCAGAGCCGGGGCGCGTGCCCAACTGCACAGCAGCTGCCACTCTGCTGTCCCGCCCTCTGCAGGGAGACCCGCTCGGCTGCTCATTTTGTGGCCGTGCACGGTGGCAGTGGTGCCCACCTATAGATGGATATGAGACCTCCCACCTCCAGGCCCAAGGGACATAAGGGGTGGGAAGGGGTCCCTGACCAGACAGAAGGACCTAAAGGTCAGGGGCATGAACGCCCCTGGCCATGATCCAGAAATCCTCTCTCGTGCCTCAGCTGGTCCCAGTGCCAACCCCCAACTGTGGACGCAGCTGTGACCCCGCAAACACACCCCGCGTGGGGTCTCCCGCACAGTGGGCCCAGGGTCTGGGTGTCTGCGGTGGCTCAGCCCTGTGGTCATGATGCTGCCGCCTGTCTCGGGCCCCCCGCATTCCTGTCTGTGCTCTCTGGGCCTGGATCTGCCACCTGCCCCCTGCTCTGTCACAACTCACTGAGGGCACTCGGCACAAGGCTGTCTCGGGAGGAACATCTGTGTCATCCTGGTGACCAAGGAGCTGCTGGGAGGCCCAGACAGTGGCCGCTCCTGTCACCGGTGGCTTGCTGGAGGGGGGCAGGGTGGGCTGATTCTTTTCCTGTTTCTCCCACACTTGTACCTGGGCTGGCTTCACAGAGAGAAGAGGTCGGGGTGGGCGCTCCAGGCAGCGGTGAAGTCCCGGATTGGGGTGCCCACATCCCCAGTCAGAGGGCCTGGTTCTACTCCCAGCTCCTTGGCTGCCATTCCAGCTCCCCGCTAATGCACACTCGGGGGTTCAGGTGGCACCTGCAGGTGGTGGTCCAAGCACTGGGGTTCCATCACCCACGAGGGAGGGAGACCCAGATGCATTTCCTGCCTTTGGCTGGCCCAGCCCTGATTCTGGGAGCCCAGCACTCATCCCTTCCCAGGGCCCCACCCCATCTCACCTAGCAACCTCCTACTCTGCCCACCTCTTAAAGGTCCCACACCCCTCTTGGTGCCACAAACTCTGTCTAAAGCACTTACCCCAGGGGAGACCTGCTCTTTGTGCTCACTGAGCTCTCTCCACAGAGGAGCAATGGGGGACCCCTGCCTCTGCAGGAGTGAAAGGGAGCCCAGGGGACGGGAGGGCTTGGGGAGCAGAGACCCCCTCATTACCCCACCTCTGGGACCCTGGGGCTGTGTCCCACCAGACTCCGTCCGACAGATGCAAATCTATGTGCAGTGAGGACACAGGCGACACCAGGTGTCTCGGTCAGCTCTCTGCTGCTGTGACAGAATCCCACAGACTGGGGCGATGTCCAAGCCACACGAGCTGATTGGCTCACGTCTCTGGAGGGCCTTCATGCTGCATCCAACATGGTGGCCAACATCCCATGGGGGTGCAGGGAGAGGCGGGTAGAGTCAAAGATGTAGAGAGAAAGAGGGAGAGAAGTAGAGGAACTTGCTTTTATTTTGAACTTTAATTTTTATTGTTTAAAGATTTATTTATTTTAAGGCCTCAGCCACTGGCCACTGCAGGCCCATGCTGAGGGGAACAGTGGATGGAAGCAACCACCCCCCAAGATCCATGAATTAAACATATGTAACAACACCTTGATGATAAGGAAACATTTGTAGCAACAACAATGGGAACTCACCCCTGTGCACCCTAAGCCACCCCAGGAGGCCAGCATCAGTCCATGCAGGAGCTGGGTTGGGGCCCATGCACCCATGCTCCCTGCACACGGACTCTGGGAAACAAACCTCCCCCCCAGTGAAGGAAAATGCAATGTGGAGAACACTAAGCCTAGGCATCTGGAGTTTGAACTCAGGCAGAGAAAGGAAAACGAATGGGCGTCTTCCACCCAATTAGGAACATTACACTGCTGAAGCTGAGTGGTCCCCATTCAGCACTCGCTGTGTTATTTTACAGCACTTTGTGAGTCTTCCAAAGAGTTTACAATGCAATTTAAAGCAGAGACGCTGAGTGGGGAGGGGGAATAAAAGAATCAGTTAAAACCCAAGTGTTGCTGGACAGCATCTCTGGACACGACACAGCGGTGCACTCATTCACACTCCGCAGAGGAGGCCAGCAGGTGTGTGGGTGACCAGGGCCCTGCACCCTGTGGTCTCCATGCCAGGGCAGGGGAAGTGGGCAGGGAGGCAGAGCAGTGGGCCCTTGAAGGGAAAAGAACCGACTGTGGCCATAAGGTGGCAGCCTAGGGGCAGTGTGGGGCCCAGGACCAAGGAGGTGCTGGGGGAGGGCTGAGCCACTTTCCCAGGGGGAGCAACCTTGCGATCAGCACCCCGGGGAGCCGCGGGCTTGTGGCTACTCCTGCCTGCGGCCTGACGCGTGCTGTCCCTGTTTTGATGGTCAGCAGCAGCCCGGTGTTACCAGCATGCGGCTCAGGTGCTGGTGCCCAGGAGTTCTCAGTGCTCTTTGCCTGAAGCCCTGGCCCGTGTCCAGGACACGGCCCTGGTTCCCGCTCTGGACAGGCTGGGCCACACTGGCTTGAGGTGCTCAGCGGGACGCTCCCCTGCCTCCATCCCAGAGGACCCCTGTGTCCACCTCCTACAACTCCAGGGGAGAAGGGCTGGAACAGAGCAGGAGGGGCAGCAGAGGGTGGCAGTGCTGGGGTGGGGCCTGTGGTAGGACAGGAGGCTGCTCCCCCGGGAGTCTCAGTTCAGGTCATGGCAGGGCAGCCCCGAGTGTGGGGACAGGTCTATGTGGGACTCCCTATGCGACCTTGTGTTCAAAGAAAGAGGCCTTCACAGTTGGGCTGTAATACAATTGCAGAGGCAGAAAGGAGGGGCGGGAGGTGCCGGTTGCCTGAGACTTGGGACCGTGACGGCAGGTGGCAGAGGGCCCTGGCACCCCTGGTTCCGGGGCAGTTCTGCCAGAGCCCTGCCCTCTTCACCTGGGCCCTGGGGAGAACACAGGCCCCACTTGTGGTGACCTTTAATGAAGCCAGGCCTGAGGACCCTGAGCCCTGCCACAGCAGAGCCACTAGGGATTGGCTGGCAGGCTTCTGTGATGTCACAGTCACTGAGATGCGCACTCTGGGCTGGGAGGCGACCAGAGGCCAGTAGTGCGTCTACTGCCCAACTGACCAGTTGGTAGTGTAGGCAGCAGGCGCATTTCAGAGAATCACATGGATTCGCGATGGAAGTGAGTGGCACTTGCTCTAACGAGCTGTGGCGTGGGGAAGGTCCCGCCAGGGGGGCGGCCCTGGTCTCCCACACCGGATTCCATGGGCGATGTGGTGGAGCTCTGAGTGCTGCCCCTGTGTGCAGAGTGTGTACACAGTCGTCTCATTCCTCCCGCTCTGCTGGTCACCAGTGTTGAATGGGCCTGGGTGTGAGTCTGTGTCTGGACACGGGTTCAAGACTAGGTGTCGGGTCAGCTGGTATCAGGTGGGCAGGGAGGCCGGCTCTGAGAGCCCCAGAGATGCGGGAGCTGGGAGCAGGCCAGGGAGCCCCGTAGACTTGGGACTTGGGCCCCCTGGAGGACACGTGGCTGCCAGCCTGGGGGAGGAGCATCCTTTCCAAGGGCAGGGGAGGCAAGGTGGGGGCTGTCCTTCCCCAACCGTCCGTAGTCAATGAGCTCTGCACAAGTCATAATCCAAGGACCCGGCCACCAGGTGCCCGCCTGCCTGGCTGTGTGGCTGCCCCACCTCTGACCAGGGGGACAGCCCTCAAAGCAGCATTCCTGTGGGCTCCCCAGTGCTGGCTCCCATGTGCGTGTGTGTCTTACAGATTGGATATGAACGCCCTGAGGTCCCGGAGGGCCCAGGAGCGAGCAGAGCTCATCAATAAATATGAGCAGGTACTGGCCAGGGTGCTGGGGGAGGAGGTGGGGCCCTGCCTCAAGGACTGTGCCTGTGAGAGCCAGACCCCGCCTCCCTGGGGACACGGGGGAGGGGGCAGGTGGACAGCTCCCCCAGTGACTTCTCATCCGGGTCCCCTCTCGGCTGCAGGGACGCCGAGGAGCGGCACTGTTGGTGCCCGAAGAAGAGGACGATGAGGGCGGCTGCCTCGTCCCAGACAGGCTTGGGTTCCTGCAGTGAGTCCTCCACACCCCAGCTCACCCCAGGGCGGGACTGGGGTCAGAAACCCCAACATGAGGTGGCACACCTGTCCCCGGCCCCGACCTTGAGCCCAGCTGTGGTCACAGGCAGTCACTGGTCAGCATTTGGGGGCAGGAGTCGGACGTGGAGGCTGTTCCCACAGATGTCGGGGAGAGAGGCCCCGTTGCTGGAGGGTGGGCTCCGGTGACCTGGAGGGATGGAGCCATCTCGGGCCATCTCTGGCATGACTCAGCAGCCCACCTTAGCACGGGGATAAGGGCTTCTGCCTCCATGTTGTGCCAGAACCTGGAGAATAAGCAGGAGCAGAGTGGTGGAGAGATGGCCAGGGTCCGGGCTGACAGAGGAGGGGGTGAGGTGGGGTGCATGACCTCAGGAGGCCAGGGCATGGGGGGAGGGTGGGCAGTGGGGGACCCTGAGTGGTGTGGGGGTCCCAGGTACCTCGAGCCCCAGGTGCACACTCACAGCACTGAGCATCTCTCAGGCAGGCCACCCAGACTCGGTCAGTTCCAGGGTGACGTCCTGGGCAGAGCTGATGTGGGGATATAGCTGCCTCAGCCCTGGGCAGCCTGGCCCTGCTCAGGACAGCCAGTCCCCAACCGCTGTGGGGGGCTGCCACACACCCACGAAGGTGGACCTCTGACAGGCCTGGAGCCCCCCACTGGCAGCAAGGGCCCCTGCCTGGCCCTAGGCTCCCTGTGCTCATGGTCACCAGCCCCTCCCTCCCCATCTCAGTCCCCTGGGCTGAGAGGATGAAGCTGGTCCTTCCCTGGCCCACTAGGGAGGTCGCGGTGCCTGTTGTGGTCCTGTCCTCACCTCTCCGCCTCCCTTGCTTTCCAGTGAGCAGAAGCTGCCCCAAGACAGCACCCCGGGGGCAAAGGTAAGGACAAGTCCTTGGCCATGGGCCAGTCATCTGGAAGCAGAGCTGGGCAGAGGGGGCACGTGGGGCTCGGCAGTGGTGAGTGGGAGCGCCATAAGGTCCTGCGATGCGGTACTTATACGGCACCTGCTGACATCTTACCACACTCACCTGTCCCAGAAGTGAGCCGCAGCTCAGGGGTGTCTGCTGTCGGCCGCCCTGACTCATTGGCATGGTTGGGAGTGACCTGGCTGGAGCTCAGGGGCTCTCCTTGACGAAGGGGCAGCTCGGGTCAGAGGCCAGGCCACCGATGCTCCCCCAGACAGAAGATCTGGGGCTCACGGTCTGTGCCTTTTCTGGCTCCTTCCATTTGAGCGCCCACAGAGCTCCTGAGCTGCATCCGAGGGCCCCTCTCAGAGCCCCAAGCTGGGCTCACGCCATCCTGTCTCGTTTTCCAGCGTAAACAGGAGGTAAGAAGGATCCAGAAGTGGATAAAGATGATCAAGAACCATAGTAAATACCGCGGCAGTGACAAGGTACCGTGGCGATGAGGGCCCCTCGGGAACACTGAGAGCTGAATTGGGGTTTGAGCAGTGCCCATTCCTGTGCCAGGCACCGCCTGCCTCTCAGATGCCCAGGGGCAACTGTCCAGCCCCTACGGACACAGGTCATGGGCACACCTCCCCATACACACAGGACACTGTCCTGGTAGAAAATCTGAAGTCACTGCTGAAGACAATCCCGGATGCAGGGCAGGCGTGGTTCCAGGAGCCCTGTAGCGGCCACTCCGTACACGGCAGAGCCGGTGCCCCTGAGCCCTTGGCCCTCCAGTCACTGTGGGTCATAAGGCCCCCCTCTGGGCAGATACTCCCTCTGCCAAAACACAGGGAGCCCCTGGCTTCTCCCTCTGCTGTCTCACCCTGCGCTGCCTCCACGAGTGGCCACGTTCAGCACTCACCAGAGCCTCCTCTCTCCTGTAGTTTCAGCGCAGAATCTACAAAGGCATCCCTGCCCAGGTGCGCGGGAAGGTGTGGGCCGTGATGCTGGAGGTGGACAAGAGGAAGGCCCAGAACGCGGGCAAATACGCGGTACGGCTCTGCACTCAGCCCAAGGGGGCCCGGCCTGCTCGGGCCTGCTCAGGAGCCTGAGTCTCCGTGGAGGACCGTCCCTCACTGAGCCCTCGGGAGCCTCCTCCCCATCCTGCCTTCCTCTCCCTAGATCCTAGTCAGTGCCTCCTCCACGTCTCCTCAGACCCAGCTGGGACTGGACAGGTGTGTTTTGTGCCAGAGGCTTTAACCTGCTCTCTGCTGAGCTCACCTGGGCAGCTTGGCATACGGCCAGAAGAGAGGACTTGCTGGTCCCTGATGGGCGGGGTCTCCCAGGATGAGATCACAATGGTGTGAGGTAGGGAGCCCCACAGGCTCTGTGCTAACATGGCCTGCCCGCAGCTGGCCGGCCCTCACCTAGGCCTGCCCACAGCTGGCCCTGCCTTCACATGGACTTGCAGCCCCTGGCATTGCCCTTGCCTGGAGAGGCCGCTCCAATGGTCACACAGCTCTCAATGCTTCTGGGAAAGGAGGGAGTGAGGACTGGTGTGGGCAGAGGGCTGTCAGCTGCAGCTGGCTCTCATGGCCCCTGGCTGCCATCAGGGAGCAGGGCCCAGCTGTGTGGCCCACCCTGCCTCCCCCAAGTCTGCAGTCTGGGGCTGGCCCTGGGAGCTGGGCCTGGAGACAGTCATTGCCCAGGCTCAGCTCCAAGCTAAGGGCGGCTTGCAATGTCGAGATGGAGATGGGCCCCTCCAGCAGGGGGCAGCATGGAGCAGTGGTCAGGCTGTGGCTGACTCCTGGAGGGCAGGGCCTGAGATGTCAGTGAGAAGGCTCAGAAGCCTGGCTGGGGGCAGACCACGTCGTGCTGAGAGCTGAGGCAGGCAGGGGGAGTGCACAGGGACCTTTCAGAGCCCCTGTCTGCTGCTGACCGTCAGGGTTACGTGGGCACTGAGGCAAGTTAGGGAGCCCATGACCCTCCCTCAAGGCGGGACCCAGAAAGGAATGAGCGCTTGCAGGGAACTCCCTGTCAGCCAGAAGAGCTGACGTGGACTTGAGGTCCTTGTGTGGCAATGGGGCTTGTGCAGTTCTTGAGGCTGCCCCTCCCCCTCGTCCCTGCCCTGCAGGAGATGAAAGAGCTGGCCAGGCTGGGCGCCACTCACTTCCATCACATCGACTCCGCCATCGCATGGACTTTCAGAAACCACCTCATGTTCCGGGAACGTTACGGAATGAAGTGAGGCCTCTGGGCTGGGGAGGACCCGCGGGTGGGAGGAGCAAGGGTCCTGGGGCACATGGGGTCCCTAGGGAAGATTGGGTGCAAGCCTAAAACAGTTCATTGAGCACAGAAAACAAACTTGCCTTTTCTATAGTACACAAACTTTCCCAAAGACACTGTGGAGAGAATGAAATGAAAAGAAACACCAGGGGAGACAATAGTAGCAATCTATCTAATAAAGGTGTTGTTTCCAGAATATTCAAGGAGCCCTTCAACTCAGTCACAAGGAAGCAGTGGGCAGCCCCCCAGTACCCCGGGAACACAGGCTCGGGGGGGACCCTTCATGAACGCACACACAATTCACCTCCTCAGCGCATGAACACACGCTTATTCCCTACACCACAAAGGGGCACCAGCGCACAGCTGTGGGAGGGGGGAACTAAAACCACTGAGGACGCCGGGTGCTGCTCCCTACAAGGCTGAACGTGCATGGGAGGCTGACTCTGCACAGCTTGGACCCACGGGACTGCACTCCCACAGTGGGACGCTCACCTGTGCCCTGAACACCCACCTGGGAAATGAAAGTGCACGTGACTGCGCCCTGGGAGGTGTGCGTGTCCCTGCAGGCGGCGCTCACCCACACGGTGGACAACACGCAGGTGCCCTGACGACGTCACTGCGCATGAGCAGAGTGTCACGGGCCCTGCGTGTGGCTGTCAGGCTCTGTTAGGCAGAGCTGCACTGAGAGCCTCGGCAGCACAAGACACACGGCCTCTGTCCTCTCTCTTCCAGCCAACAGGCCTTATTCCACATACTGATGGCCTATTCCGTCTACAATCCTGTGAGTATTCTGGGATCATAGCGCAGGTGCTATCCCGGCAGTCCCTGCAGGGCACCCCTGGTCACAAAGATCCCAGCCTGGGTTGAGGGGGCCTCGCTCATCCACAGCTCTGAGGAAGAGCGGTGGAGGCCAGGCTCTGAGCCTCTTGGACCCAACCTCAAGTTCTGGGAGGAGAAAGGCAGCCTTCTCCTGGGCTGGTCTCCAGACCCCAGGAGCTTGGCCGTGTTGGGATGCCCCTCCCAGGACTAGCATTCCACGCAGTGGGGCGGGGGGCGAAGGCAGGGCAGATCAGGTGTACGACTTTGCTCTGGGTCCCACTGATGCCATTACACCCACCAGCCCTGTGGTTGGACCCATGGGCCTGAATCCCACTCTGTACAGCGCCACTGCCACAACCACCCACTCAGACTTTCCCATGAGTGGAGCAGGCGCAGGGCTCCATGGGTGACCCAGCAAGGCCTGGACATCCCCACCCCCCTGACCTGCCACTGGCCAACCCTGCCTGGTGCCCTGGTTCCCAGGGGGGCCTGGCATTCAGGAAGCCCAGGCCTGCACCCATGCCAGAGGCACACCTCCTGTTCCGGTCCTGGTAGCACTTCCTGGCTTACTTCTTCCTCATGTGAGAAAGGGCCACCGGCTCACCTGCAGAGCTCAGGGGTCCAGAAGCTTCCATGGGCATGGATCTGGATTCCCACAGCAACCTGGCCCATGCTGACATCTTGGGGGTAACAGGTGTCCATACTTGAGCTCTCCCCCTGTGCTGCCTAAGCTCAGGCCCTGCAGGATTCCCTCCAGGAACTTGGAGAACTTCTCTGGGCTCCAATTCTTGGGCAGCTGACACCAAGTGGCAGGATTCAGGCACAGGGGCTCCCTGTGCCTAAATCTTCCTGGACCCTTCAGTGGGTGACCCTGATCTGCCTGAGAGGTGGGCCATCCTAGGATATCATTCTTGCCAGGGGAGGTCTCCTAAAGGTATTCTGGGATCTTGCAGGAGGTGGGCTACAGCCAGGGTCTGAGCCATGTGGTGGCGCTGTTGCTCATGTATATGCCCGAGGAGGACGCTTTCTGGGCCCTGGTGCAGCTCATGGAAAGCAGGAAGCACGCGATGCACGGTAGGTGGATGGCGTGTGGGGCCCAGTGCATGCAAGTCCGTGCACGGCCCTCACTGGCTCCTGAATGTGCAGGACAGTGTCACAGTGTGGGGGGGGGGGGGCTCCCAGGAAGCCAGGGCTGGCAGAGGCCTCCCAGACTGAGCCAGCCCCCTTCTTTTACCACCACCCAAAGGCCCTGCAGCTTGGCCATGGCCATCCTGGGTGTGAGAACCTTCAGAACAAGGGGTCCTGTCCTTGTCCAGTGACTCAGGTCGATTCTGACTCTTCTGCCTCACATGTCCGTACACAACTCTCAAGCACAGAGCCACACCCAGGGAACTTGTGGAAGGCAGCATCCCCTGTAGGGTCACCCCTCCTCGCTCCTGAGTCTTGGAATGGTCAGGAGGCACCCAGTCTGACTTGCACCCACCCCAGTGGGCTCCAGGGGGCAGCCAGGCCTGGGCTGCACACAGTCACCCACCTGCACCCACCTCCCAAGCAGATCCTCTGCCCTGGCCACGTTCATCCCCACCTGCCCCTGGTCCAGCCTCCCCTGACCCTCAATGCTCAGAAGCACCCCACCCAGGCCTGGGGCTCTCCAGCCTTCCTAGGAGGAGGCTCTCACGTGGGGGTGTGGCTGATTCTACTCAGGTTTCTACAAACCAAACACCCCCAAACTGGAGCGATTCCAGCAACACCTGGGGCTCATTGTGCATCGCGTGCTCCCCTCCCTGGAGAAACACCTGGTAAGTTAAGCATCTCCTTTCTCCTCTTGGGGGCTCTGGGCTCATGGGACTGCTTCCTGAGCCAGGGGAGGCCACATCCTCACCAAAACTTTCCTTGGTTACGGGGGTCCACGGCAGCTTGGGTGTTGGTTTGTTGTCCAGCACTTGGTCCCCCAGAGTTGGCGTAGATTGAAGGGAGACGCTGTCCCCAGAGCAGAGTGGAAGGAGGGACCTGTGTCCCTTCAGGAACCTGCATGGCTGGGAGGGGGGATGCCCCTGCTGCTGGGCTTCCTGCACCCAGGGGCTCTGCCCCAGGGCTCAGATTAGAGGGAGTCAGGCCTGGGCCCTGGGCCCTGGGCCCTGAGCCCCCTCTGCCTCTGCCTTTTCTTAGGAGAAGGAGGGTGTGTGCCTGGAGGATTCCACCACCCACTGGTACATCCAGTGCTTCCTGGATGGGGTAAGTGCCCCGGGGACCCCTTGCCCAGGGAAGCTCCTGCCCCAGTGCCTGGTTCTCTGGTGCTGGTGGCCTGTGACTCTGAGCTCCCCCAGCCCCAGCAGACACAGGAGGGAGCCTGCTGTGCAGACCAGGCAGGCCCTGTCCAGCCCTGCTAAGGGTGGTCCAAGCTGAGGCTGAGCCTCAGAGCCAGCAAGGAGGGGACAGGTCCCACCAGGACCTATCCAGAGAGCCTGGCAAAGGCCAGAGCCCTACAGTGAGAGGCAGGAGATCCATAGACCCCCCGAGGCAGAGGCTGGTGGCAGCACAGCCCAAGGGCTGACCCCTCCCCAGGTCCCTGGGGTGTCTGGCATCTCCAGTGTGGCTTCCAAAGTGTGCAGACCCCCAGGGTCCAGGACAGGACATGGTCATCCTCTGTGGGTCTGGTTCGCTGAGTGGGCAGGGATGTGGCCATGAGGCATGGCCTCCCCTCCCCTCCCAGGAGGAGCTCTGGCCTTCTTGTGTGATCAGCCTCCTGGAGTCTCCCTCTGTCCTAGGGGAGTGACACTGCACACCCACCCCTGTGGGCCCTGCTGAGGCCCTGATGGGCGGGTCCTCCAATGCCTCTGTCCCCAGGTGCCGTTCCCCCTGGCTCTGAGAATATGGGATATATACATCCTGGAGGGCGAGCACGTGCTCCCGGCCATGGCATACACGGCCCTCAAGATCCATAACAGTGAGTCCTCAGGGCCCACAGAGGCCCGGGTGCTGGGGACGGAGGAGCTGGGGGTCCCCTGCCTGTCCCTCGTGAGCAGGGCTTGAGGGAGGGATGAGGGGGTTGGGGAGGCCTGGGTTCCCTTCAGGAGGGCACTGAGAATCCCCCTGTTGCATCCCCAATCCCAGGCCCCCACAGACCACAAGGAGAAGTGGCCAGGGTCATCGCACTGGAAATTGGCCCCTGAGCAGTCCCTCTAGTGCTTGGTGTGACACCCAAGGGTGTCCAAGGGTGTCTGCAGCCCATGTCTGGTGCTGGGACAGGGCTTGGAGCAGCCATGGTGGCTGCGCCATCCCTAGGGCCCCTCCCAGCCTGACACCCACCCCCATGTCTAGAGCGCCTGCTGAAGATGCCCCGGGACCACCTCCGGGAGTTCCTGCAGGTGACCCTGAAGCAGGCCTGGTCTCTGAGCGAGGACGCGGTCATCAGGCAGCTGCGGGCCTCCATGCGTGAGCTGGGGAAGCTCCAGTGCCTCCTGCCTCCCGAAGGTGAGTCCAGCACACGGCCCCGTCCCATGCTCCCTTGGGGGAGTCAGTAGTGGGAGTGCCAGGCCCTGACATCCCCGCCCAGGGCCTCACCTCTTCCTGGTCCTCCTTGTCCTCCGCGGGCTCAGCAGTTCTGCTTTCTGAAGCTCTGTCAGCATGGCCTGGCAGGGCCTCGGGCAGCTTCCCAGAATCCTCCTGTGGGTGCCGGCTCTCCCCCCACCACTCTGGGGCCGGGCCGTGGAGCTGTCCTCAGGACATTTGTGGCTCTGGCTCCTCGGCTGACCCCCACTCTGGAGTGGATTGGAGGCCCCGCCTTGAGCTACCCTGCCCAGGTCTGGAGCAGGTGCCCTGGCTCAGTGCCCCCAGGAGCCTGGAGCACAGCTGGACCCCCACTCCAGCAAGATGAGAAGTGGCCCTGCCTGCCCAGGGGGCCCCTCCCCAACTGACCCCACACAGGCTCCTGGCCCGATGACCACAGCTGTCTGCACACAGGACCCTCCTAGGACAGGGGTGGGCGGGGCTCCCACCTGCATGTGGGCAGGGCTAGAGGGAGGTGGGGCTGTGGGAGACCCTGTGCAGTGATGTAAAGGCTACCGGCACTGGATCCCCTTCAGCCATCTGAGAACCCCTGGAAGGCCCAGGTGCCCTGAGCCCAGTTGTGGGGGCCGAGTGCACTCCTGCGAGCAGGGCTGGGCACAGAGGCAGGGCTGGGGGCCCCACGGCAGAAAACAAGAGTGTGGGCTCTGCAGCCCTAGCCTCGGGCCAACAGAAGGCAGCGGGACCCGGAGCATCGCTGGCTTCTGGGCTCTAGTGGGGAGGGGTCCCCGTGCTCATCCCCTGCTGCTGCTGCCATCATGGACCTGAGCGCCTGGGTCCCCATGCAGAGCAGAGATGGGCTTGTCCCAGCTCTAGAGGCTCTAAGTGGGGGCCCAGGTGCAGGCTGTCCAGGCACTGGGGAGGCCCCACTGTGCCTCCAGGTGCTGCCTCCTTGGGTGCTCCTGGGACAGTAGCGGTGACAGCCCAGTCTCACCAGGAAAGAGACAGTGGCCCAGGGGCAGAGGACACAGGGCACCCCTGCCACCTCTTTAGAAACTGCATTCCCTGTCCCCAAGTCCTGAACCGGACTCCATGTCTGCCCCACAGCCCCAGCTCTCACCCCCATCATCTTAGGCTCAGTTCCTTTCCAGCCATGTAGGAGGGACTCAGATGCGGGAAATCAGCCAATGCACTGTTAGGGCGCAGCAGGTCAGGTGGGGTAGGTGATGGGGTCCTGAGTTGGTGCCTGGGTCCCCAGAGATGAGAGTGAGGCAAGGAGTTCAGGGCCATCCACCCTGTGGGGCTGTGCAGGAGGAGCCGGTGGTGTCCCAGGGCTCCCCTTGCCCGGGCTGCACACACCCTCCCGTCTGGGGCCAGCAGCCTGGAAGAGTCCTCAGCGTCACACGTGGTGATGGGGACCCCAGGATGAGGTCGGGGCAGGCACCCTGCAGGCCAGACGGGGGCTGTGGAGAAGCAAACCGCGTCTCTTCTTCTTCCAGCCAAGGCCATCGAACAGTGCAGCAGGCCCCTGGGGCAGGCACGCGTCCCCCAGATGCACGTTCCTGCCCCCACTGCTCCGAAGGCCAAAATCACCATTCAGGACACAGTGGCAGTGTGGGAGCAGACCAGGGGTCCCGCTACCCGTGCAGTGATGATCCGTCCTCCAGGAAGCTTTGGCCTCCGCATCACCAAGAGGGAAGGCATGGAGGAGGAGGAGAGCTGGGAAGGCAGCCCAGAGCCCCTCGGCCTGGGCTCCCCTGTGGGGACCGCAGAGTCTCCAGGTTCTGCCAGCCCCACGGAGTCTCCAAAGTGCTCGAGGTGGGGAGGCCTGTGCCAGTGCGCCAGTCTCCCTAACCTGAGCGGGCCAGAGCACAGGGAGGACGACTCCTCCGACGCTGGCAGCCGGGAGGGCCTGTGGATGTGGGCTCCTCCACAGGCCTCAGAGCCCCCAGAACCAGGGCCCATGCAGGCTGTCCCCGCCTGGGGGCCACAGCTGAAGACTCCCCCCTACTGGCATGGCAGCCCCACGCACTCTGGGGACAGTCACGGGCTGGAGCCGGCCAGAGCCAGCCCTGGGATGGGAGACCAGGCCCGCGTGCCCTCCCTGGCCAGAGGCCTCCTTACCTCTTATTCTGTGGGGCACCTGGATGATGGGTGCCTCCTAGAAGAGAGGCCGAGTCCAGCATCTGTCCTGCCCAGGCTGGGCAGCAGCCTTCCGTGTGTCTTCACGGCATCCTATGCACTTGGTTGAGCCCCCACCGCCCAGGCTCTTCCTGGGGCCAGGACACCCTGACACTGGAAGACAACAGCCGTGCCAGGAGCCACTGTACTCTACTCCCCGCCCCCTCCCCCACCGCCACCCTCAGGTGGTGCTGAGTCTGTATTAAATTGTTCCATGGAAAGGAGTTTGCTCCAGTTTGTGACCCCGGTGCCCAGCGGCAGCAAGCTTCCCCGTATTCCTGGAGAGCGTAGGCAGCTCCACAGCCCCCAGCCCCAGGCAGAGACCCACTCAGGACCCTGCAGGCAATGCCTGAGATTCAGCTGTGCCCTGTGGGAACTGGGTCAGGGTGGGAGAGCAGCAGCTGTGAGTGCCCGTGACCTCTGGGACAGATCAGCACAATAGGAACAGCCGTGTTTGGAGGGCCTGTGTCACCTCTGTGCTCTCCCCTAGACCTGGGCGGCCGTGGCTGCAGCATCCCTGGCTTGACCCCGCATGTCTCTCACAGGTATGGGATACCTGTTGCAGACTGTATGTTCCAGGACCTCAGGAAGGAATTAAATTCCTGTGGTGTATACGCTGGCCCGTTATCAGTCTTTATTTTCCAGGGGACACCGAGGACCAGCAGGGCTGACTTAACCGCCTTTATCACATTTCTAGCCTTTTCTCCGGATTGGGCTGCTGCAAATACAGCCTTTGAATAAGTATCTCCCACCACTTGGACAAACTTAAGTTGACCCAAGGAGTTAATGTGGGTGAAGTCCACTTGCCAGAGCTTCTTAGGAGCAAGTCCTCGCGGGTTCACTCCTGCTTGTAGCAGTGGGGCTGACGGGGCGAGGGGGCACAATTCTTGCAAGAGTGCACTAGGTGTTTGCATTGGCTCATTGTTAGCTCCGGGAAAAGTGATTTTGTGTCGCTTTCTGCCATATGAAGTTTTTGGTGTAGAATAGGGGCTTGTTCTAGGTGTCTGATGGCAGCCAAGTTGCAGGAGATAAGATGATCGACCTTTTCATTGCCTTGGGAAACTCACATAACAAGCAGCAAGTATGACCTGCAAACCAGCGTAAGCACAGCAATGGAGTTTTTTTTCTGAACTTGAGCCTTGAACCCCCTGGGCGGTTTAAAGGGCCCTGTGCCTCCATCAGCACCAGCAGGTGGTATCGGGAGAGAGGCATCTCCCCAGACTGAGTTGTCCCGAGCCCTTCCAGCCCCTGAGGCTGCAGCCCTACAGGCCCACATGCTGGGTCACCAAGGGGCGGTGCTGCTCTGCCTAGACCCTCCAGAGAGCTCCCCCAGCCTCCGATGCAGGAGCACAGTGTGTTGGCTCCAACAAGACGAGGGTGTCCATGGAAACGTTAGCAGAAGCGAGCCCAAGACAGCTGCTTGTGCTCTTATCTGGAACCCGGTGAGCAGCAAGAGGAGTAACTTAATATCAGGTTATAACCATGAATAAAACCCCACATGTGAGTGCATCCTGATACAAACAGATGACTTATGCAGATGACTGCGTAAGCAGACGGATGGAGAAGAGACAAATACTCCTGAGACCCTAAGTAGTCAATGGCTGACTCCGCTCCAGCAGGGGGAGCTACTGCCCCTCCCTGACAGATGTGGACAGTCCTCTGGTGATAACCCGTGGTCAGCCACAGCTGTCATGCACCTGGATGCCAGGTGACAAGAAGGGACCTGATTTCTTTGGTTTTCTTTCCAAACTCCCCAACCCTAGTCCAAACTCCAAAGAGAGCACAGTGTAGGGGACATTGGGTCATCCCTGGCCAGGCCTCCCCTAGAGTGGCAAGGTCAGAAAACCCAGGACAGGCTGAGAAAGCTCCCAGCCCCGAGGACAGGTGGACAACGGGCAGCTGGCACTCAGCTCTGAGTGCTTCTTTGCCTAAAGCAGTTGCCGGATGTGAATCCTGTTTGGCACAGGGTTCTCCCTGGGCTCGAAATAATTGTGTGTCTTTTCTGCTCTGATGCCCAGCAAACCGTATTCTGTCATTGTTGGTGATAGAGTGCCTCCAGCCAAAACAAAACAAAAGTGCTTAATCTTGAATTCACTTGGAAGGCAGAGTCACAGAGAGGCAGAGAGAGAGAGCGAGCGAGAGAGAGAGAGAGCAAGAATTTCAGTCCGTTGGTTCACTCCCCAAATGGCTGCAATGGCAGCTGGGCCTCCTCTGGGTCTCCCATTTGGGTGCAGGGGCCCAAGCACTTGGGTCATCTTCCACTGCTTTCCCAGGCCATTAGCAGAGAGCTGGATGGGAAGTGGAGCAGCCGGGACTGGAACTGGAGCCCACATGGGATACCGGCACAGCAGGCAGCAGCTTTACCCATTAAGCCACAACATGGACCCTAATTTTGACATATTGTGACATGTAAAACCTGCACTTTTAAAAATGTGAGGGGCTGGCTTGTGGCTCAGTGGGTTTAAAGCCCAGGCCTGTGGTGTTGGCATCCCATATGGATGCTGGCCAAGTCTGGCTGTTCTGCTTCCAATCCAGCTCCCTGCCATGGCCTGGGAAAGCAGTAGAAGATGGCCCAAGTCCTTGGGCCTCTGCACCTGCGTGGGGGACCCAGAAGAAGCTCTTGGCTTCTGGCTTCTAATCAGCACAGCTCCGGCCATTTTGGTCATTTGGGGAGTGAATCAGCAGATGGAAGACATTTCTCTCTCTCTCTTTCTCTATCTCTCTAACTCTGTCTTTCAAATAAATAAAATAAGTCTTTTTTTTTAAAAAATTAATGTGAGGCAATATCTACACATTCACAAAAGACCTTCAAAAACGTAGTGGAAGCTGCATTTTATGAAAAAGTCATGTGACTTTCGAAATTTTTGCACTGAAATAAGCTTACTGTTTTTTTTTTTTTTTAAGATTCGTTTATTTATTTGAAAGTCAGAATTACACACAGAGAGGAGAGGCAGAGAGAGAAAGAGAGACAGAGGTCTTCGATCTGCTGGTTCACTCCTCAACTGGCCCCCATAGCCACAGGTGTGCCGATCCGAAGCCAGGAGCCAGAGCTTCTTCCTGGTCTCCCACGCAGGTGCAGGGGCCCAAGGACTTGGGCTATCTTCTACTGCCTTCCCAGGCCATAGCAGAGAGCTGGATGGGAAGTGGAGCAGCTGGGACTCAAGCTGGCTCCCATATGGGATGCCAGCACTGCAGGAGGAGGCTTTAACTCACTACGCCAGAGCCACAGCACCAGCCCCAGCTTACTGTGTTTAAAAAGGAATTATTGGGGCCAGCGCAGTGGCCCAGTGGGTTAACGCCCTGGCCTTAGGGACCGGTGTCCCATATGGGCACCGGTTCTAGTCCCAGCTGCTCCTCTTATGATCTAGCTCTCTGCTATGGCCTGGGAAAGCAGTAGAAGATGGCCCAAGTCCTTGGGCCCCTGCACCCGTGTGGAAGGCACAGAAGAAGCTCCTGGTTCCTTGCTTCAGATCGGCTCAGCTCTGCCTGTTGCGGCCATCTGGGGAGTGAATCAGTGGATGGAAGACCTCTCTCTCTCTCTCTCTCTCACTGTCCACTCTGCCTGTCAAAGAAAAAAAAATAGAGTAATTATCCAGACTTACTTCCTATAATTAATTGACTTTGACACTTATTATCAGGACTTCTACCATGCACTGCTCATTCAAAATATTTGATTCTGATTAATTTTTAGAAGCCTATAGTATTTCTTTTTTGTTTGTTTTTTCATCTATAGTATTTTGAGCAGGAGAATCTTCAGAGCCCATGATCCAGAGAATTCTTTCTGTGACTATCACATATTGGTTTTTTTGTTTTCCTTTTTAAATATTTATTTATTTATTTATTTATTTGAAAGGCGTAGTTACAGAGAGGCAGAGATAGAGAAAGAGAGAGAGAGAGAGAGTCTGCAAAATTACTCTTTTTTTTTTCTTTGACAGGCAGAGTGGACAGTGAGAGTGAGAGAGAAAGAGAGAGAGAGAGATAAAGGTCTTCCTTTGCCGTTGGTTCACTCTCCAATGGCCACTGCGGCTGGCGCACCACGCTGATCCGATGGCAGGAGCCAGGTGCTTCTCCTGGTCTCCCATGGGGTGCAGGGCCCAAGCACTTGGGCCATCCTCCACTGCACTCCCGGGCCACAGCAGAGAGCTGGCCTGGAAGAGGGGCAACTGGGACAGAATCCGGTGCCCCGACCGGGACTAGAACCCGGTGTGCCAGCGCCGCAATTGGAGGATTAGCCTGGTGAGCCGCGGTGCCAGCCTGGATAATTGCTCTAGATAAAGACACTGTAGGGGCTGGCACTGTGGCGTATTGAGTAAACCCGCTGCCTGCAGTGCCGGCCTCCCATACGGGCACTGGTTCCAATCCAGCTCCTCTCTTTTTTTTTTTTTTTTAAAGATTTATTTATTTATTTGAAAGAGTTATATAGAAAGATAAGGAGAGAGAGAGAGAGAAAGAGAGAGAGGTCTTCCATCTGCTGGTTTACTCCCCAACTGGCCGCAACAGAGTGAGCTATTCCAATCCGAAGCCAGGAGATAGGAGCTTCCTCTGGGTTTCCCACATGGAAACATGCAGAGAGCTGGATTGGAAGTGGAGCAGCCGGGACTGGAACCAGCACCTCTGCTGTGGCCTGGGAAAGCAGAAGATGGCCCAAGCCCTTGAGAAACTGCACCGCATGGGAGACTGTGGGGAGCAACTCGGACTAGACTGTTACTGGAATTAAGACTTATTCTATGCATCTGCTCTCCCACAATATGGCGCTGAGAAGGGAGAAACAGCTTCTACGCAGCTGCCTCCAGTTCAACCAATAAACTGTAGGACCTGCTCCTGATTGGAGGAGAGCAGCGTACTCGGCGTGTGGGTAGCAGAGTTGGGATTGGCGGAAAAGGACTATAAAGGAGGAGAGAGACAACATGCACCAGGAACATCTATCTGAAGGAACACCTGTGCAGCCCCCGAGAGAGCCGGCCAGCGGTGTGCCGCTCCCCCGCGGAAGTGGGGAAGGTGGCAGGGGGAACTGCCCTTCCACAGAGGTGGAAGGGATGGTAGCCAACCCGGGAAGAACCAGCAGCAAACCCGGGGAGGGCCGAGCAGACAAAAGAACAGCGCAGGGTCCTGTGTCGTTCCTCCACAAAGAGGGGCAGCGACAGGAGACTGGTAAGAAGCTCTTGGCTCCTGGCTTCAGATTGGCACAGCTCTGGCTGTTGCGGCCAACTGGGGAGCGAACCAGCAGATGGAAGACCTCTCTCTCCCTGCCTCTGCTTCTTCTCTGTGTAACTCCGACTCTCAAATAAATAAATAAATCTTTTTTAAACAAGACATTGCAAATGTTAAAAATTAAAATTTAACCTGTTTTGTTAAAAACAACCTTTTAAAGATAAAAATAACGTGGTTTTTGTTCAATTATTCCAGACTATATTCTCACATATAGGGGTAGTGCTAGAAAGAATAGGAAAAAACATGAGAGGACAGAGTAAATACCTGAGATAATAGAGAAATATCTGTTCAAGTGCTTTTCAGTGCAAGAGTAGCTGGTAGAATTAAAGACAGCGTGTGATGTTACAAATCAGTCAGAAACAAGAGTGTAACTCCTCATGCAAAAGGGAGAGCACTGAAAGTAGCCATGAAACGTAAGCCAAAACCTTAGAAGAGAGGGACTGAAATTAGAACACACCAACCACAACCACAAAAAATGGGTTAAATTTATTATAAGAATCTCAGAGTAAAATTTTTTTTTGACAGGCAGAGTGGAGAGAGAGAGAGAGAGAGAGAGAGAGAGAGAGATCTTCCTTTGCCGTTGGTTCACCCTCCAGTGACTGCTGCGGCTGGCGTACCACGCTGATCAGATGGCAGGAGCCAGGTAATTGTCCTGGTCTCCCATGGGGTGCAGGGCCCAAGCACCTGGGCCATCCTCCACTGCACTCCCTGGCCACAGCAGAGAGCTGGCCTGGCAGAGGGGCAACCGGGACAGAATCCGGTGCCCCGACAGGGACTAGAACCCAGTGTGCCGGCACCGCAAGGCGGAGGAATAGCCTAGTGAGCCAGGATGCCGGCCTGAACTCAGGTATTCTTATATAGGACCTGGCTGCAGCGGCTTTACCACTGCACCAAGGGCCTGCCCCCAATGTTTTTCTTAAGCTTTAGGTGTCTTCGCATCAGGAAAGGAGTGGCAAATCCAGACCCAAAATGCAAAGTCATCGTAATCAGTCATTGCTTTCTTTTTCCACTTAACGTGGCCAACTCTTCCCTGGGCTCTTCTGGGGGTTCCTACAGACCACAGAGCCTGAACCCCAGCTGCTCTGCTCCAAAGTGGCCCAGACACCCAATGGGGACGATATGGCAGCACCATACTACGTCTTCCTTTTTTCCACAACCTTGTTCTCTTTCTACCTGTTTATGTTGTAAAGTTTTAGAATTTTTATTTACATTTGTTTATTTGAAAGGCAGAGAGACAGAGATCTCCTGGCCACTGATCCATTCCCCAAATGTCTGCAACAGCCAGGGCTGGGCCAGGCTGAAGCCAGGAGCCCCAAACTCAATTTGGGTCTCGTGTGTGGGTGACAGGGATCCAAATATTTGGGCTGTCACTTACTCCCTCCCAGGGTCTAGGCGAGCAGGAAGCTGGAATTCAAAGTGGAGCCAGGCCTCAAATCCAGGCACTCTGATAGGGGCTACCAGCATACCAAGCTGTGTCTTAACTGCTGCACCAAATGTCCAAAACAATGGTGCAAGGTCTTTTAAAAAACAAACAAAAAATGTTCCCATTAGCATCAGAGTTGGGGGAGGGGGGAGCAGGTTACAGGTACAGATTCTGAAACTCTGCAGTCTTAAGAGACTGGGTGGCTGCAGCCTCATTTTGAGTATCCATCCCAGTGCAACAGGAGAGAAACAGGACTCATTTAGAAAAATATCAAGCTCCTCACAACTGGACACGTGTCCATTTCTAGCTCCAAACCAATCAGGAGCGAGGAGTGTCAGATCCTCACCGGCAGTGACCCCTGCTGCCCTGGTAGGGACTCCTGAACGTTCAAGCATGCCCAAAATGGCCTCATGTGAACTTTCCGGGGTGATGGTATCAAGCACCATTGCTGTGGTGTGTCGTGTGCAAAAACAGTGAAAGCCAAATCAGCGGTGCCTGTGCAGATCACCTAGCTGGGTGCCAAATGCTGTCCTGTGCCCGGGGGTTTGAGCCAGATTGAAGTGCCGTGTGTACTGGGGGAACGGGCATGCCTTCCCACCCCCATGAAAGCACCTGTTCGGCTCCCATAGGACAGCAAGTTGATGGAAGCTCACCCTGCTGTGCTATCCCTGTGTTGGAGCATGAGCGCCCCATAAACCCTTCTGGGCTGCATATTGGCCCCTTGTCAATTTCTATCTGCAAGTGAGCCAAAGACCCTGGGCTTGGTAAGGCCACTGTGATGTACAAATAGTTCCACTTTCTGGAAGCAGGTTTGTGACAATGTTTCAGGATCACCTTTTGCAGCATGAGTTAATCAAAGAAAAAAAGACAAAGGTTGTCCCTTGCATTCTTCATTAAAACAATTTTATATATTTGAAATGCAAAATGAGAGAGAGAGAGAGAGCAGGAAGGAGGAAGGGAGGGAGGCAGGGAGGGAGAGAGAGAGAGATCTTTCATCCACTGGTTCATTCCCCAAGTGCCCTCAGTAGCAGGGCCGAGTCGGGCTGAAAGCAGGAACTACAGCTGCATCTCCCACGTGGGTGGCAGGAACCCAGCACCTGGGCCTTCCCCTGCTGCTTCTCATGCACATCGCAGGAAACTGAATGCAAGTGCAGACGGACACCGCACGCAGGGGCTCCAGCCACCGCGCTGGCACATCGCCTGCCCGTGTTCTCCACCTCCTTTCAGGCTCGGGACCTTCCACGTCTCACCTGTCGACAGGTGTGCTGGCCTGCCAGGTATGTAGCCTGCTTCCTCGCCACCCCCCCCCCCAGCACCAGGTGAACACCATGCTCCCCATCAGCAGCTTCCTGCCTGACTCGCAGGCGCACACCTGTCCTTTCCCAAGGTCCTCCTGGGGGACGTCAAGCACACACCTGTGGGGCCTGTAGAATCAAGCTTTTTTTTTTTCCTTGAATTTTTATTTTTTTTAAAGGTTTACTTGAAAGTCAGTTACCGAGAGAGTCGAGCTTATTTTTTAAAACTAGAGGCTTACCTGAACATCTTGCTCCCCCAAGCACAGAACCTAACAATTCCCATGCTCTCTCTAATCTGGTCTTCTACTATTTTGTTGGTTGCCCCAATCAATTAACACATTTCCACATAGAGCTTAAGAAACCTTGTGCCCACCCCCACCCCCCATTGAAATATTAAGGAATTCAGCTGTAAAAGCTTCCTGGCCCAGGATTTGGGGGGGGGTGTCGAGGTTTCTTTCATTTTTTTAAAAAAATATTATTTATTTATTTGAGAGAGGGAAAGACAGAGAGAAAGGTCTTCCATCAGCTGGTTCACTCCCCAGATGGCCAGAGCTGGGCCAATCAGAAGCCAGGAGCTTCTTCTGGGTGCGGGGACAGAGCCTTCCAAGTGAGAACTCTGGTGGCTGCTTCAGCCACAGGAGCTGCAGACCCCGGCCCACTCAGAGGACGGGGTCGTGCACACTTCTGCTAAGACAAGCAAGCCCAGCACAGAGACCTGGGGAGCGCGGCCCGCTGGACGCTGGGGGTGGACAGCCCAGCAGGCCCCGCGCGCTCCCGGCGGGGAGGCCAGCCCAGGTCCCCAAGCCCCCGGGCGCCCCGCGGCCCAGGAAGCGAGCCGCGCGCCAGGACCGCGGGACCCCACGCCCCTCCCCGCCGCACGGCGGCGCTGCGCAAGGCCGGCCGTTGTCCGGGGCCGTTGGGCGCCCACGTGGCTTCTGGACGCCTGGAGGCCGGCGCGGGGGCGGGCGCCATTACGAGAGGCCGGGGGCGCGGGGTGGAGCCGACGAGGAGCCCAGAGCGCGCCCGCGGCGGCGGCGTCGGGTGGGAAGACGAGGCGCGGCACTGGGGGGCGTGGCGGCCGGCCTGCAGGCGGGGGCGCGTCCAGGGCAGGAAGCTGGAGTCCCCGTGGAGCTGGTGGGCGCGGCCCCCGCAGAGGCCTGAGGCGTCCGGCGCGATGGCAGGGGCCGCCCCCGGGGCGGCGGCAGGGGCCGCGCGGCTCGCCACGCCCGCCACGCCCGCCACGCCCGCCGCCGGGCGCGTCGTCCAGGGCGAGCGGGCCAGAGGCGCGGCGAAGATGCTCCAGGTCCTGGTGCTGCAGGTGAGCGAGCGGCCCGCGCACGGACGGTCGGGCCCGGGTCGGTGCAGGCGGGAGGCTGGAGTGCGGGTGGGGGTCGCTTCAGAAGGGGGCGCGTGCGCTGTTCCGGACAACCCCGGAGGGCGGTTGCTGCGAGCTGTCTCGCACTAGGTGTGCGTGCCTGACTCGGGCACGTTGGCAGGTGTGTCGGTGCCCCGCACACCCCAGCCCACGTCCGCCCTAGGTCAGGGCCCCTCGCGGGGAGCCGTGGACCTGGCTCCCGCCCTTCCCCCGCCGCCCGCAGCCCTCAGGGCTCGGCTTCTGGGACCCCCCCCGCCCCCCCCACGCCGCCCTCTCCTCACGCGGGTGTCCTGGTCCCCGGGGCGGGCATGGGCCACCACCTGGGAGACTTGAGGTGCAGGGAGGGCTCCCGAGGAAGACTGAGGGGAGGCGCTGGAGGAGGGAGTTTACAAACCGGAGCCAGGGTGTGGGATGGGGAGGGGCGCCGCGAAGGAGGGGGATGGGTGGTGTCTGTGTTCTGTGGATTCACCCGACCAGAGCGTCACACACCCCCGAAGCCGCTGACTCCTTGCAAGGAGGCCTGGCTCTCAGACTTTTCAATTTGTTTTATTTACTTGACAGAGTTAGAGACAGTGAGAGACACAGACAGACAGAAAGGTCTTCCTTCCTTTTGTTCACCCCACAAATGGCCGCCACGGCCAGCGCGCTGTGCCGATCTGAAACCAGGAGCCAGGTGCTTCCTCCTGGTCTCCCATGCGGGTGCAGGGCCCAAGCACTTGGGCCATCCTCCACTGTACTCCCGGGCCACAGCAGAGAGCTAGACTAGAAGAAGAGCAACTGGGACTAGAACCCGGCGCCCATATGGTTCGCTGGCGCCCCAGGCAGAGGATGAACCAAGTGAGCCATGGCGTCGGCCCCGGCTCTCAGACTTTGAAGGGATTTCAGGTCTCCCTGGGAGGCTCCTCTGCACTAGTCAATGTTCTCCATCAGTCCTAAATATGTCAGTCCCAATTCCTTCCTGTGAAAGGGCTCTCACCCATCGTGCCACGTGCACGCCCGTGGGTGCAGGACTTGGGCAAGAAGTGCTGGGCTCGTGCCCTCCTGCTTGGGAACCCGTCTGTGTGTTGGGCCCTGGAACCTGCTTGTGTCTCCCCTCAGCTCTGCCCGGCCTCCACTTATGACTGCGACCTGGCTCACCCTTGGAGCAAATCTTCTGTCCCTTATAGGAGTATTTGCCCCAGTGAGGTCCAGGTTCCGGCTGTCCTGATCCAGATTGATGTGGCATTTCCATGGATACGGTGCCCCCTCCCACCCTGTGCCCATCAACAGGTGATGGGGTACCCTCAGGGTGGTGTGCATGTAGGATGGGAAATTATTTAGCTTTCACATTAGTTAGTTTTGAGGTGTCCTCTTACACGTGAGGATGTCATATGAAGTGAGGTGAGCCAAGCAGAAAGGCCCACGTGCTGTATGATTCTGTGGGCGAGTTGAATGGCAGCTGCCAGAGGTTGGGTTTGTGCGTACAGGGCAGAGATTCACTTTTGCAAGGTGAGGAATTCTGGAGATGGCTGGTGCTCGCGGTTGCACAACAGTGCCAGTCTACGTAATGCTACTGAACTGTACACTTAAAATTGCCCAAAAGGATGAATTTTATCTGGAGTTTGCCACGACTTTTTAAAAAGATTTACTTGATTCTGTCCCGGTTGCCCCTCTTCCAGGCCAGCCCTCTGCTGTGGCCAGGGAGTGCAGTGGAGGATGGCCCAGGTGCTTGGGCCCTGCACCCCAAGGGAGACCAGGAGAAGCACCTGGCTCCTGGCTCCTGCCATCGGATCAGCGCGGTGCGCCGGCCGCAGTGCGCTGGCCGCGGCAGCCATTGGAGGGTGAACCAACGGCAAAGGAAGACCTTTCTCTCTGTCTCTCTCTCTCACTGTCCACTCTGCCTGTCAAAAAAATAAAATAAATAAATAAATAAATAAAAAATAAATAAATAAATAAAAATAAAAAGATTTACTTATTTGAATAACAGAATGACAGAGACCAACAGAGAGGGAGGTCTTCCATCCACTGGTCCATTCCTCAAATGGCCGCAACAGCCAGATCTGGCAGAGTCTGAAGCCAGGAACCAGGAACTCCATCCGGGCCTATCATGTGGGTGGCAGGGGTCCAAGCACTGGGACCCCGAGGCACGTTCCCAGGGAGCTGGATCAGAAGTGGAACAGGCGGGACTCGAACTGGTTCTTGGTGGTCATGAGACAGGAACCCGGCAGAGAAGAGAAGCAGTGACCCAGAAGACAGCGGCCTCCCTGAGTGACGCAGACAGAGGCGAGAGCTGTACCTGGAGAGCCGCATCACCAGGAGCCCTGTAGCAGGGCAGCTGTGCTGTTCCTGAAGAGTCCGGCCTGCAGGAGACTCTGCCACATCTGGCGGGGCCGAGACCTCTCCTGGCTAAGGAGGGCAGAGAAGAGCTGTTGGCTGCCAGGAATGGGAGGAGGGCTCGCACGCCCCAGCTGGTTAGGTGCCGCGTGTGATGTCTGCATCGCACCTCAGGGTGCCTGTTCAGATCTGACCGCTCAGCTTCTGGTCCAGCTTCCCGTGTGCTCACATGGGAAGGCAGCGTATGATGGCCCAAGTACTTTGACCCCTGCCCCTGTGTAGGAGGTCAGAGTGGAGTTCCTTCCCTCCTCCCAGACTTGGCTGTTGTGGGCATTTGGGGAGTGAACCAGCAGATGGAAGAGCTCTCTCCCATCCCCCACCTTGCTCTTGCTGTCCATCTCTCTCTGTCACTCTGCTTTTCAAATACATAAGTACACACAGCATATATGAGGAAAGCAGCCCGGGCCACACACTTCTGTGTTTGAAATCTGGGAGGCCGTAGCACCCTGATGGCTGGGCACGTGGCCTTGGAGCAGTGGCAGAAAGCAGTAGTCCTCGGCCTTCCCTGGGAAGCTCCTGGAGGAACTGGCAACTAGAACTGTGTGTGTTGCTGTCTGCAAAAACTGGGCCCGGCTTGCATTTTACAGGTTTTAGAAGCAGATTTTTTTTTTAAATGAAACATTCTAGCAGCCTCAACATTTAACATTAAAAAATTTATTTATGTATTTTCATTGGGAAAACAGGTCAGCAGAGTTCTTCCATCTGCTGGTTTACTCCAGAATGCCCACAGCAGCCAGGGCTGGGCCAGGCCAAAGCTGGGAGCCTAGAGCTCAGTCCTGGTCTCCCACATGGGTGATAGCGGCACAGTGCTCGAGCCATCATCTGCTGCCTGACCAGTAGGCACGTTGGCAGGAAGCTGGATTGGTGGTTGTGTGGCCTTGATGTGAACCAGGTACTCTGAGTATCCCAAGCCGTGACCTGACTGCTGCCCCAAACGCCCACCCCTAAGAATGCTTTGTAAACGTCTTTCCTAAATTACTCTTTGGAAAATTTTCAAACACAAAACAGCATCATGAATGCCTGTGTGTACTACACCCACACTAACTGGTTGGTAACGCTTTGTTGCGTTTGCACTTCAGAAATATGTGTATGTAAAAATTACTTTTTCTTTTTTGGTTGAGCCATTTGAGAATGAGTCTAGAACTCAGAGCACTTAAGTGATTTTTCTAGGAACAAAGACTTCATCTTATAGAACTATAATGTAATCATCACACTTGAGAAATTTAATGTTGGTGCAAGTCTGTTACCTGATACACAGTCTGTACTCCCTTTGTCCTGATAAGGTCTACTGTAGCTTGTTTTCTCTGATAAAGAACCCAGAACTACACACTGCATTTAATTGTCATGGCCTTGTAGAGTTCATTCAGGCAGTACATTGGTCTATCTTTGATGATACTGAAATTTCTGAAGAATAAGGGCAGTCACTTTGCAAAGTATTCCTCAATAATTATAACTATATTAATATATTTAGGTTAGACACTTTTAGTAAAAATGCTACATAAGTTATGCCACGTCAGAGGACAAGATGTTTTAAAAAAAAAAATTGATGCTGGCGCCAGCATTGTGGTATAGCAAGGTAAGCTACCACCTGTGATGTCAGGACCCCATATGGGCACCTGTTCAAATCTCGTCTGCTCCACTTAAGATCTAGCTCCCTGCTAATGTGCCTGGGAAAGCAACAGAAGATGACACAAGTGCTTGGGCCTCTGCCACCCATGTGGGAGACCCAGATGAAGCTCTTGGCTTCAGCCTGGTCCAGCCCTGGTCATTGCAACCATTTGGGGAGTGAGTGAATTGGTGGGTGGAAGATCTCTCTCTGCCCCCCTCTCTGCCTCCCTCCCTCTCTAACTCTGCATTTGAAATAAATAAGTAAATCTTTTTTAAAAATTCAGATTAATTTAAAAATTTTAACTTTTTATTAGAAAATACATTGGAGATGCAGAAAAGTGTGGAAAATAGTATCAATATTGGGACACCCACCAAACTCTTATTTATTTGAAAGGTAGAGACACAAGGAGAGACAGAGCTCTCCCATCCCTTTGTTCACACCCCAGATGCCCACAGTAGCCAAGGCGGGGCCAGGCCAAAGCTTGGAGCTGGGAACTCACCCTGAGTCCCCCACACTGAGGACAGGGACCCAGTCACTCAAGCCGTGGTCAAGAGGCCTCCTAGAGTGTGCACTGATTAGCAGCAAGCTGGAATCGGCATCAGAACGTGCACGGAAACCTAAGCACTCCCATGTGGAACGCAGACCCTGCCTGAGGATTCACTGCTATGACAAAAGCCCACCCCTATTTTTTAATTGATGTATAATTTATTTACAGAAAAATTCATTCCTTTTTGTGTAGACTTCTGTATTTTGAAAAATGCATAGCATCGTGTAATCACCCCAACAGTCAAAATGCAGAAGCATTTCCTCACTTCCCCATATTCCCATGATGAAGCTCCTTTGTAGCTGTATCTTTCTCTACCTGTAATGCTTTATAAAGAAGATTGTTTTCTGCTGCTATTAGTTTTTCCTTTTCTAGAATGTCACAGAAATGGGTGCATGCAGAATCCCAGAGCAGTAGTGGCCTTTCACTGTGGCTTCTTCAAAGACGACACATTGGATACTGCTTTGTGTTGCTGCGTAGGGTCAGTGGCAGAGTAGTATTCCGTGGTGTGCACACACAGCAGTTTATACTCACAGGCCACTTGAGTTGTTTCAGTTTAGGGAGATGATGAACAACACTGCTATAATCTTTGCCTACAGGTAGTTGTATGGACTCGAGTTCATTTCATTTGGGAGAATAACTAGGATGGAATTGCTTGTGTTTTAACTTTATGAGAAACTGATGGACTGTGTTCCAGCATAACTGCCTTTTTGCATTTCTGTCAAAAATGTCTGAGTTCCCTTTTTCTCTCTCTCACTGTCTGACTTTGCCTGTCTAATAAAAGGGGGGGGGGGCGCAGCGCCATGGCTCACTTGGTTAATCCTGCACCTGCAGTGCCGGCATCCCATGTGGGCTCTGGGTTCTACTCCCAGTTGCTCCTCTTGCAGTCCAGCTCTCTGCTGTGGCCCGGGAAGGCAGTGGAGGATGGCCCAAGTGCTTGGGCCCTGCACCCGCATGGGAGACCAGGAGAAGCACCTGGCTCCTGGCTTCGGATCGGCGCAATGCGCCGGCCATAGCAGCCATCTGGGTTGTGAACCAACGAAAGGAAGACCTTTCTCTCTGTTTCTCTCACTAACTCTATCTAATAATAAAAAAAAAAGTATGAGTTCTATTTGCTCTTCATCCCTGTATACAGTTAGTATTGTAAGGTTTTTTGTTTGTTTGTTTTTTAAAGATTGATGATTTTGACAGAGTTAGAGATCTTCCATCTGCTGGTTCACTCTTGAATTGGCCACAAAGGTGGGAGCTGGGCCAGGCCAAAGCCAGGAGCCCCGACTCCATCTGGGTCTCCTTTATGGGTGCAGGGGCTCAAGCGCTTGGGCCATCCTCCACTGCTGTCCCAGGCACATTACATTACAGGGAGGTGGATTGGAAGTAGAGCAGCTGTGACTGGAACCCACGCCCTTTCTCCAGCGCCAGCCTCACCTGATGGCTGTAGACTCACAGCTGAGACTTGGACTTGAGGTCGGATAGTGAGTCCTCCAGTTGTGTTCTTCTTTCTCATGATTATTTAGGCTGTTCTAATTCCTTTGTCTTTTTTTTAAATAAAAGATTTATTTTTATTTATTTGAAAGTGAGAGTTACAGAGAGAGGTAGAGCCAGAGAGAGAGGTCTTCCCTCTGCTGGTTCACTCCCCAAATGACTGCAACACCTAGAGCTTATCTGATCTGAAGCCAGGAGCTTCTTCCAGGTCTCCCACGCAGGTGCCGGGCCCCAAGGACTTGGGCCATCTTCTGCTGCTTTCCCAGGCCATAGCAGAGAGCTGGATCGGAAGTGGAGCAGCCAGGACTCCAACCGACGCCTATATTTTTTGCCGCCGCTGCAGGCTGTGGCTTTAACCCGCTGCACCACAGCACCAGCCCCTAATTCCTTTGTCTTTCCAAGGAGGATCTCATTATTAGCATGCTGATTTGTAACCACCCCTTCCCTGCAAAAATCCATCATTAAACCTGCTGGAATTGTGTTGTATTTCTAGATCACTTCAGGGGAAAACAGCCGTTTCTTAATTATGGCCCCCACAGGTGCTAGGGGGCATCCCACCCCCAGCATTGCGCAGCATCGCATGAAGGGCCTCCATTACTGTCAGCCACCCCTCAAGGCGCATAGCCCATGGTGCTGAGGGTCCAGTCGGGCCCTCCGCTGAGGTGGATGGACAACCCCTGCCCCAAGGGTGACCTTTTTCGTTTGATCAGTAATTTTTTTATGATCTTGTCCTCATCACCTATTTGTATACAAAAGTTGCTTAAAATTTTAAAACCAATCTAAAGAGACAAAAACTAAAGGATTGCTGCATTTATTTAACTGGGCAGCTGTTCCCTCAAGCTTCGGCCCTGCGTAAGTCAGTCCACTTCCAGAGTTGCTCTGCAGCCACCGGCCCTGCTGGTCTCTTTAGGGCTGACCCTCCTGTGTCAGAGGCTCAGCTTGTACGGTATTGCTGGATTTGAGCTGCACTCCAGTGTCAGCCCACCTGCCTGTCTGTGTTGTGGTGGGTCCAGGGAGCTATCTTGAGGACTTTGACTGTAGTAGGGGTGGATGGAACAAGGGTCTGTTTATTTCTAAGAGTTTGTTTTATCTGTTTGAAGGCTTTTTTATTTGATTTAAAGATTTTATTTATTTGAGAGGTACAGTTAGGCAGTGAGAGGGAGAGACAGAGATAAAGGTATTCCTTCCGTTGTTTCACTCCCCAATTTGCCACAATGGCCAGAGCTACGCCGATCTGAAGCCAGGAGCCATGAGCTTCTTCCTGGTCTCCCACGCAGGTGCAGGGGCCCAAGGGCTTGGGCCATCTTCTATTGCTTTCCCAGGCCATAGCAGAGAGCTGGATCGGAAGTGGAGCAGCTGGGACTCGAACCAGCGCCCATCTGGGATGCCAGCACTTCAGGCCAGGGTGTTAACCCGCTGCACCATAGCGCCAGCCCCGAGAAGGCTTTTTTACAATAGAGGACTTTTCCCCACTTTGTGGCTTTCTAAGTCTGGAATTTGCAGGTCTAACAAGCAAATTAGATACAACAGGATCTAAAACAAAAAGATTGAATCGTTATTAGAGTACCTAGGAAATGTGTTCTCTAAACCAGGAGCAGGTTTTCTCACAGAGAGAGGCATGTAGGCCTGGCCAGGTACGTATGAGGCCCGACCTCTGTCTTTACATGGGATAGTGGAAGAGACATCATAAGAAAGGTGTGAACCTCTTGAGGGAAGACCCCCTGTTGACTCCATTACCTAGGCGGCCTGGGAGAAGAGCTGGCTTGAACAGGAGGTTAGTACAGAAGAGGCGGCACTTCTGAAAGGAAGATTGCAGTCCTGCCTGTCCTGACCCGAGGCCTTGCCCTCAATGGCAGTAGTTATCTTGGAAGCCGGGCAGAGTAAAGGGCTCTTTGAGCTTGGAGCCAGTAGGATCTGTGGTTCTAACCTGGGATCCCTTCAGCCCCAAGGCAATTCCATTCACCCAGCTCTTGACAGAATTTGGTAGAGGCTGGCTTTTTTCAGGATGGCTGTTTGCCCCATCTCCTGGCTTTCCAAATTGAAGCCTGATGCCATTTGGGATGGACTGGCCTCACTGGGTCTCGTTGATGGCAGAACACTGTGTAAAGTATCTATTAGTTGGCTTGACAGCTATCTTTACATTCCTCCTGCTAAAGCAGACCACAGAGGCATCCTCTAAGATGTCAGTTAAGGGGTTGTTGAGTTCTGTCCTTAATCTTTGGTGGCTGAGCTAGAAGTCTGTAGTCACAGGCATGTTTTGACAGTTTTTTTTTTTTTTTTTGAAACAATGCAGTGCCCATGAGGAGAGCTATGTTCTTTAAGTAAGATCAAAACATGAAGATCGTTTCACTAATTTGTCTATAAATTTTGTTATTAATTTGCCAAGAACAACTTTAACTTGGACTTTAGAGGGAGCAATGAGCACTGTATTATACCTCTAACTATATTGTTTTTAGATAAATAGTATACCTTTATGGTTGCAAATACCTAACACAAGTGCAACTTGTTTGACCAGCAGACCCAAATGCAAACATGTCAATAACTTAAAAAAAATTTTTTTTTTAGTTTTTCTTTACCAACAAATTGAGAACAGCCTATTTATCATATTTATTTAAGTCAGGTGCACCAGAAAGGTAATTTGTGTTAATTTAGCAGTTTTTAATAATTTTTATATAGACACACAATCTGCACATAAGTATCTGGCTCCTGCCATCGGATCAGCCCGGTGCGCCGGCTGCAGCGGCCATTGGAGGGTGAACCAACGGCAAAAAGGAAGACCTTTCTCTCTGTCTCTCTCTCTCACTATCCACTCTGCCTGTCGGAAGAAAAAAAAAGAAAAGAAAAGACAAAAAAAAAAAATTAATGGGGCTGGCTCTGGTGCAACAGGTTAACGCCCTGGCCTGAAGCGCCGACATCTCACGTGGGCGCCGGCTCCTGGCTTCAGATTGGCACAGCTCCGGCCATTGCGGCCAATTGGAGAGTGAACCAGCAGATGGAAGACCTCTCTAACTCTGACTTTCAAATAAAGAAATCTTAAGAGTGTTAATTTTTTTTTAATCTATGATGTCAGTGACCACCCGAGGCTGTTGACATGAGCTGCCTAGACTAAGGAAGCCTTTTGAGTCCACAACTCTCAGTATTTGGACAAGGCCAGAAGCAAAGTGGAAGTTCTCTCCTCCCTTTAGAGAAAAGTACATCCTCTTTTGATGGCTGCTGCTTTCCACTGGGGCCTCACGGAGATCCTTCATGTAGAACATTTTTGCCACAGTGTCTTGGCTTTCTATGCTTGACATGTAAAACAAGTCCATATTTAAACAGACTTTTAAAACTTTGAAACTTTTAGAACTCAGCTGTTTTTAAACAAGTAGAACTTAATGAGACAACGATTATCTCAGTAGGATACAAAAAGACTATTTTCCCAAATATCTATTAACACTTAAGTATTTCATCAACCTCATTGCTTTTACAGAGGATCAGATTTTAATCTTACGTCAAAAAAAAAAAAAACAGATTGATAACTTTTGTAGCTAACAAAAAAATTGTATAACCAATTAAGACTTCCACACACCTTTTGCAACTACCTAAACCGTTTTATCTTTTCCATTCCAATCTTACAATCCATGTCCTTTCTTTATTATTTCACTAAGAAGCACAGCTTTGACTTGGCAACCTTTTTTCCATCTGTTGATTTTCTTGATTTACATTGAAAATCACAATTTAAAAGAATATCCCGAATTTCAACCTTAGTTACTTCTGAGCAGTCTTGAATTATTTTTATTTATAGACAGCTTATGAAAACCTATTTGTCAACAAATCCAGAGTTTTTCATAGACTGTAAGGTGTTAAGAGTACCTAAGTTTACTTGTGGACACATGTATCTCATTTACCTTTACCCAATTTACATTTAGCAACTACACAGATTGTTAGGGTTGGAGTAGCTGGGGTTCTGGCCTTTTGTACCCCCCTCCCCTGCCGCCCTGGGATGAGAGAACTGACATCAACGGAGACAGGTCACTTCATTAAGGCAAAGAGGGAGAAGCATCCTGTTCTAGAAAAGTCTGGTCTGGAGTGCACTTGGGGCTGGGGTTTTATGTGGTTAAGGAGGGAGTTTGCCACTGTCGCTGTGGGGGAGGGAGAAGACTTTGCAGCTGGTGGAAAGTGGAACTAGGGGGCTCTGGGAAGCCTTGGGAACTTTCCTCAAATCTAATTAGAAAGCTGCCCTGTGCAGCTCATCTATTTAATTAGTTGTTTTGCAAGGAGTCTGGGGGAGGTTGCACCTGGTTCCCCAACCAGAGGAGGTTGCACTGGTTGTCAGAAGGAAGGGAGGAAATGGGGAGGGGGTGGGCTGAGGACAGAGGAATGGGGAAGGGGCGATGAGCCCTTTACAGATGACTGAAGATACTGGCATTGTATCATACTTTGTCTGAATTAATGTCAGAACTACATTTATATGGAATTTTATTTTTTATAAAACTGGAAATCAGTTTTATCAACCTGAGATCTGTTAAATGGCCATTTTTCATTTAGTCACCTGCTGTCTGGCAAGGGTTAGCATCATTGCAGAACCTGTAATGGTTGCATAGAAGCCAATAGGGATTACAGTTGAAGCCTTCATAGGTAAGCCGATGACAGCCACATTTCATTCCCAGGACAGATTTCTCTTTCTTCTTTAGACCTTGGGAAAGCCTCTAGCACAACCTCAGTGGTGTCAGCTAGAAACAAGTTTAAGTAAAAGACAAAGGCCTCTGCCACACTTGGGGAGGCTCGGTTCCTGCACCCTGCTTGGCTGTTGCCGTGAGAGCACAGGCTCTTGTTCTGCAGGGAGGGCTCTGCTCCGGCACTGAACCCTGAGCTGCTTCCCGCCCTCTGCTTGGCGGGCTCCACTCTTTCCTTGGGGTGAGTGTCCAGGCTTTTTTGTTTGTTTGTTTGTTTGTTTGTTTTTTGTTTGGAGGCCAGAGACTAGTTAAAGCAGTGAAAACAGATTTTATTCAGTACCTCCTGAAGAGAGCTGAGCTCCATTACCAGTGGTGCAGAGGTGCCTGGGTGTTTTAAAGGGAGGGCTGGGGTTGGCACAGCTCAAGGGAAGAGTGAGAAGAGGTCATTCAGGGTAAATGCGTGATCCCAGCTGTGTGTGCTAGCTGGAAGTTATGGAAGTTAGCACGCTGTCTTCTTACAGAAACTGGCATGGCGGCCCTGGCCTCATAGGAGTGGCTACTGAGCAGGGACACACTTCCAGATTTGTAAGCTTTTTTGAGTGAAGTCTCTAAGAATGGAAGGTTGGGGCCTGCCTCAGATGATAGCCTGAACAGTCAGTTCTTCTGGCATTGTGGAGCTTATTCAGGCAGGCAGGCAGGCAGGCTTGCTTATTTATCAATTTTATTTAAGAGTGACAGGGGTCGGGGGAGAGAAATAGCTCTTATCTACTGATACACTTCCCAAACGCCTACCATGGCCAGGACTGGACTGAAGCCAAAGCTGGCAGTAGGGAACCCATTCCAGGTCTCCTGCATGGGTAGCAGGAACCCAGTTGGGCCATCACTGCTGCCTCCCAGGCTCTGCATTAGCAGGAAGCTGGAGTCAGGAGCTGGAACTGAATATTGAATCTTTAGCACTCTGGCGGGGGGATTCAGTGAGTGTCATGACTGTTAGGCCACATGCTCACCACTCAAGTGAGCACTTTAATGAATAATTGCAGTCATCCCAGGGTTGTGGCCTTGTGCTGCTGGAAGCCGGAATCTGGTTGTCTCTGAGTGCGAAGGACTGAATGGAGCCACATGCCCGGAGTGCTGTTTCTAGGGGCAGCAGCTGTAACTGCGTGCTCCTCTGAGCCCTGCACTGCTCACGTACTCAGTACTCCTTGCTGTCTCCCCCATTGTTGTTCAGGACTTGGCAAGGATGGGGGGGGTGTTGATGTGCAGACATCAGGGCTCCCTCTATGGCTCTATTTCAGAATTTCTCCCCCTAATCCTCACTGGCACTGACAGCTCTGATTCCTCGAGCCACAGTGTGACTTTGTGTTGCGTTGTTGCCACTCTGTACAACTGGGAGGTGTTCTGGGATAGTGCCCAGTGAAGTTCCTTCTTTCGAGGGTCAGCTCTCCAGTGTCTGTTGCTTTTGCTAGCTCTTCATTTATTTTGTGTTTTTTCAGGGTTCATAATTGTGCTGTGTGTGTAACTTATACACTATTTTGTCCTTGCCAGAATGACTGCTGTTCATTTTCCAGTTATTTATTATGAGAATAGTCAAACATTCAGAAAAATAATACGATTACTAAGATGAACTCTTCTATTCCTGCCACTGGTAACTTAGACTCCATATCTCTGGGTGTTTCTGCTTCCATACCTTTTCAGTAGACAGAGTTAGGGAAAACCTCTGAAAAATCGTGCGTTCTGGCCGGCTCTGTGGTTCACTTAGCTAATCCTCCGCCTGTGGCACTGGCACCCCAGGTTCTAGTCCCAGTTGGGGCGCTGGATTCTGTCCCGGTTGCTCCTCTTCCAGTCTAGCTCTCTGCTGTGGCCCGGGAAGGCAGTGGAGGATGGCCCAAGTGCTTGGGCCCTGCACCCCATGGGAGACCAGGAGGAAGCACCTGGCTCCTGGCTTCAGATCAGTGCAGCACGCTGGCTGTAGCGGCCATTTGGGGGGTGAGCCAACAGAAGGAAGACCTTTCTCTCTCTATCACTAACTCTGCCTGTCAAAAGAAAAAAATCATGAGTTCTTTTTTAAAATTTAATTTTATTGGCCAGTGCCGCGGCTCACTAGGGTAATCCTCCGCCTTGCGGTGCCGGCACACCAGGTTCTAGTCCCGGTTGCGGCGCCGGATTCTGTCCCGGTTGCCCCTCTTCCAGGCCAGCTCCCTGCTGTGGCCCGGGAGTGCAGTGGAGGATGGCCCAAGTGCTTGGGCCCTGCACCCCATGGGAGACCAGGAGGAAGCATCTGGCTCCTGGCTTCGGATCAGCGCAGCATGCTGGCTGTAGCGGCCATTTGGGGGGTGAGCCAGCAGAAGGAAGACCTTTCTCTCTCTCTCTCTCTCTCACTGTTTAACTCTCCCTGTCAAAAAACAAATCGTGAGTTCTTTTTTAAAATTTAATTTTATTTATTTGAAAGAGTTACACAGAGAGGTAGAGACAGAAAGAGAGGTCTTCCATCTGCTGGTTCACTCCCCAGATGGCTGCAACAGCTGGAGCTGTGCCAGTCGGAAGCCAGGAGCTTCCTCCAGGTCTCCCATATGGGTGCAGGGACCCAAGTTCTTGGGCCATCTTCTGCTGCTTTCCCAGGCCACAGCAGAGAGCTGGATTGGAAGTGGAGCAGCCGGGACCCGAACCGGCACCCCTATGGAATGCTGGCGCTTCAGGCCAGGGCTTTAACCCTCTGCACCACAGCGTCTGCCCCAAATCATGAGTTTTTAGTGATGTTGTCAATCAAACTTAATTTGGGGGTGACTGGTGCTGTGGCATAATAGGCTAAGCCTTTGCCTGTGGTGCCAGCATCCCTTATGGGCGCCAGTTCATGTCTTAGCTACTCCTCTTCTATCCAGCTCTATTGTATGGCCTGGAAAAGCAGTAAAACATGGCCCAAGTATTTGGGCCCCTGCACCTGCATGGGAGTCCCAGAAGAAGTTCCTGGCTCCTGGTCTTGGATCTGCCCAGCTCTGGCCATTGTGGGCATCTTGGAAGCGAACTAGCGGATGAAAGACCTTTTTCTCTGTCTCTCCCTCTCTCTGTAACTCTACCTCTCAAACAAATAAAATCTTTTAAAAAATTTAATTTTCCATTTTATAATTCTTTCCCCTAACAATAAAAATAACAATAGTAGATAACAATAGTAGGTAATAATAACAAGAGTAGATAAGACCCATCAGAGAAGTCAGTCTAAGTTTCATCCTTATTCTTTCTACTCCATTCTTTTCTCCTGTAGGAGGTAATCTGTATTTGTTTTGGTTCATCTGCTGTCATTTAAAAAAATATGAGCAGGCTGTATATATATTCATACTTATTTTTCTTACACAAAAAGAATACTAAAAATGTTCTGAACCTTTTATATATATGGATGTTTTAATAGGTATTTTAATAATAAGAATATTTTTAATATTTATATTTTTAAGCTACAGGAGACCAAATAGAACTGATTGCTTTTTGAGTTGTACTACATAATTGAGAATTGCATATTATTGATCACATGTTTTAAATTTTATCTTTGGCTCTTTGGTATGACCATTTAAGAGAAAGGTAGTTGTCAAAAATGATAGATCACTGAAATTAGAAAGTTACATGGTTCTAAGGTTTATTTGGTTTTAAAAGAAATCATGCATGATTTTATAATCTTTTAAAAATTCTGCAGGTTGAAGATCCAGATTGCTTCTGGGTTATTATAAAAGGATGTAGTCCCTTTTTGGATCATGAAGTCGACTATCAAAAACTAAATAGCGCCATGAATGACTTCTATAACAGCATGTGTAAAGATATAGAAATAAAACCATTAATGTTGGAAGAAGGACAGGTATGTATCTGAATGCACTTTATTTATTGTATCTTTATTATTATTTAAAGATTTATTTAGTTGAAAGGCAAAGTTAGAGGGACAGATAGATCTTCCATGCTCTAGGTCAATCCCCAAATGGCCTTAATGACCAGGACTGGGCCAGGCCGAAGCCAGGAGTCAGGAGTTCCATCAGGATCTCCCACGTGGGTGCAGGGACCCAAGGACTCAGACCATCTTGCTTTGCTTTCGCAGGCTCATTAGCAGGGAACCAGACTGGAAGTGGAGCAGCCGGAACTGTAACCAGCACCAGCCTTTAATTATCCTATCTTGAAACACTAATCAGGATGTAGGGGTGGGTGTTTGGCCAGGTAGTTGAAACACCACCATGTTAGAGTGTTTGCATTCGGTTCCTGATTCTAGCTTCCTGCTAATACACAGACCCTGGGAAGCACCAGATGATAGCTCAAGTAATTAGATCCCTGTTACCCACCTGAGAGACCTGGATTGAGTTCCTAGCTCATAGCCTTCACCCTCTCCCCCACGGCTGTTGTGGTCCTTGGGGAGTGAATCATTGGGTGGGAGTGCTCTGTCTACCAGATAATTGTTAAAAATATTTCAGGAGCTTAGAATGATGAATGTGATTAGAGTATTTTAACGTTCATGGTTGTTGCCTTGTGTTAGGTTTTTGGGTTGCATGAGACTCAGGCTGATGGTGGCAGGGGGTGGTGCTTGTGTAGGTCCAAGTGGGGCCTTGGGATAGATGCCATCCAGATCCAGGTGTTAGGGCCGTCTTCCTGGCGGTGGGAGCCAGGGCAGGTATACGGACCTTGGCAAAGAGGACCTGGGGTTTTCAGTTCTGGGCCGTGCCTCCCTCTTTGGTTGCTCATGGCTTTGACCGACTTGGGATTGTTTCTGCTCTGTGCTCCACATCAGGGCTTCTTTGCTTTCGTGCAGCCTCAGCCACCATTGCTGTGGTCTGATTTCTCTTGGGTCAGCCACGTTCCAAGTGTGAACTTCGGTAATAGCATGGAGGGGAAGGGCATGAACACTCGTTAGGAGGCAGACAAGACCTCATCTGAATTCCTTCCCTCGTGCCCACAAATGTCCTTAGTGACCAATTTGTTATTTTTCCATAGCAGTGACTTACTGGAGGGATGGAACGGGGTCAGTGGTCCTTTAAGTGTAGTCTTGTTTGGGAAAGCATGATGGGCTCCTCACAGTGAGCATTTACCCAGGAGGTTAGTGCTTTCTCCCTGTCCTTTTGTGGAGAGGTGGTTAAACAGGACACTGTGAATAGATTGAGGGTCACTTGTTTTGAAGAACAGGCGTGCTGTTACCTTCACGTGGGTTTAACATGGGAGAGAGTGCCACTTGCAAGCCATGCTAGGGTGACCCCTCCTTCGTGGCACTGCTGTGAGTGTTTCACTTCATGCTCTCTCCATTCAGTGGCTGTCACTGCCCGAATCCACTTTCATTTGTTTTCTTTTTTTTTAAAGAGTGATTTATTTATTTGAAAGTCAGAGTTACGCAGAGAGGAGAGGCAGAGAGAGAGAGGAGATCTTCTACTCCCTGGTACACTGCCCAGTTGGCTGCGACAACCAGAGCTGTGCCGATCCAATGCCAGGGACCAGGAGGAAGCTCCTGGTGCAGGGGTCCAGGGACGTGGCCGATCTTCTACTGCTTTCCCATCCATAGCAGAGAGCTGGATTGGAAGTGGAGCAGCCGGGGCTCGAACCAGCGCCAATATAGGATATATAGTGGCTTTACAGGATATGCCACAGCACGGGCCCCTCATTTGTTTCAATATGGTGATTTCTCCCACTCCTTCTGTATTGGTGAGCTGGAATTCTTCCCGTTTAGCACTTTCCTTTCAGCTGATCCCTGTTTCCTGGGGGGCCTTTTCCTGGGAGACAGTGCTCAGTTTGGGCAGCCTCCTGCACCTGTGTCATCTCCTGTAAGTGGGGTACAGGCTGAGACGATGTGGAGAGGAGCCTTTAGGGCTGTCATCACGTGACTAGAGGTTTGACTGCTGAACGTAATAAAGCCTGCCTTCTGTTTTGCAGGTCTGCGTGGTGTATTGTCCGGAGCTACGGTGCTGGTGCAGGGCTGTCATTAAGTCAATCATGTCTTCAGCAGACCATTACCTGGCAGAGTGTTTCCTTGTAGACTTCGCCAGGTACATTCCAGTAAAATCTAAAAAGTACGTATGTGTGTTTTTTTTTTTATTTAATGAACATAAATTTCCAAAGTACAGCTTATGGATTACAAGAGCTTCTCCCCCCCGTAACTTCCCTCCCACCCACAACGCTCCCCTCTCCCACTCCCTCTCCCCTTCCCCTTCACATCACGATTAATTTTCAATTATCTTTATATATAGAAGATCAATTTAGCATATGTTAAGATTTCCACATTTTGCTCCCACACAGAAACACAAAGTGTAAAATACTATTTGAGTACTACTTACAGCATTAATTATACACCTAAGAGTAATTGTGTATTAATTACAGAGTTCAACCAATAGTTTTAAGTAGAATATAAAATGCATCTTTTGTATTGTTGTGGCTTCCCCTCAACCCTGACCTCCCTCCCTCCCGTGGCCCTCCCCTCCCCCACTCCCTCTCCCATCCCGCCCTTCATCACGTTTCATTTTCAATTACCTTCATATACTGAAGATCAACTTAGTATATACTAAGCAGGGATTTCCACAGGCTGCACTCACACAACCGAACCAGGTATAGGGTATTGTTCGACTAGTAGTGTTGTTTTTAAGTTTCATAGTAAAACACATTAAGGACAGAGATCCTACATGGGGAGCATGAACCCAGTGACTCCCGTTGTTGATTTAACAATTGGCACACTTATTTATGCTGTCAGCAATCACCCGAGCCTCTTGCTATGAGCTGTCTAGGCTATGGAAGCCCCTTGAGTTCACCAACTCTGAATTTGTTTAGACGTATGTGTGGTTTTATGTCTGTTTGCCTTACTCTGTTTAAGGAGATAATGATGAATTTTAAAGGAGAATGTCAGTTTTTAAAGTAAGGGGATTACCTTTTGCAAAAAGAAGACATTGAGAGTTTTTGTGCCTTAAGAAATGAAAACTTGGGCCAGGCATTTGGCGCGGTGATGAAGTCATGACTTGGATGCCTGTGCGTCACATCAGAGTGCCTGCACTTGAATCTCAGCTCCACTCTCCACTCTGGTTTTCTGCCAGTGCACCCCCGGGAGGCAGCAGATGAGGGCTCAAGTTGACCCCTGCCACCCACACGGGAGACTGAGTTCTGGACTCCTGGTGTCAGCCTGGCTGTTGCCGCATTTGAGAAATGAATCAACCAGTGGACAGGCATCTGTGTTTGTCTCTCTGTCTGTGACTTTCAGATAAATAATGAAGGAAGACTGCAGGTTTCCATTCTGCGTGCATGACTAGAGGAGCAAATGGTCCTAATGAGGACAGAGAGAGTGACTGTGGCCTTTCTCCACTTGCCTGCCTAGGGTGGGGCAGGGCAGGTTCAGGCTGTTCCCTTCTCGTCTCCTGGGTGCCCTGTGCCAGCTGCTCTCTGGCCTGTCCTCTTAGTTTGCACGTGGGATGGGGTGGGTCCTTCAGTGCGGTTTGCCTCACTACCGGGAGGTAGAGAGAAACTCTCCGTGTCTCCACAGAGGAGGAAATTGATGGCCACCCTCAGGTTGCAGAGAGCAGATTATATACTCAAGTGTGTATTCCTGGTTGTTCTGCGTCACAGAGTAAAGGTGTGGCTATCACGTAGGGTGTGGAGACGGTTCAGGCTCGTCCTGACTGTAACCTTCATTGACTGTGGGACTGCATGTCACAGCTCACTAGAAAACATTAGCACATCACTGTGTTCCTAAAGTTGTATTGATAAAATGCATGAAGTTTTAATAAATGGTTTCTGGGGGTGGGGGGAACATGCCAGCACACGAGGCTGGTGCTGTGGTATAGTAGGTTAAGTCGCTGCCTGCCGTGCCAGCATCCTTTATGGGCACCCGTTCACTTTGAATCCAGCTCCCTACTCATGGCCTTGGAGAACAGCAGAAGATGACCCAAGTGCTTGGGCCCTTGCACCCATGTGGGAGACCCAAAGTAGCTCCTGGCTTTGGATTGGCCCAGCTCTGGCCATTGTAGCTATTTGGGGAGTGAGCCAGAGAATGGAAGACCAAGCTCTCTGTCTTTCCCTCTCTCTGTCTATAGCTTTACCTCTCAAATAAATAAATGTTAAGGAAAAGCTAGCACAAGTCACTGTTGGTGTTTAGTGATAATTGTCCCATGGTTTGTCCCAGAGTCAGAGGATGTCCATTTAATAGGCAAACACAAGGGCTCTTATTCCAGTGCAAAAAGAGCAGAGCCAGCTAGCCTTCGGTGCAGTAAGAGGTGTCTCTCACGTAGAGGAGTTTCGTGGCAGAAGGGCTCACCAGACATGGAGGATTTGCAGATACTTAAGGGAAAAGTAGGTGCCTCCCCAGCTTGGGATTCTGCACCTCTGTGACCATAATTGTTATAAAAGTACTTGGGGTCAGCGCTGTGGCATAGCGGTACAGTCACCAACTGCAGTGCCGGCATCCCATATAGGTGCCGGTTAAAAAGCCCAGGCTGCTTCACTTCTGACCCAGCTCTCTGCTATGGCCTGGGAAAGCCGATCCTTGGGCCCTGCACCCGTGTGCAGGAGGACCTGGAAGAAGTTCCTGGCTCCTGGCTGTAGATCCGCACAGCTCCAGCCAGTGTGACCAATTGGAGAGTGAACCTGTGGATGGAAGACCCCTCCCTCCCTCCCTCTCTCTCTCTCTCTCCCCCTCTCCCCCTCCCCCTCCCCCTCTCCATCCCCCTCTCCCTCTGTGTAACTCTTTCAAATAAATAAATATTTTGTTTTTAAGTACTTACTGTGTTTAGCCATCATGGGAGCTTTTCCTTTTGTGTTTGGTGTTTTGAGTTTATTTTTGGCAAGAAAATCAAATGATTAAGTAGAGCTCTAACCTATCTAAGACAAAGGGTAGGGCTTCAGGGAAGAGAGCTGCTTGATGGTGAGGAAATATGTTGGCATGTCTGTTGCTTGCCTTGTCACCTCGCCGTCCATCAGCTGTTTTGTGCAAAGTTGGCAAATACTAATTTTTAAAACATCTGTTCATAGACAGCAATGTTGGGGTACTTCTGGTCACGTAGTAAATGGAATTTATTTCACAGGCTTATTCATTGTTATTCAGTGTTTCCTTTTATTTTTCACTTTTTATGTATTTGAAAGGCAGAGAGACAGAGAGAGAGACAGAGACAGAGACGAGAGCGGGAGAGAGAGCGCGTGCCTTCTTGTTTCACTTCTAAAATACCTACAACAGCCCTGGGTAGGCCATGCTGGAGCCAGGAACTGGAAACTCAATGTGGTCTCTCTTGTGGGTGGCAGAGACCCAGCCACCTGCTGCCTCCCAGGGCCTGCACCAGCAGGAGGCTGATTGGGTGTGGAACAAGAACTGGAGCCCGGGTGTTCTGACTCGAGATCAGGGCATCCCAAGCAGCATCCCAGCAGGTAGGCCGCATGCCTGCCCCTGTGCAGTATTTCTGTTCCTTCTTTCCCTCCCTTCCTCTCTTCCTCCCTCCTTCCCTCCTTCCTTCTGATTTGTGGTATGAAAGGCAGAGTGACAGAAAAGGAGAGAAAGAAAGAGAAGTGTATCTTTCATCCTTTGGTTTACTTCTGCAAATTCCCACAACAGCCAAGCTGAAACCAGGAACCCAGAACTCTATCTGAGTTTCCCATGTGGGCACAGGGACCCAAGTACTTGAATTGTCTTCACTGATGTCCCAGGCGCATTAGCAAGGAGCTGGATCGGCAGTGGATCTGGGCCCAAGCTGGCACTCGCAAGGACACTGGCGCCGTGGGTGGCGCCTTCACCTGCACCACAGTGCCAGCTGCACAGTGTGTCTTAACCTGAGGAGCCTCACCAGATACACTCTCCCTGAATTCCTGCCCCTGTGCCATGAAATTTTGATGCCACAGATACACTGAATCACTATGTAGGATCTCTCTGCTTTTACAGAAAGATTTTTTTCCACCCTCCAAGAAGCAGTTTTGTCCCCTTGGCCAGATGTCTCCAAGCATCTGTTGGAGGCTGTGTTAGAATCAGAAAGGGATGTCCTTTACTTTGTTTTACGGCAAGCATGTTACTGACCTAGGTGAACTATAAAGGAGTCTGTTCTGTGTTGTGTGTTTTATAATGGAACTCTCTCTGCTTCATTTGTCAGCATCCGAGTTGCAGTGGAATCATTTATGCAGCTTCCCTACAGAGCAAAAAAGTTCCGGTTGTACTGCATGAAGCCTGTTACATTGCACATTGACTTCTGTGAAGACAGCGCCGAGATTGTGTAAGTACAGGTTCTGAAGTCACAGGAATCATGAGTAAACGCCTTCAGTTCATGTCTGCATTTATGTGCCATCAGTTACCCGCGAACAGGTTTTGAAGGTCTGAGTTCTGCAGGAGGCAGCCTCTGAGTTGGTGCTGGTCAAACTAGCTGTGAGTAGAATTCTCAAGCACCCACTCCAGGGCCTGAGCTCTGTGTCTTTTGACTTAAAAAAACAACTTATAAAAAGTAGTAGAGGCCGGCGCCGTGGCTCAATAGGCTAATCATCCGCCTTGTGTCGCTGGGACACCGGGTTCTAGTCCCGGTTTGTGCCCTGGATTCTGTCCCGGTTGCCCCTCTTCCAGGCCAGCTCTCTGCTGTGGCCAGGGAGTGCAGTGGAGGATGGCCCAAGTGCTTGGGCCCTGCACCCCATGGGAGACCAGGAAAAGCACCTGGCTCCTGCCTTCGAATCAGCGCAGTGCGCCGGCCGCAGTGGCCATTGGAGGGTGAACCAATGGCAAAGGAAGACCTTTCTCTCTCTCTCTCTCTCTCACTGTCCACTCTGCCTGTCAAAAAAAAAAAAAGTAGTAGAGTAATTCTAAAGAAAAGCTTTCATGAAATAAAACTGCTGGAGCATTAAAAAAAAGTTGACCACATGCCTGCCTCTGTCCTACGTCTTTCCTCCTGGAGGCCTCTGTGGGCTGTGCAGGCTGTGACCTTCCCACCCTCCGTTGGTGCACTTACATACCCATGTGATCGTGGATCCTGCCCTCTGTTAGTGCACTTACACACCCCTGTGAGCCTGGCACCTACCCTCTGTCCGTGAGGTTAGACACCTCTGTGGGCGTGGACTTTCTTAGGAAGAGAACAGGCTGTCTTGTTTGCAGAATTAACTTAGGAGTAGCTGTGGAGGTTCTTTGCCAATCCATATCCCTCTCCTAACCACTTTGAGTCTTTTTCATGGGTGACTATGACCGATATGGTTATTGGATTTAACCAGTTTCTTCTTGACAGCCAGCTAGATTTTCAAGCCATTTTGTGCTGTGTGTTCCCATAAGAATGTGGGTATATCCACGTAACTTACATCCCTGTCACGGCTCCTTCTTCCTGGTGTGTGGTTACTGTGTGATGGTTCCCTAGAGTGGGCCCCTGCACCAGGCTGTATTCTGCACGGTGTGCCTGTGATCTCTGCTCTTTAAGGAGCACTACTGAGGGCTGGATTTCTGTTTCTGTAGTCTGTGGGGCAGCCACTCTCACCTGGAGCTCCTCTGTCTCTCACTTCCCAGACTGTGGTGTTAACAGAAGAAAGGCTGTATAGGGAGCAGCCCAGTCCTGTCTCTATTTGCATAAGCTGGTACTGGTGCACTGTGCGCCCTGAACTCGGAAGTTACCTCTGCTCTGTGGCCCCTTTGGAGACCTCGTGCTCCACGCCCCACCATGCCCATCACCACAGTTCCCTTGGGAGGTGAGTGCATCACTCTTGGGAACAGCCTCAGAGTAGTATGCTCCAGTAAGCCAGCTTGTCTCTGCTTGGGTCCGTGTGTCCTGCTCGGCTGCTCTCTGGCATCCTGCTCCGTGCTTGTGCACTTCTGCTCTGCAGTGAGGAGACCCGCTGAGCAGCCCCTGTGCTGTTCCTCTCGCAGAGCAGCCAGCTGCAGGCCATCCAGGTGTGGTTTGGGCAGCAGCTTGTGCTCCCCAGCTACCCCTTGGGCAACCCGTTTCCTGTCCTTCTCACCCCCTTCCTACTGACCCCCTTTCCAGGACTACTGGGGTCTTTTCCACCCTCAGGATACCCCTGGGGTAGGTGGAGGACTTAAGAGTAAGTTCGTTTTTTTTTTTTAATTTCCAAGGATTTTTCTTGAAGAGTTGAAAAGAAAGGGGGAGAGATCTTCCATTTGCTGGTTTCCTCCTTAGATGGCTGTGATGGTTGAGACTGAGCCAGGCTGAAGCCCGGAGCCTGGACCTCCATCTAGTTTCCCAAACGGGTGGCAGGGCCCAAGGATTTGGTCCATCTTCCACTGCTTTCCCAGGAGCATTAACTGGATTGGAAGTGGAGCAGCCAGGACTTAAACGGGCACCCATTTGGGATGCTGGCGTTGCAGGCAGCAGCTTAACCAGCCACGCCATGGTGCCGGCCCCAAGAGGAACTTTTCTTACTGGGTTTTCATCATCATCTTTGGCAGGTGATGCCTTTGCACTCACATGTTATTAAGAATAGTTTTCTTAATGTGTATTACAGTTTTTGACAGATTTGTCAGATTTCCCTCCAGAAAGATTATAGCAATTTATACTATCATTATTGGGGTTTCTTTTCCTATACAACCTCATTAATAGGCTTTTTTTTTAAAAAAAAAAGATTTTATTTATCTACTTGAAGGAGTTACACAGAGGAGAGGCAGAGAGAAAGAGGTCTTCCATCCGCTGGTTCACTCCCCAGTTGGCTGCAATGGCCAGAGCTGTGCCGATCCGAAGCCAGGAGCCAGGAACTTCCCCAGGTCTTCCCACATGGGTGCAGGGGCCCAAGGACTTGGGCCATCTTCTACTGCTTTCCCAGACCATAGCAGAGAGCTGGATCAGAAGAGGAGCAGCCGGGACTTGAACTGACACACATATGTGATGCCAGCACTGCAGGCAGTGGCTTTACCTGCTGCACCACAGCACCGGCCCTGTTACTAGGCTTTTTAATTTCTGCTTGTTTGCTGGGTGAACATGATCTCTTGTTTTAACTTGCATTTTTTCACTTGCAAAGTTGGGTATCTCTTTAGTGTTTATTGTGTGTGTGTGGAGAGAGACTGATTTACCTGTTATTTTAGATTGATATTTCTCTTCAGTTATTTGACTTTATCTTATTAGAAATCTAATATTTTTTAAAAAAGAAAAGCTCATTAAGTATTTTTTGTGTGAATAGTTTTAGAACTGCTATATTGTACTTTATCCTTGTAATTTTTTTATTTGAAAGTCAGAGTTAGCGAGAGAGAGAGAAATATCTTCTATCTACTGGCTTACTTCCCAGATGGCCACAATGGCTGGTTCTGGACCAGGTGGAATCTGGGAGCTCCATCTGGGTCTCCCATGGTGGTAGCAGTGGCCCAAGCACTTGGGCTACATTCTGCTGCTTTTCCTAGGCCATCAGCAGGGAGCTGGATTGGAAGTAGAGCGGCCTGGAAATGAACCGGTGCCCATAATGGGATGGAGGCTTCACAGACAGACGGTGGCTCCACCTGGTACCCCGTAACACCTGCCCCCTGTAATTATCTAGATGTAGTGTAGATACTACCTTTCTTAGTAAAAATAAAAATAACTACTACTTTTGAACATTGATTATGTCTAGGCTGTGGGGTAAATATTCTCTATATACTTCCTCATTTGATCTTTTTTTGTTTGTTTGTTTGTTTGTTTTGTTTTGTTTTTTTTTTTTGTAAGAGTTAGAAGTAGATAGTCAGCGAGAGAGCAACTCCATTCCTTCCATTAGTTCACTCGCCAAAAATCCGCAGTGGCCAGAGCTGAGCTGATCCAAAGCCAGGAGCCAAGAGTTTCTTCCAGGTCTTCCACGCAGGTGCAGGGACCCAAGGACTTGGGCCATCCTCTACTGCTTTCCCAGGCCATAGCATAGAACTGGATCAGAAGAGGAGCAGCCAGGACACGAACCAGTACCCATATGGGATGCCAGCACTGCAGGCTGGGCTTTAACCCACTGCACAACAGCACGCCACCCCCCATTTGATCTTTAAAACAACTCTCGGAAGGAATGGATCTCGTGATACAGCCGATTAAGCCACTGCTTGGGGCACCTTTGGTTCCATACTGGAGCACCTGATGTAAGTCCTGGCTGCCCACTTCCAGGACAGCTTCCTGCTAGTGCCCTAGGAGACAGCAAATGGTAGATCGAATCCTGAGTACCTGCCACCTGTGAGGGTGACCTGAGTGGAGTTCCGGGCTCCTGGTTTCGGCATGGTCCAGGCCCAGTTGTTGAAGACATTTGGAGAGTGAACCAGTAGATAGAAGATTTCTCTCTCTCTCTTGCCCTCTCTGATGCTCTGCCTTTCAAATAAATAAAAATGAATAAACATTTAAAAAACTAAAATAACTCTTGAAGTATGGTGGTAGCATATGTGATAGATCCAAACAAGAGGAATGTAAAATATATTATTCTGATCTTGACTTTTTATTTTATTTTTATTCCTTCTAAATACTGGTTTCTCCTGATTTTCTACTGCCTATACCTTTTCCTGTGATTTTCTTTCCAAAGCATAGGCGAGATGTAGAAAGGTTAAGTTGATAGAGATCAAATGGGAGGTGGCGGATGGGTGCTCTAGTGGGCAGAGTGAGGACCATAGCAGCCGCTTCCCCACAGCTGCCCCTACACTGTTGGCTTAGCCGACATGTACTGATCCCTCTCTGTGCCAGCCTGTGGAGACGCAGTGATCTCAGAATCGCTGCCCCAGGGAGCTTGTGTTTTGATTTGTCACAGGTAACTGATTTAGAAGTGTGGAGAGAGGTGTGTCACAGGAAGTAGCTGGGGTCTTTATCCCCACCCGGAGCAGGGCCAGAGCTATGCTCTCTGTTGTGTGCATCGTGTGCTTGATTGGTCATGCAGAAAGAGCCCTGTGTGTGGTTTACAAAGCAAGATAGTGTACTAACTAAAGTGTCCTTGGCCCTCACTGGAGTGTTGCAGTGTTCCCACTGGTTTCCTTTTTCTGGTCCAGGGTCTGAGCCAGGCCTCCAGCTTGCCTCCAGTGTCCTGTCTGGTTAGTCTCCCAGAGTCTGGGACAGTTCTTCAGTCTTCCTTCATGGCCTGGACGCTTCTGAAGAGTCCTGGTCAGTTATGCTGCAGAGGAACGTTCAGTTTGACTTGGCCTGATGTTCTCATGATCAGACTGAGGCTGTGCGTGTTGGCAGAGAGAGAGAGGTCTGCCATCCACTGGTTCACTCCCCAACTGGCTGCGACGGCTGGAGCTACGCCGATCCAAAGCCAGGAGCCAGGAGCTTCCTCTGGGTTTCACACACAGGTGCAGGAGCCCAGGGACTTGGGCCATTTTCTGCTTTCCCAGGCCATAGCAGAGAGCTGGATCGGAAGTGGGGCAGCTGGGACTAGAACTGGCACCTGTATGCCATGCCAGCACTGCAGGCAGCAGCTTTACCTGCAACACCACAGCGCCAGGCCCTATCAAGACATTCTGAATTTGCTATGGTGAGGTTCACTTTTTCCATCATTCCTTATACAGTTTTAAAACTTTAATTATCTTTTTTTAAAAAGATTTATTTATCTATTTGAAAGTCAGAGAGAGAAGGAGAGACAGAGAGAGAGAGAAGTCTTTCATCTACTGGTCCACTGCCCAACCAGCTGCAATGGCCAGAGCTGAGTTGACCTGAAGCCAGGAGCCAGGAACCTTCCCTGGGCCTCCCACATGGGCACAGGGGCCCAAGGACCCGGGCCATTCTCCAGTGCCTTCCCAGGTCATTGCATAGAGCTGGATTGGAAGTGGAGCAGCCAAGATCCGAACTAGCACCCACATGGGATGCGGGATGCTGGCACCACAGGCCTAGGCCCTAACCCGTTGAACCACAGCACTAGTCCTTTATTTATCTTTTTTTAAAAAGGTTTTATTGGCCAGCCCTGTGGCTCACTAGGCTAATCCTCTGCCTGCAGCGGCGGCACCCTGGGTTCTAGTCCCAGTCAGGGCGCCGGATTCTGTCCCAGTTGCTCCTCTTCCAGACCAGCTCTCTGCTGTGGCCTGGGAGTGCAGTGCAGGATGGCCCAGGTGCTTGGCCCCTGCACCTGCATGGCAGAACAGGAGGAGGCACCTGGCTCCTGGCTTCGGATTGGAACAGTGCGCCGGCTGCAACGTGCTGGCCCTGGCAGCCCCTTGGGGGGTGAACCAACAGAAAAAGGAAGACCTTTCTCTCTCTCTCTCTCTCTCTCTCTCTCTCTCTCTCTCCTACTCTGCTTGTCAAAAAAAATAAAATAAAATAAAAATATTTTATTTATTTTTAACTTTTATTTAATGAATATAAATTTCCAAAGTACAGCTTATGGATTACAATGGCTTCCCCCCATAATGTCCCTCCCACCCACAGCCCTCCCCTTTCCCACTCCCTCTCCCCTTCCATTCACATCAAGATTCATTTTTGATCCTCTTTATGTACAGAAGATCAGTTTAGCATACATTAAGTAAAGATTTCAACAGTTTGCTCTCACACAGAAACATAAAGTAAAAAATAATAGATGATTTTTTAAATGATGATGAAATCAGATCAGACCTATTGTCATGTTTCATCCCAGTGAGAGTCAAGTTGGGAATTGATAATTTCTTTTTTTCTTTTTTTTACAGAAGATCAGTTTAGTATACATTAAGTAAAGCTTTCAACAGTTTGCACCCCCATAGAAACACAAAGTGAAATATACTGTGTGAGTACTCGTTATAGCATTAAATCTCACTGTACAGCACATTAAGGACAGAGATATCCTACATGAGGAGTAAGTGCACAGTGACTCCTGTTGTTGACTTTACAAATTGACACTCCTGTTTATGGCATCAGTAATCTCCCTATGCTGCAGTCATGAGTTTCCAAGGCTATGGAAGCCTTTTGAGTTCTCCAACTCCTATCTTGTTTAGACAAGGTCATAGTCAAAGTGGAGGTTCTCTCCTCCCTTCAGAGAAAGGTACCTCCTTCTTTGAAGACCTGTTCTTTCCACTGGGATCTCACTCATAGAGATCTTTCATTTAGGGTTTTTTTTTTTTTTTTTTTTTTTTTGCCAGAGTGTCTTGGCTTTCCATGCCTGAAATACTCTTGTGGGCTTTTCAGCCAGATCCGAATGCCTTTAGGGCTGATTCTGAGGCCAGAGTGCTGTTTAGGACATCTGCCATTCTATGAGTCTGCTGAGTATCTCGCTTCCCATGTTGGATCACTCTCCCCTTTATTTATTCTATTGGTTAGTATTAGCAGGTACTAGACTTGTTATGTGATCCCTTTGACTCTTAGTCCTTTCATTATGATCAATTGTGAACTGAAATTGATCACTTGGACTAGTGAGATGGCATTGGTATATGCCACCTTGATGGGATTGAATTGGAATCCCCTGGTATGTTTCTAATTCTACCATTAGGGGCAAGTCAGCTTGAGCATGTCCCAAATTGTACATCTCTTCCCTCTCTTATTCCCACTCTTATGTTTAACAGGGATCACATTTCAGTTAAATTTCAACACTTAAGAATAACTGTGTATTAATTACAGAATTAAACCAGTCATATTAAGTAGAACAGACAAAAAAAATACTAAGAGGGATAATGTATTAAGTTGTTCATTAACAGTCGGGGCTATGCTGATCAAGTCACCATTTCTCATAGTGTTCATTTCACTTCAACAGGTTTCCTTTTTGGTGTTCAGTCAGTTGTCACTGATCAGGGAGAACATATGATATTTGTCCCTTTGGGACTGGCTTATTTCACTCAGCATGATGTGTTCCAGATTCCTCCATTTTGTTGCAAATGACTGGATTTCATTGTTTCTTACTGCGGTATAGTATTCTAAAGAGTACATATCCCATAATTTCTTTATCCAGTCTACCGTTGATGGGCATTTAGGTTGGTTCCAGGTCTTGGCTATTGTGAATTGTGCTGCAATAAACATTAGGGTGCAGACTGCTTTTGTGTTTGCCAATTTAAATTCCTCTGGGTAAATTCCAAGGAGTGGGATGGCTGGGTCGAACAGTAGGGTTATCTTCAGGTTTCTGAGGAATCTCCAGACTGACTTCCATAGTGGCTTGACCAGTTTGCATTCCCACCAACAGTGGGTTAGTGCCCCTTTTTCCCCACATCCTTGCCAGCATCTGTTGTTGGTAGATTTCTGTATGTGAGCCATTCTAACCGGGGTGAGGTGAAACCTCATTGTGGTTTTGATTTGCATTTCCCTGATTGCTAGTGATCTTGAACATTTTTTCATGTGCCTGTTGGCCATTTGGATTTCCTCTTTTGAAAAATGTCTATTGAGGTCCTTGGCCCATCTCTTAAGTGGGTTGTTGGTTTTGTTGTTGTGGAGTTTCTTGATCTCTTTGTAGATTCTGGTTATTAACCTTTATCTGTTGCATAGTTTGCAAATATTTTATCCCATTCTGTCGGTTGTCTCTTCACTCTCCTGACTGTTTCTTTTGCAGTACAGAAACTTCTCAATTTGATGCAATCCCAGTAGTTGATTTTGGCTTTGACTGCCTGTGCCTCCCGGGTCTTTTCCAGAAACTCTTTGCTTGTGCCAATATCTTGAAGGGTTTCTCCAATGTTCTCTAATAACTTGATGGTGTCAGGTCGTAGATTTAGGTCTTTAATCCATGTTGAGTGGATTTTTGTGTAAGGTGTAAGGTAGGGGTCTTGCTTCATGCTTCTGCACGTGGAAATCCAGTTTTCCCAGCACCATTTATTGAATAGACTGTCCTTGCTCCAGGAATTGGTTTTAGATCCTTGATCAAATATAAGTTGGCTGTAGATGTTTGGGTTGATTTCTGGTGTTTCTATTCTGTTCCATTGGTCTATCCATCTATTTCTGTACCAGTACCATGCTGTTTTGATTACAACTGCCCTGTAGTGTGTCCTGAAATCTGGTATTGTGATGCCTCCAGCTTTGTTTTTGTTGTACAAGATTGCTTTAGCTATTTGAGGTCTCTTTTGCCTCCATATGAATTTCAGCATCATTTTTTCTAGATCTGAGAAGAATGTCTTTGGTATCCTGATTGGAATTGCATTGAATCTATAAATTGCTTTTGGGAGAATGGACATTTTGATGATTCTCGCAATCCATGAGCATGGAAGATTGTTCCATTTTTTGGTATCCTCTTCTATTTCTTTCTTTAAGACTTTGTAATTCTCATCGTAGAGATCTTTAACGTCCTTGGTTAAGTTTATTCCAAGGTATTTGATTGTTTTTGTAGCTATTGTGAATGGGATTGATCTTAGCAGTTCTTTCTCAGCCATGGCATTGCTTGTGTATACAAAGGCTGTTGATTTTTGTGCATTGATTTTATATCCTGCCACTTTGCCAAACTCCTCTATGAGTTCCAATAGTCTCTTAGTAGAGTTCTTTGGATCCCCTAAGTAAAGAATCATATTGTCTGCAAAGAGGGATAGTTTGACTTCTTCCTTCTCAATTTGTATTCCTTTAATTTCTTTTTCTTGTCTGATGGCTCTGGCTAAAACTCCCAGAACTATGTTAAATAGCAGTGGTGAGAGTGGTCATCCCTGCCTGGTGCCAGATCTCAGTGGAAATGCTTCCAACTTTTCCCCCATTCAATAGGATGCTGGCCATGGGTTTTTCATGAATTGCTTTGATTATATTGAGGAATGTTCCTTCTATACCCAATTTGCTTAGAGTTTTCATCATGAAAGGGTGTTGAATTTTATCGAATGCTTTCTCTGCATCAATTGAGATAATCATATGGTTTTTCTTTTGCAGTCTGTTAATGTGGTGAATCACATTGGTTGATTTGCGAATGTTGAACCATCCCTGCATACCAGGGATAAATCCCACTTGGTCTGGGTGGATGATTTTTCTGATGTGTTGTTTTATTCTATTGGTGTGAAATTTATTGAGGATTTTTGCGTCTATGTTCATCAGGGATATTGGTCTATAATTTTCTTTTAGTGCTGCATCTTTCTCTGGCTTAGGGATTAAGGTGATGCTGGCTTCATAGAAAGAATTTGGGAGGATTCCATCTTTTTCAATTGTTCTGAATAGTTTGAGAAGAAATGGGATTAGTTCTTCTTTAAATGTCTGGTAGAATTCAGCAGTGAATCCATCTGGTCCTGGGCTTTTCTTTGTTGGGAGGGCCTTTATTACTGTTTCGATTTCTGTTTCAGTTATCGGTCTATTTAGGTTTTCTATGTCTTCATGGTTCAATTTTGGTAGATTGCATGTGTCCAGGAATCTATCCATTTCTGATAGATTTTCCTGTTTGCTGGCATACAGGTCCTTGTAGTAATTTCTGATGATTCTTTTTATTTCTGTGGTGTCTGTTGTTACGTTTCCTTTTTCATCTCTGATTTTATTGATTTGGGTCTTTTCTCTTCTTTTTTTAGTTAGTTGGGCCAATGGGGTGTCCATTATGTTTATTTTTTCAAAAAACCAGCTTCTCGCTTGGCTGATTTTTTGTAATGTTTTTTTGGATTCAATCCTGTTAATTTCTTCTCTGCTTTTAATTATTTCTCTTCTCCTACTAGATTTGGGTGTGGTTTGGCTGCAGTTTTTCTAGGTCCTTGAGATGTGCTGAAAGCTCATTTATTTGGTACCTTTCCAATTTCTTGATATAGGCACCTATTGCTATTAACTTGCCTCTCAATACTGCTTTTGCTGTATCCCATAAGTTTTGATATGTTGTGTTGTGAAAACTTCTAAATGTTCTTATCATAAATTTTTTGAAATCCATATCTTGCATTTCTTCTATCTCATCATCTTCATAATCTTGGCTTGGGGTGTTTTGTTTATTTGGAGGCATCATAGTGTCATCGTTGATCTTGTTCCCTCGATTTCTGTGTTTGTTGCTTGGCATAGTTAATTCTTCTTTCGTCACTGTGTGTGTGTGTGTGTGTTTTTTTAATACTATGTCTGTGTTAAGTGGACTGCCTGCTGTTGGAGGAGCCTTGGAGGCTTGAGATGGGTGTGGCCTGAGAGCTCTGCTTGGTTCTTCTGGGTTACGGGTGTGCAAAGGTGACACCCTCAGGTTATGCGTGGTAAATCTCTCCTTTTTATTTATTTATTTATTTAGGAGGTAAGTAATACCGCACCGCACTGCTGTGCAGAATTGATGGTATTTAGCTTCCGATCTCTGGCTTCTACCCAAAGAGTCTGTGCAGGCTCTGCTTCTCCTCTGGACTCCCACTGGGTTGCCTAGGCTACTGAATTGTAGTGACTCAGTTCCTTAGCTCTCCCTAGTTGTTATGTAAATCCAGAGTGAAGGCCTGCTCTTTGTCTCTTGCTTGCCTTTGCAAGGTTGGCAGAGAGAGAAACTCCTCTGTACCAGTACCCCCCCACCTTTTTTCCTTCTTTCCTGTAGTCAGTCTGGTGAACTTTCCCGCTCCCCTCTAGATTCTGACCGCCATTTCCCCGCCAATGTCTCAGGTTACTGAGCTCACCTCCCCTTCCAGCACCGATGTGTGGACTCAGAGCCCTGGGCGTCCCTGCTCTCCCTGCTGGTGTCTGTGTGACATCCACTCCCCTTCCTGCACTGGCGCGCAGACCATGCAGCTCCCGCAGCTCGGCTTCCGCGCGGTGGGCGACCTTGTTCTCCCAGTAGGTCCTCCGAGTCACAGCCACTAGATCCGGAAGAGTTTCCTCTGCAGTTTTTTCCTGATCCTTTTTCTGAGGCTACCATAACTCCACTTTTATTAAACTAAATTTTCCTGGACTATCGGTGCGTGCCCTCACTATTCCACCATCTTGGCTCCACCCCGTCCTTCAATAAAAATATTTTATTTATTTGAGAGGTAGAGTTATAGACAGAGAAAGACGTAGAGAAAGGTCTTCCTCTGCTGGTTCACTCCCCAAATGGTTGCAGTGGCAGGAGCTGAGCTGATCAGAAGTCAGAAGCCAGGAGCTTCTTCTAGCTCTCTCACAGGGGTGCAGGGGCCCAAGCACCTGGGCTATCTCCCACTGCTTCCCAAGGCCATAAGCAGAGAGCTGGCTTGGAAGAGGAGCAGCTGGGATGCAAACTGGCCCCATACAGGATGCCGGTGTGGCAGGTGGAGGCTTAGCCTACTGTACAGAGCACAGGCCCCTATTGATCTTGCTATTTCTTTGAAAGGCAGAGAGACAGAGATCCTCAATATCCTGGGTCACTGCTCCTGGAGTCTCCCCCTGTCCCCTGTAGTGACACTGCACACCCACCCCTGTGGGCCCTGCTGAGGCCCTGACGGTGGGTCCTCCAATGCCTCTGTCCCCAGGTGCCGTTCCCCCTGGCTCTGAGGATGCGGGACATCTACATCCTGGAGGGCGAGCACGTGCTCCCGGCCATGGCATACACGGCCCTCAAGATCCATCACAGTGAGTCCTCAGGGCCCACAGAGGCCCGGGTGCTGGGACGGAGGAGCTGGGGGTCCCCCTGCCTGTCCCTCGTGAGCAGGACTTGAGGGAGGGATGAGGGGGTTTGGGAGGCCTGGGTTCCCTTCAGGAGGGCACTGAGAATCCCCCTGTTGCATCCCCAATCCCAGGCCCCCACAGACCACAAGGAGAAGTGGCCAGGGTCATCGCACTGGAAATTGGCCCCTGAGCAGTCCCTCCAGTGCTTGGCGTGACACCCAAGACATCCTGGCCCGATGACCACAACTGTCTGCACACAGGACCCTCCTAGGACAGGTGGGTGGGTTCCCACCTGGATGTGGGCAGGGCTAGAGGGAGGTAGGGCTGTGGGAGACCCTGTGCAGTGAAGGGGAAACCAGCCAGCACTGGATCCCCTTTAGCCATCTGAGAACCCCTGGAAGGCCCAGGTGCCCTGAGCCCAGTTGTGGGGGCTGAGTGCACTCCTGTGAGCAGGGGTGGGCACAGAGGCAGGTGCTGGGGGCCCCTGCGGCAGAACTCAAGGGCAACTGAGTGTGGGCTCTGCAGCCCTAGCCTCGGGCCAACAGAAGGCAGCGGGACCCGGAGCATCGCTGGCCTCTGGGCTCCGGTGGGGAGGGGTCCCCGTGCTCATCCCCTGCTGCTGCTGCCATCAAGGACCTGAGCGCCTGGGTCCCCATGCAGAGCAGAGATGGGCTTGTCCCAGCTCTAGAGGCTCTAAGTGGGGGCCCAGGTGCAGGCTGTCCAGGCACTGGGGAGGCCCCACTGTGCCTCCAGGTGCTGCCTCCCTGGGTGCTCCTGGGACAGTAGCGGTGACAGCCCAGTCTCACCAGGAAAGAGACAGTGGGCCAGGGGCAGAGGACACAGGGCACCCCTGCCACCTCTTTAGAAACTGCATTCCCTGTTCCCAAGGGCCTAAACCGATCTCCATGTCTGCCCCACAGCCCCAGCTCTCACCCCCATCATCTTAGGCTCAGTTCCTTTCCAGCCATGTTGGAGGGACTCAGATGTGGGTAACTCAGCGAATGCACTGTTAGGGCGCAGGAGGTCAGGTGGGGGAGGTGACGGGGTCCTGAGTTGGTGCCTGGGTCCCCAGAGATGAGAGTGAGGTGGGGAGTTCAGGGCCATCCACCCTGTGGGGCTGTGCAGGAGGAGCCGGTGGTGTCCCAGGGCTCCCCTTGCCCGGGCTGCACACACCCTCCCCTCTGGGGCCAGCAGCCTGGAAGAGTCCTCAGCGTCACACGTGGTGATGGGGACCCCAGGATGAGGTCGGGGCAAGCACCGAGCAGGCCAGACGGGGGCTGTGGTAAACAAACCGTGTCTCTTCTTGCAGCCAAGGCTATAAAATGGTGCAGCAGGCCCCTGGGGCAGGCACACGTCCCCCAGATGCACGTTCCTGCCCCCACTGCTCCGAAGGCCAAAATCACCATTCAGGACACAGTGGCAGTGTGGGAGCAGACCAGGGGTCCCGCTACTCGTGCAGTGATGATCCGTCCTCCAGAAAGCTTTGGCCTCTGCATCGCCGAGAGGGAAGGCATGGAGGAGGAGGAGAGCTGGGAAGGCAGCCCAGAGCCCCTCGGCCTGGGCTCCCCTGTGGGGACCACAGTCTCCAGGTTCTGCCAGCCCCACGGAGTCTCCAGAGTACTCGAGGTGGGGTGGCCTGTGCCAGTGCGCCAGTCTCCCTAACCTGAGCGGGCCAGAGCACAGGGAGGACGACTTCTCCGACGCTGGCAGCCAGGAGGGCCTGTGGATGTGGGCTCCTCCACGGGCCTCGGAGCCCCCGGAACCAGGGCCCATGCAGGCTGTCCCCGCCTGGGGGCCACGGCTGAAGACTTCCCCTTACTGGCATGGCAGCCCCACGCACTCTGGGGACAGTCACGGGCTGGAGCCGGCCAGAGCCAGCCCTGGGATGGGAGACCAGACCCGCGTGCCCTCCCTGGCCAGAGGCCTCCTTACCTCTTATTCCATGGGGCACCTGGATGATGGGTGCCTCCTAGAAGAGAGGTCGAGTCCACCATCTGTCCTGCCCAGGCTGGGCAGCAGCCTTCCGTTTGTCTTCACAGCATCCTATGCACTTGGTTGAGCCCCCACCGCCCAGGCTCTTCCTGGGGCCAGGACACCCTGACACTGGAAGACAACAGCCGTGCCAGGAGCCACTGTACTCTCCTCCCTGCCCCCCTCCCCCACCGCCACCCTCAGGTGGTGCTGAGCCTGTATTAAATTGTTCCATGGAAAGGAGTTTGCTCCAGTTTGTGACCCCGGTGCCCAGCGGCAGCAAGCTTCCCCGTGTTCCTGGGGAGATGGGTGGTTCCACAACCCCCATCCTCAGGCAGAGACCCGCTCAGGACCCTGCAGGCACAGAAGAAACTCCTGGCTCCTGGCTTTGGATCGGCACAGCTCTGGCGGTTGTGGCCGTCTGGGGAGTGAATGAGCAGATGGAAGACCTCTCTCTCTGTCTCTGCCTCTCCTCTCTCTGTGTAACTCTGACTTTCAAATAAATAAATAAATCTTTAAAAAATGGAATTATTTATGTATTCAAAATGTAGAGTGACAGTGAAAGAGAGACAAATCCTTCATCTACTGGTTGATTCCCCAGAAGTCCTTGAGGTCCAGTTCTATGCCAAGCGAAGGTCAGGAACCAGAATTCCAACTGTGACTCCCATGCGGGAGCAGCGGCCCACATATTGGGGCCGTCTTCCACTGCTTTCCCAGGCCTGTTGGCAGAGAGCTGGATCCGAAGCTGAGCAGCTGGGACTCGAACCAGCTCTCCACTATGGGATGCCATCATTGCAAGTTAGCACCACCCTGGCCCGTGCACTTTAAATGCTAATATCCATGAACTTATTGAAGTCCTCTCCTACCCATGTGAACGTGTCCTTGTTTAGAGACTTCGGAGAAGCAGGCCACGCCCTCAGCTCCTCTGACAGCCCTCATGTTCCTGGAGCTCCCGTCCCTCCACAAGGGAGGGAAAGCATGGAGAACTGAAGACGGGAGGGCGAGCCCGAGCGCGCAGGGGTGAGTGTGCACTGGGGCTGAGCCTGGCTGTCGGTCCTACTGGGCTCCCAGCTCCTGCTGGGCTGCACCCTGGGGAGCCCCAAGCACATCAGCGCTCCCCACCAGGCCCTCTTGCTGCTCCTGGCCACAGTGGACAGCAGAAGGCAAGCGTGTGCAGGTGGACGAGAGCAGAGCAAGCCAAGGAAGCAGAACTCGCCTTAGCACAAGCTTCCCTCTACCAGCCCAGTCCTGCCACAGCAAGAACTCACGTGCAGGGCAGGTGCTGGGGCACAGCGGGTTCCACTGCTGCTTAGGATGTGGGCATCACAGGTCAGAACGCCTAGAGTCCTGTCCCACTGCTGCTTCCTGGCCAGCTTCCGGCCAGCCCCAGCTGTGCTCCCCTGTGTGGGGGAGGTGAACTTGCAGCTGCAAGACTTCCCTCACCATATGGGTGGTGGTTCCAGTCCCAGGCATTCCTCTTCTGATCTAGCTCTCTGCTATGGCCTGGGAGAGCAGTAGAAGATGGCCCAGGTCCTTGGGCCCCTGCACCCACATGGGAGACCCTGAAGAAGCTCCTGGCTTCGGATCGACGCAGCTCCGGCTGTTGTGGCCATCTGGGTAGTGAACCAGCGGGTGGAAGACCTCTTGCTCTCTGACTCTGTCAATGCTTCTCTGTAACTGTGGCTTTCAAATAAATTTAAAAAAAAAAAAATGGAAGGAGGCCATGGAGGGAGGGAGACTGGGCAGGAGGTGGCAGAGGCAGCAGGGTGGGAGAGGGTGTGTGCGGGGAAGCCAGGGACAGAAGGGAGCTGGGCTCCCCTGGGGCGTCTTTCGGGGAGCGCAGGTGCGGGAAGAGATGGAGAAGTCGTGCACGACCCCTGCCTTTTGACAAGGCTGCACTTCTCTGTGTGTCCTGGTTCTGTTCTCCCCACGGGAAGACAAGGACCTGGGCGTCTCTCCCAGCCCAGCCAGGGCCCTCGATCCCCAAAGAACAGAATGTGGTCAAATGCCAAGTAGGTCTTTAGAGACAACTGGTCTACCCCGTGTCCCCTAGCCTTCAGGGCCGTGAGTGCAAGAGAGAAGCAGAGGAGCTGTGCTCCAGCCTGCCCGCCACACTGGCACTGGGTGTCCTGCAGATCCCATAGTCACAGCAGCCAGTCGTCAGGGTCCCAGCCAAGGTGCGAGAGGCTGAGCTGGCCCAGGGCTCCAGAGGCCCTGTGTGGTGCTTTCTCCCCTTGCCCAGGCAGGGTTTCCACTGGTTCTGCGCCTTCCCTGCACCCAGGCATGGGCCCATGGTCAGGTCCCTGGGAAGAGAGAGGGAGAAGGAGCTAAGCCCTGTGTTAATCCAGGGCTGGACTTGGTCACTATCAACACACACACAACTGCAGGTCATGCAAGCTGTGGCCTGGGTTGGGCGTGGAGCCCCCCACTCCCAGGAGGACAGGCCCCTCCTGCCCCACTGGGGACACAGAGCAGGTATAAAGGGCCCCGCGATGGCAGCGGCTGTCCCTGCACCATGAAGCCTGCTGCTTGCCTGGTGCTGCTCGGCGCTGCCTGGCTCCTGTTCTCTCTTGCCAGTGGGTGCCAGCCACGGGCGCCTGGGCTGGGGGTGCTCTGGGGGCAGGGGCCAGCTTTCCAGGGCAGTGCTGGCTCCCAGGGCGGGTGAAGGGACGCACCTGCCGTGACCCATGCCTTCCATTTCTCTTCAGATTGTGACATCTGCCGGCTGTGCAGACAGCTGTTTATGAATTTCTGTCAGGACCCTCCGATGAGTATATTTCCTATGTGCAAAATTACCAAAGTGACCCGCTAGTGCAGCCCTTGCGCTGAAGCAGTGGGAGATGGGAAACTGACAGCAGAGGAGAAGGGGCACGCGATCAGTGCCGTGGTGAGTCCAGCTGGGCCTGGCCCAACACCGGCTCCTTCCGGGGCCCTGGGGAGGGGCACTGCTCGTGCCCACCACAGCCCAGCCTGGGACTCTGTGGGAAGAACCTCCAGATGAGGACGCAGAGTTGGGGGCCGCCCCCCCCACGGAGCGGGCAAGTACAGGGAGGGAGACTGTGTGGACCCGGAGCCCTGGGCTCCATGGCTGTTCAGCTCCCCCAGGCAGGCCCAAGACCCTCCAGGGCCGCTGTCCCCACGGCAGCCCTGCCTCTGTAAAATCTCAGCTCTGGCCTCCCTGGCCACAGCCTCTCCAGCGCCCGAGTCGAATCTTCTCCAAGCGGTGACCACTGGGTGCTGTCTGCCTTCAAATCTCACTAACTCACCCTGACCCCTCAGGTGCCCTCCTCCACCCCCAGACCTCATGTTTCCTTCTCCCTGGACCCCAAACGGCCATCTGGGGCTCCGGAGCCTGGAATTAGACCTCCAACAGCCCTTCCTGTCCTCCCGGGCCTGGCGACAGCTGGGGAAAAAGCAGACCAAACCCTGACTGCAGGTGGAGCACAGGCAGGGATGGGCACTGCTAGGCTGCAAGTGTGCCAGAGACAGAAGGGGCCAGCGGACTGGGGTCTGTGCATTCCTGGAGGCCCCCGGTGCCACTGCCACCTTGCCAGGCCTTCTGTGTAGCCCCTGCCTGTCCCAGCCTCGCCTGCACCCCCCGCAGAGAACCTCCCCCTCATTCCTCATCAAGGGAGGGATTTTTAGGAGAGCTTCTCAGGCACCCAGGGTGTAGGAGAGGATCTGACTTCAGCTGCCCAGATCCAGTGCCAGGCTGCAGCTCCTCCCCAGGAAGTGCCCTGTGCCTGTGCCCTGCAGGTGTCTATGGGCCCCGGCCTCACCAGGTGTCCCGACTTCTCTTTGCAGAGTAAAACCTTCTCAGATCCTCTTTGTTAAGGGAGCCCTCCTGGCCAGAAGACCCAGGGCCACCCTGGGCCTACATTCTCAGCAGGTGCAGCCCCGCGCACTGGCGGCCTCTCAAAGGAGGAGGCAACAATAAAAGCCCGCATTGCACAGAGTCTGCTCAGTGCTGGACCGGACACCGGGCGTGGGTGTGGGAGGCGGGCGGTGCAGCGGGGCCGGCTGCCGTGACTGCCAGTGGCGGCTGGATCCAGGGCTGTCCGTGTTGTTCCTGCAGGGGTGCAGTGTGGGGCAGGGTGGGGGGGGTGTGGTCTCCATCGGCATGGCCGAGATCCGCAGGACACACGCTTCACTGACCAGGCGTAGCCGGCTAGCCAGCTTCAGAGCGGCAGTGAGAGTCCCAGCGTCACCGTGAGCACACTGCGGCTCAGAGCCGGGGCGCGTGCCCAACTGCACAGCAGCTGCCACTCTGCTGTCCCGCCCTCTGCAGGGAGACCCGCTCGGCTGCTCATTTTGTGGCCATGCACGGTGGCAGTGGTGCCCACCTATAGATGGATATGAGACCTCCCACCTCCAGGCCCAAGGGACATAAGGGGTGGGAAGGGGTCCCTGACCAGACAGAAGGACCTAAAGGTCAGGGGCATGAACGCCCCTGGCCATGATCCAGAAATCCTCTCGTGCCTCAGCTGGTCCCAGTGCCAACCCCCAACTGTGGACGCAGCTGTGACCCCGCAAACACACCCCGCGTGGGGTCTCCCGCACAGTGGGCCCAGGGTCTGGGTGTCTGCGGTGGCTCAGCCCTGTGGTCATGATGCTGCCACCTGTCTCAGGCCCCCCGCATTCCTGTCTGTGCCCTCTGGGCCTGGATCTGCCACCTGCCCCCTGCTCTGTCACAACTCACTGAGGGCACTCGGCACAGGGCTGTCTCGGGAGAAACATCTGTGTCATCCTGGTGACCAAGGAGCTGCTGGGAGGCCCAGACAGCGGCCGCTCCTGTCACCGGTGGCTTGCTGGAGGGGGGCAGGGTGGGCTGATTCTTTTCCTGTTTCTCCCACACTTGTACCTGGGCTGGCTTCACAGAGAGAAGAGGTCGGGGTGGGCGCTCCAGGCAGTGGTGAAGTCCCGGATTGGGGCACCCACATCCCCAGTCAGAGGGCCTGGTTCTACTCCCAGCTCCTTGGCTGCCATTCCAGCTCCCCGCTAATGCACACTCGGGGGTTCAGGTGGCACCTGCAGGTGGTGGTCCAAGCACTGGGGTTCCATCAGCCAGGAGGGAGGGAGACCCAGATGCATTTCCTGCCTTTGGCTGGCCCAGCCCTGATTCTGGGAGCCCAGCACCCATCCCTTCCCAGGGCCCCACCCCATCTCACCTAGCAACCTCCTACTCTGCCCACCTCTTAAAGGTCCCACAGCCCTCTTGGTGCCACAAACTCTGTCTAAAGCACTTACCCCAGGGGAGACCTGCTCTTTGTGCTCACTGAGCTCTCTCCACAGAGGAGCAATGGAGGACCCCTGCCTCTGCAGGAGTGAAAGGGAGCCCAGGGGACGGGAGGGCTTGGGGAGCAGAGACCCCCTCATTACCCCACCTCTGGGACCCTGGGACTGTGTCCCACCAGACTCCGTCCGACAGATGCAAATCTATGTGCAGTGAGGACACAGGTGACACCAGGTGTCTCGGTCAGCTCTCTGCTGCTGTGACAGAATCCCACAGACTGGGGCGATGTCCAAGCCACACGAGCTGATTGGCTCACGTCTCTGGAGGGCCTTCTTGCTGCATCCAACATGGTGGCCAACATCCCATGGGGGTGCAGGGAGAGGCGGGTAGAGTCAAAGATGTAGAGAGAAAGAGGGAGAGAAGTAGAGGAACTTGCTTTTATTTTGAACTTTAATTTTTATTGTTTAAAGATTTATTTATTTTAAGGCCTCAGCCACTGGCCACTGCAGGCCCATGCTGAGGGGAACAGTGGATGGAAGCAACCACCCCCCAAGATCCATGAATTAAACATATGTAACAACACCTTGATGATAAGGAAACATTTGTAGCAACAACAATGGGAACTCACCCCTGTGCACCCTAAGCCACCCCAGGAGGCCAGCATCAGTCCATGCAGGAGCTGGGTTGGGGCCCATGCACCCATGCTCCCTGCACACGGACTCTGGGAAACAAACCTCCCCCCCAGTGAAGGAAAGTGCAATGTGGAGAACACTAAGCCTAGGCATCTGGAGTTTGAACTCAGGCAGAGAAAGGAAAACGAATGGGCGTCTTCCACCCAATTAGGAACATTACACTGCTGAAGCTGAGTGGTCCCCATTCAGCACTCGCTGTGTTATTTTACAGCACTTTGTGAGTCTTCCAAAGAGTTTACAATGCAATTTAAAGCAGAGACGCTGAGTGGGGAGGGGGAATAAAAGAATCAGTTAAAACCCAAGTGTTGCTGGACAGCATCTCTGGACACGACACAGCGGTGCACTCATTCACACTCCACAGAGGAGGCCAGCAGGTGTGTGGGTGACCAGGGCCCTGCACCCTGTGGTCTCCATGCCAGGGCAGGGGAAGTGGGCAGGGAGGCAGAGCAGTGGGCCCTTGAAGGGAAAAGAACCGACTGTGGCCCCCAGGTGGCAGCTTAGGGGCAGTGTGGGGCCCAGGACCAAGGAGGTGCTGGGGGAGGGCTGAGCCACTTTCCCAGGGGGAGCAACCTTGCGATCAGCACCCCGGGGAGCCGCGGGCTTGTGGCTACTCCTGCCTGCGGCCTGACGCGTGCTGTCCCTGTCCTTATGGTCAGCAGCAGCCCGGTGTTACCAGCATGCGGCTCAGGTGCTGGTGCTCAGGAGTTCTCAGTGCTCTGTGCCTGAAGCCCTGGCCCGTGTCCAGGACAGGGCCCTGGTTCCCGCTCTGGACAGGCTGGGCCATGCTGGCTTGAGGTGCTCAGCGGGACGCTCCCCTGCCTCCATCCCAGAGGACCCCTGTGTCCACCTCCTACAACTCCAGGGGAGAAGGGCTGGAACAGAGCAGGAGGGGCAGCAGAGGGTGGCAGTGCTGGGGTGGGGCCTGTGGTAGGACAGGAGGCTGCTCCCCCGGGAGTCTCAGTTCAGGTCATGGCAGGGCAGCCCCGAGTGTGGGGACAGGTCTATGTGGGACTCCCTATGCGACCTTCTGTTCTAAGAAAGAGGCCTTCACAGTTGGGCTGTAATACAATTGCAGAGGCAGAAAGGAGGGGCGGGAGGTGCCGGTTGCCTGAGACTTGGGACCGTGACGGCAGGTGGCAGAGGGCCCTGGCACCCCTGGTTCCGGGGCAGTTCTGCCAGAGCCCTGCCCTCTTCACCTGGGCCCTGGGGAGAACACAGGCCCCACTTCTGGTGACCTTTAATGAAGCCAGGCCTGAGGACCCTGAGCCCTGCCACAGCAGAGCCACTAGGGATTGGCTGGCAGGCTTCTGTGATGTCACAGTCACTGAGATGCGCACTCTGGGCTGGGAGGCGACCAGAGGCCAGTAGTGCGTCTACTGCCCAACTGACCAGTTGGTAGTGTAGGCAGCAGGCGCATTTCAGAGAATCACATGGATTCGCGATGGAAGTGAGTGGCACTTGCTCTAACGAGCTGTGGCGTGGGGAAGGTCCCGCCAGGGGGGCGGCCCTGGTCTCCCACACCGGATTCCATGGGCGATGTGGTGGAGCTCTGAGTGGTGCCCCTGTGTGCAGAGTGTGTACACAGTCGTCTCATTCCTCCCGCTCTGCTGGTCACCAGTGTTGAATGGGCCTGGGTGTGAGTCTGTGTCTGGACACGGGTTCAAGACTAGGTGTCGGGTCAGCTGGTATCAGGTGGGCAGGGAGGCCGGCTCTGAGAGCCCCAGAGATGCGGGAGCTGGGAGCAGGCCAGGGAGCCCCGTAGACTTGGGACTTGGGCCCCCTGGAGGACACGTGGCTGCCAGCCTGGGGGAGGAGCATCCTTTCCAAGGGCAGGGGAGGCAAGGTGGGGGCTGTCCTTCCCCAACCATCCGTAGTCAATGAGCTCTGCACAAGTCATAATCCAAGGACCCGGCCACCAGGTGCCCGCCTGCCTGGCTGTGTGGCTGCCCCACCTCTGACCAGGGGGACAGCCCTCAAAGCAGCATTCCTGTGGGCTCCCCAGTGCTGGCTCCCATGTGCGTATGTGTCTTACAGGTTGGATATGAATGCCCTGAGGTCCCGGAGGGCCCAGGAGCGAGCAGAGCTCATCAATAAATATGAGCAGGTACTGGCCAGGGTGCTGGGGGAGGAGGTGGGGCCCTGCCTCAAGGACTGTGCCTGTGAGAGCCAGACCCTGCCTCCCTGGGGACACGGGGGAGGGGGCAGGTGGACAGGTCCCCCAGTGACTTCTCATCCGGGTCCCCTCTCGGCTGCAGGGACGCCGAGGAGCGGCACTGTTGGTGCCCGAAGAAGAGGACGATGAGGGCGGCTGCCTCGTCCCAGACAGGCTTGGGTTCCTGCAGTGAGTCCTGCACACCCCAGCTCACCCCAGGGCGGGACTGGGGTCAGAAACCCCAACATGAGGCGGCACACCTGTCCCCGGCCCCGACCTTGAGCCCAGCTGTGGTCACAGGCAGTCACTTGTCAGCATTTGGGGGCAGGAGTCGGACGTGGAGGCTGTTCCCACAGATGTCGGGGAGAGAGGCCCCGTTGCTGGAGGGTGGGCTCCGGTGACCTGGAGGGATGGAGCCATCTCGGGCCATCTCTGGCATGACTCAGCAGCCCACCTTAGCACGGGGATAAGGGCTTCTGCCTCCATGTTGTGCCAGAACCTGGAGAATAAGCAGGAGCAGAGTGGTGGAGAGATGGCCAGGGTCCGGGCTGACAGAGGAGGGGTGAGGTGGGGCACATGACCTCAGGAGGCCAGGGCACAGGGGGGAGGGTGGGCAGTGGAGGACCCTGAGGGGTGTAGGGGTCCCAGGTGCCTCGAGCCCCAGGTGCACACTCACAGCACTGAGCATCTCTCAGGCAGGCCACCCAGACTCGGTCAGTTCCAGGGTGACGTCCTGGGCAGAGCTGATGTGGGGATATAGCTGCCTCAGCCCTGGGCAGTCTGGCCCTGCTCAGGACAGCCAGCCCCCAACCGCTGTGGGGGGCTGCCACACACCCACGAAGGTGGACCTCTGACAGGCCTGGAGCCCCCCACTGGCAGCAAGGGCCCCTGCCTGGCCCTAGGCTCCCTGTGCTCATGGTCACCAGCCCCTCCCTCCCCATCTCAGTCCCCTGGGCTGAGAGGATGAAGCTGGTCCTTCCCTGGCCCACTAGGGAGGTCGCGGTGCCTGTTGTGGTCCTGTCCTCACCTCTCCGCCTCCCTTGCTTTCCAGTGAGCAGAAGCTGCCCCAAGACAGCACCCCGGGGGCAAAGGTAAGGACAAGTCCTTGGCCATGGGCCAGTCATCTGGAAGCAGAGCTGGGCAGAGGGGGCACGTGGGGCTCGGCAGTGGTGAGTGGGAGCGCCATAAGGTCCCGCGATGCGGTACTTATACGGCACCTGCTGACATCTTACCACACTCACCTGTCCCAGAAGTGAGCCGCAGCTCAGGGGTGTCTGCTGTCGGCCGCCCTGACTCATTGGCATGGTTGGGAGTGACCTGGCTGGAGCTCAGGGGCTCTCCTTGACGAAGGGGCAGCTCGGGTCAGAGGCCAGGCCACCGATGCTCCCCCAGACAGAAGATCTGGGGCTCACGGTCTGTGCCTTTTCTGGCTCCTTCCATTTGAGCGCCCACAGAGCTCCTGAGCTGCATCCGAGGGCCCCTCTCAGAGCCCCAAGCTGGGCTCACGCCATCCTGTCTCGTTTTCCAGCGTAAACAGGAGGTAAGAAGGATCCAGAAGTGGATAAAGATGATCAAGAACCATAGTAAATACCGCGGCAGTGACAAGGTACCGTGGCGATGAGGGCCCCTCGGGAACACTGAGAGCTGAATTGGGGTTTGAGCAGTGCCCATTCCTGTGCCAGGCACCGCCTGCCTCTCAGATGCCCAGGGGCAACTGTCCAGTCCCTAGAGACACAGGTCATGGGCACACCTCCCCATACACACAGGACACTGTCCTGGTAGAAAATCTGAAGTCACTGCTGAAGACAATCCCGGATGCAGGGCAGGCGTGGTTCCAGGAGCCCTGTAGCGGCCACTCCGTACACGGCAGAGCCGGTGCCCCTGAGCCCTTGGCCCTCCAGTCACTGTGGGTCATAAGGCCCCCCTCTGGGCAGATCCTCCCTCTGCCAATACACAGGGAGCCCCTGGCTTCTCCCTCTGCTGTCTCACCCTGCGCGGCCTCCACGAGTGGCCACGTTCACCACTCACCAGAGCCTCCTCTTTCCTGTAGTTTCAGCGCAGAATCTACAAAGGCATCCCTGCCCAGGTGCGCGGGAAGGTGTGGGCCGTGATGCTGGAGGTGGACAAGAGGAAGGTCCAGAACCCGGGCAAATACGCGGTACGGCTCTGCACTCAGCCCAAGGGGGCCCGGCCTGCTCGGGCCTGCTCAGGAGCCTGAGTCTCCGTGGAGGACCGTCCCTCACTGAGCCCTCGGGAGCCTCCTCCCCATCCTGCCTTCCTCTCCCTAGATCCTAGTCAGTGCCTCCTCCACGTCTCCTCAGACCCAGCTGGGACTGGACAGGTGTGTTTTGTGCCAGAGGCTTTAACCTGCTCTCTGCTGAGCTCACCTGGGCAGCTTGGCATACGGCCAGAAGAGAGGACTTGCTGGTCCCTGATGGGCGGGGGTCTCCCAGGATGAGATCACAATGGTGTGAGGTAGGGAGCCCCACAGGCTCTGTGCTAACATGGCCTGCCCGCAGCTGGCCGGCCCTCACCTAGGCCTGCCCACAGCTGGCCCTGCCTTCACATGGACTTGCAGCCCCTGGCATTGCCCTTGCCTGGAGAGGCCGCTCCAATGGTCACACAGCTCTCAATGCTTCTGGGAAAGGAGGGAGTGAGGACTGGTGTGGGCAGAGGGCTGTCAGCTGCAGCTGGCTCTCATGGCCCCTGGCTGCCATCAGGGAGCAGGGCCCAGCTGTGTGGCCCACCCTGCCTCCCCCAAGTCTGCAGTCTGGGGCTGGCCCTGGGAGCTGGGCCTGGAGACAGTCATTGCCCAGGCTCAGCTCCAAGCCAAGGGCGGCTTGCAATGTCGAGATGGAGATGGGCCCCTCCAGCAGGGGGCAGCATGGAGCAGTGGTCAGGCTGTGGCTGACTCCTGGAGGGCAGGTCCTGAGATTTCAGCGAGAAGGCTCAGAAGCCTGGCTGGGGGCAGACCACGTCGTGCTGAGAGCTGAGGCAGGCAGGGGGAGTGCACAGGGACCTTTCAGAGCCCCTGTCTGCTGCTGACCGTCAGGGTTACGTGGGCACTGAGGCAAGTAGGGAGCCCATGACCCTCCCTCAAGGTGGGACCCAGAAAGGAATGAGCACCCTGCAGGGAACTCTCCCTGTCAGCCAGAAGAGCTGACGTGGACTTGAGGTCCTTGTGTGGCAATGGGGCTTGTGCAGTTCTTGAGGCTGCCCCTCTCCCTTGTCCCTGCCCTGCAGGAGATGAAAGAGCTGGCCAGGCTGGGCGCCACTCACTTCCATCACATCAACTCCGCCATCGCATGGACTTTCAGAAACCACCTCATGTTCCGGGAACGTTACGGAATGAAGTGAGGCCTCTGGGCTGGGGAGGACCCGCGGGTGGGAGGAGCAAGGGTCCTGGGGCACATGGGGTCCCTAGGGAAGATTGGGTGCAAGCCTAAAACAGTTCATTGAGCACAGAAAACAAACTTGCCTTTTCTATAGTACACAAACTTTCCCAAAGACACTGTGGAGAGAATGAAATGAAAAGAAACACCAGGAGAGACAATAGTAGCAATCTATCTAATAAAGGTGTTGTTTCCAGAATATTCAAGGAGCCCTTCAACTCAGTCACAAGGAAGCAGTGGGCAGCCCCCCAGTACCCCGGGAACACAGGCTCGGGGGGGACCCTTCATGAAAGCACACACACTTCAGCTCCTCAGCGCATGAACACACGCTTATTCCCTACACCACAAAGGGGCACCAGTGCACAGCTGTGGGAGGGGGGAACTGAAACCACTGAGGACGCCGGGTGCTGGGGAGAACGTGAGGTGAGCACCCCTCTGGTTCATTGCCAGGAACAGAGCACAGAAGCCCAGGCCCATGGCAGCACCCAGGGCCGTGTCTCACAATGAGAAACACACACCTCCCACACGAACCCCCAGCACACACGCACATTTACACAACCACTAGAACAGCCGAGTGCCCAGAAAACACACACGCACGCTTCAGGGTTGTGTTCACAGTCACTGGATGCAGGGGAAGCCTGCACGATGCTCAGTGGGGAGACGGAGAAGCAACCCGTGCCACAGCTGAATCCTAGAACGGGATTCAGTGAGAGGCAGGACGAGGCTCGGGCCTGGGCTGACCTGGAGGCCTCTCAGGTGATTCTGCTAAGAGAGGAGCATCCCTCAGAGCCTACACGTTTTGTGATCCACTCACAGGACGTCTGCAAGAGGCCGACCCCTGGGACACACAACAGGGCAGGGGTGGCCACAGCTGGGGAGGAGGGGAGTTGGGCCACAGGGGGCTCATGGGGAACACACAGGCGACAGGAGCTGCTCCCTACCAGGCTGAACGTGCATGGGAGGCTGACTCTGCACAGCTTGGACCCACGGGACTGCACTCCCACAGTGGGACGCTCACCTGTGCCCTGAACACCCACCTGGGAAATGAAAGTGCACGTGACTGCGCCCTGGGAGGTGTGCGTGTCCCTGCAGGCGGCACTCACCCACACGGTGGACAACATGCAGGTGCCCTGATGACGTCACTGCGCATGAGCAGAGTGTCACGGGCCCTGCGTGTGGCTGTCAGGCTCTGTTAGGCAGAGCTGCACTGAGAGCCTCGGCAGCACAAGACACACAGCCTCTGTCCTCTCTCTTCCAGCCAACAGGCCTTATTCCACATACTGATGGCCTATTCCGTCTACAATCCCGTGAGTATTCTGGGATCATAGCGCAGGTGCTATCCCGGCAGTCCCTGCAGGGCACCCCTGGTCACAGAGATCCCAGCCTGGGTTGAGGGGCCTCTCTCATCCACAGCTCTGAGGAAGAGTGGTAGAGGCCAGGCTCTGAGCCTCCTTGGACCCAACCTCAAGTTCTGGGAGGAGAAAGGCAGCCTTCTCCTGGGCTGGGCTCCAGACCCAAGGAGCTTGGCCATGTTGGGACACCCCTCCCAGGACTAGCATTCCACACAGTGGGGCGGGGGACAAAGGCAGGGCAGATCAGGTGTACGACTTTGCTCTGGGTCCCACTGATGCCATTACACCCACCAGCCCTGTGGTTGGACCCATGGGCCTGAATCCCACTCTGTACAGCGCCACTGCCACAACCACCCACTCAGACCTTTCCCATGCGTGGAGCAGGTGCAGGGCTCCATGGGTGACCCAGCAAGGCCTGGACATCCCCACCCCCTGACCTGCCACTGGCCAACCCTGCCTGGTGCCCTGGTTCCCAGGGGGCCTGGCACTCAGGAAGCCCAGGCCTGCACCCATGCCAGAGGCACACCACCTGTTCCGGTCCTGGTAGCACTTCCTGGCTTAGTTCTTCCTCATGTGAGAAAGGGCCACCGGCTCACCTGCAGAGCTCAGGGGTCCAGAAGCTTCCATGGGCATGGATCTGGATTCCCACAGCAACCTGGCCCATGCTGACATCTTGGGGGTAACAGGTGTCCATACTTGAGCTCACCCCCTGTGCTGCCTAAGCTCAGGCCCTGCAGGATTCCCTCCAGGAACTTGGAGAACTTCTCTGGGCTCCCATTCTTGGGCAGCTGACACCAAGTGGCAGGATTCAGGCACAGGGGCTCCCTCCCCAATCTTCCTGGACCCTTCAGTGGGTGACCCTGATCTCCCTGAGAGGTGGGCCATCCTAGGATATCATTCTTGCCAGGGGAGGTCTCCTAAAGGTGTTCTGGGATCTTGCAGGAGGTGGGCTACAGCCAGGGTCTGAGCCATGTGGTGGCGCTGTTTCTCATGTATATGCCCGAGGAGGACGCTTTCTGGGCCCTGGTACAGCTCATGGAAAGCAGGAAGCACGCGATGCACGGTAGGTGGATGGCGTGTGGGGCCCAGTGCATGCAAGTCTGTACACGGCCCTCACTGGCTCCTGAATGTGCAGGACAGTGTCACAGTGTGTGTGTGGGGGGGGGCTCCCAGGAAGCAGAGCTGACAGAGGCCTCCCAGACTGAGGCAGCCCCCTTCTTTTACCACCACCCAAAGGCCCTGCAGCTTGGCCATGGCCATCCTGGGTCCTTGTCCAGTGACTCAGGTCGATTCTGGCTCTTCTGCCTCACACGTCTGTACACAACTCTCAAGCACAGAGCCACACCCAGGGAACTTGTGGAAGGCAGCATCCCCTGTAGGGTCACCCCTCCTCGCTCCTGAGTCTTGGAATGGTCAGGAGTCACCCAGTCTGACTGCACCCACCCCAGCAGGCTCCAGGGGGCAGCCAGGCCTGGGCTGCACACAGTCACCCACCTGCACCCACCTCCCAAGCAGATCCTCTGCCCTGGCCACGTTCATCCCCACCTGCCCCTGGTCGAGCCTCCCCTGACCCTCAGTGCTCAGAAGCACCCCACCCAGGCCTGGGGCTCTCCAGCCTTCCTAGGAGGAGGCTCTCACGTGGGGGTGTGGCTGATTCTACTCAGGTTTCTACAAACCAAACACCCCCAAACTGGAGCGATTCCAGCAACACCTGGGGCTCATTGTGCATCGCGTGCTCCCCTCCCTGGAGAAACACCTGGTAAGTTAAGCATCTCCTTTCTCCTCTTGGGGTCTCTGGGCTCATGGGACTGCTTCCTGAGCCAGGGGAGGCCACGTCCTCACCAAAACTTTCCTTGGTTACTGGGGTCCGCGGCAGCTTGGGTGTTGGTTTGTTGTCCAGCACTTGGTCCCCCAGAGTTGGCGTAGATTGAAGGGAGATGCTGTCCCCAGAGCAGAGTGGAAGGAGGGACCTGTGTCCCTTCAGGAACCTGCATGGCTGGGAGGGGGGATGCCCCTGCTGCTGGGCTTCCTGCACCCAGGGGCTCTGCCCCAGGGCTCAGATTAGAGGGAGTCAGGCCTGGGCCCTGGGCCCTGAGCCCCCTCTGCCTCTGCCTCTTCTTAGGAGAAGGAGGGTGTGTGCCTGGAGGACTCCACTGCCCACTGGTACATCCAGTGCTTCCTGGATGGGGTAAGTGCCCCGGGGACCCCTTGCCCAGGGAAGCTCCTGCCCCAGTGCCTGGTTCTCTGGTGCTGGTGGCCTGTGACTCTGAGCTCCCCCAGCCCCAGAAGACACAGGAGGGAGCCTGCTGTGCAGAGCAGGTAGGCCCTGCCCTGCCCTTCTAAGGGTGCTCCAAGCTGAGGCTGAGCCTCAGAGCCAGCAAGGAGGGGATAGTTCCCACCAGGACCCATCCTGAGAGCCTGGCAAAGGCCAGAGCCCTACAGTGAGAGGCAGGAGATCCATAGACCCCCCGTGGCAGAGGCTGGTGGCAGCACAGCCCAAGGGCTGAGCCCTCCCCCAGGTCCCTGGGGTGTCTGGCATCTCCAGTGTGGCTTCCAAAGTGTGCAGACCCCCAGGGTCCAGGACAGGACATGGTCATCCTCTGTGGGTCTGGTTCGCTGAGTGGGCAGGGATGGCCATGAGGCATGGCCTCCCCTCCCCTCCCAGGAGGAGCTCTGGCCTTCTTGTGTGATCAGCCTCCTGGAGTCTCCCTCTGTCCTAGGGGAGTGACACTGCACACCCACCCCTGTGGGCCCTGCTGAGGCCCTGACGGGCGGGTCCTCCAATGCCTCTGTCCCCAGGTGCCGTTCCCCCTGGCTCTGAGAATATGGGATATATACATCCTGGAGGGTGAGCACGTGCTCCCAGCCATGGCATACACGGCCCTCAAGATCCATAACAGTGAGTCCTCAGGGCCCACAGAGGCCCGGGTGCTGGGGACGGAGGAGCTGGGGGTCCCCTGCCTGTCCCTCGGGAGCAGGGCTTGAGGGAGGGGTGAGGGGGTTGGGGAGGCCTGGGTTCCCTTCAGGAGGGCACTGAGAATCCCCCTGTTGCATCCCCAATCCCAGGCCCCCACAGACCACAAGGAGAAGTGGCCAGGGTCATCGCACTGGAAATTGGCCCCTGAGCAGTCCCTCTAGTGCTTGGCTTGACACCCAAGGGTGTCCAAGGGTGTCTGCAGCCCATGTCTGGTGCTGGGACAGGGCTTGGAGCAGCCATGGTGGCTGCACCATCCCTAGGGCCCCTCCCAGCCTGACACCCACCCCCATGTCTAGAGCGCCTGCTGAAGATGCCCCGGGACCACCTCCGGGAGTTCCTGCAGGTGACCCTGAAGCAGGCCTGGTCTCTGAGCGAGGACGCGGTCATCAGGCAGCTGCGGGCCTCCATGTGTGAGCTGGGGAAGCTCCAGTGCCTCCTGCCTCCTGAAGGTGAGTCCAGCACATGGCCCCTTCCCATGCTCCCTTGGGGGAGTCAGTAGTGGGAGTGCCAGGCCCTGACATCCCCGCCCAGGGCCTCACCTCTTCCTGGTCCTCCTTGTCCTCCCGACTCAGAAGTTCTGCTTTCTGAAGCTCTGTCAGCATGGCCTGGTGGGGCCTCGGGCAGCTTCCCAGCATCCTCCTGTGGGTGCCGGCTCTCTCCCCACGACTCTGGGGCCGGGCCGTGGAGCTGTCCTCAGGACATTTGTGGCTCTGGCTCCTCGGCTGACCCCCACTCTGGAGTGGATTGGAGGCCCCGCCTTGAGCTACCCTGCCCAGGTCTGGAGCAGGTGCCCTGGCTCAGTGCCCCCAGGAGCCTGGAGCACAGCTGGACCCCCACTCCAGCAAGATGAGAAGTGGCCCTGCCTGCCCAGGGGGCCTCTCCCCAACTGACCCCACACAGCCTCCTGGCCCGATGACCACAGCTGTCTGCACACAGGACCCTCCTAGGACAGGGGTGGGCGGGGCTCCCACCTGCATGTGGGCAGGGCTAGAGGGAGGTGGGGCTGTGGGAGACCCTGTGCAGTGATGTAAAGCCTGCAGGCACTGGATCCCCTTCAGCCATCTGAGAACCCCTGGAAGGCCCAGGTGCCCTGAGCCCAGTTGTGGGGGCCGAGTGCACTCCTGCGAGCAGGGCTGGGCACAGAGGCAGGGCTGGGGGCCCCACGGCAGAACACAAGAGTGTGGGCTCTGCAGTCCTAGCCTCGGGCCAACAGAAGGCAGCGGGACCCGGAGCATTGCTGGCCTCTGGGCTCTGGTGGGGAGGGGTCCCTGTGCTCCTCCCCTGCTGCTGCTGCCATCATGGACCTGAGCGCCTGGGTCCCCATGCAGAGCAGAGATGGGCTTGTCCCAGCTCTAGAGGCTCTAAGTGGGGGCCCAGGTGCAGGCTGTCCAGGCACTGGGGAGGCCCCACTGCGCCTCCAGGTGCTGCCTCCCTGGGTGCTCCTGGGACAGTAGCGGTGACAGCCCAGTCTCACCAGGAAAGAGACAGTGGCCCAGGGGCAGAGGACACAGGGCACCCCTGCCACCTCTTTAGAAACTGCATTCCCTGTCCCCAAGGGCCTGAACCGGACTCCATGTCTGCCCCACAGCCCCAGCTCTCACCCCATCATCTTAGGCTCAGTTCCTTTCCAGCCATGTAGGAGGGACTCAGATGCGGGAAATTCAGCCAATGCACTGTTAGGGCGCAGGAGGTCAGGTGGGGGAGGTGTCGGGGTCCTGAGTTGGTGCTTTAGTCCCCAGAGATGAGAGTGAGGCAAGGAGTTCAGGGCCATCCACCCTGTGATGGCTGTGCAGGAGGAGCCGGTGGTGTCCCAGGGCTCCCCTTGCCCGGGCTGCACACACTCTCCCGTCTGGGGCCAGCAGCCTGGAAGAGTCCTCAGTGTCACACGTGGTGATGGGGACCCCAGGATGAGGTCGGGGCAGGCACCCTGCAGGCCAGACGGGGGCTGTGGAGAAGCAAACCGCGTCTCTTCTTCTTCCAGCCAAGGCCATCGAACAGTGCAGCAGGCCCCTGGGGCAGGCACGCGTCCCCCAGATGCACGTTCCTGCCCCCACTGCTCCGAAGGCCAAAATCACCATTCAGGACACAGTGGCAGTGTGGGAGCAGACCAGGGCTCCCGCTACCCGTGCAGTGATGATCCGTCCTCCAGAAAGCTTTGGCCTCCGCATCACCAAGAGGGAAGGCATGGAGGAGGAGGAGAGCTGGGAAGGCAGCCCAGAGCCCCTCGGCCTGGGCTCCCCTGTGGGGACCGCAGAGTCTCCAGGTTCTGCCAGCGCCACGGAGTCTCCAAAGTGCTCGAGGTGGGGAGGCCTGTGCCAGTGCGCCAGTCTCCCTAACCTGAGCGGGCCAGAGCACAGGGAGGACGACTCCTCCGACGCTGGCAGCCGGGAGGGCCTGTGGATGTGGGCTCCTCCACGGGCCTCAGAGTCCCCGGAACCAGGGCCCATGCAGGCTGTCCCCGCCTGGGGGCCACGGCTGAAGACTTCCCCCTACTGGCATGGCAGCCCCACGCACTCTGGGGACAGTCACGGGCTGGAGCCGGCCAGAACCAGCCCTGGGCTGGGAGACCAGGCCCGCGTGCCCTCCCTGGCCAGAGGCCTCCTTACCTCTTATTCTTTGGGGCACCTGGATGATGGGTGCCTCCTAGAAGAGAGGCCAAGTCCACCATCTGTCCTGCCCAGGCTGGGCAGCAGCCTTCCGTGTGTCTTCACGGCATCCTATGCACTTGGTTGAGCCCCCACCGCCCAGGCTCTTCCTGGGGCCAGGACACCCTGACACTGGAAGACAACAGCCGTGCCAGGAGCCACTGTACTCTCCTCCCCGCCCCCTCCCCCACCGCCACCCTCAGGTGGTGCTGAGCCTGTATTAAATTGTTCCATGGAAAGGAGTTTGCTCCAGTTTGTGACCCCGGCGCCCAGCGGCAGCAAGCTTCCCCGTGTTCCTGGGGAGATGGGTGGCTCCACAGCCCCCAGCCCCAGGCAGAGACCCACTCAGGACCCTGCAGGCAATGCCTGAGATTCAGCTCTGCCCTGTGGGGCTGGGTCAGGGTGGGAGAGCAGCAGCTGTGAGTGCCCGTGACCTCTGGGACAGATCGGCACAATAGGAACAGCCGTGGTTGGAGGGCCTGTGTCACCTCTGTGCTCTCCCCTAGACCTGGGCGGCCGTGGCTGCAGCATCCCTGGCTTGACCCCACATGGCTCTCCCACGTGCGAGAGGATGCGCACTCTGGGCTGGGAGGCGACCAGTGGCCAGAGTACGTCTACTGCCCAACTGACCAGGTGTTGGTAGCGTAGGCAGGAGACACATTTGATAGAATCGCATGGATTCTCGGTGGAGGTGAGAGGGACTTGCTCTCGGCTGTGCCTGTGTGTGAACACCACGGGAGTAGAGCCCTTGGCCCTGGGACTCAGAGAGGTTCTCCAGGAAGGGCTGCTGCAGCGCGCTGGAGGGGCCTGGTCTGTGTGCTGAGCTCATGTGCTGTGGGCGGGAAGGGCCCTAGCACGCAGGTCACCTTGCTCTCCCACAAGCACCACTGTCAGAGGTGATCTCTGTGGCCGTGTAGCCACAGCTCTCAGCCGGGCACGCGGGCCATGGCTCACCTGAAATGCAGGGGCGGCTCCAGAGCCCTGTAAGGACTGGCGGTGAATTCGCAGACTCAGCATTTCCCAGCTCCTGCCCGGCTCCTGTCTCCCAGGACACAGATGAGGCCCCGCGATGGCTCTAGAGGTTGACCTGAGGGACTCGAAGTCCTGCCGGACTCCCAGGTGCCGTGAGCAGTGCTGCTGAGCTGGCCTCTGCCTGTACCCCCAGCCACCCCTAACAGAGGACTCAGACCTGGGGGTTTAGGGGGCACAGGAAGCCAGAGCAGGTTTAGGGAGACCTCAACTAAAATCCGGGATGGGGAACCCCTGATGCTTCGGGAAGAGGCTTTCTCAGAAACCCTTCAGGGACATTGGAGGGCATTTAGCTGCAGTTGGAGGGGAGTCCTGGCCACTCTGTGTGGCAATAGCAAAATACCTGAAGCCGCGTTGCTTAGAAAATGAAAGAAGTTCACTTTGCCTGTGGCTTGACCAGCCCGAGAGCGTGGCACGGCACCAGCTTCTGGTGAGGGTCTCATGGCAGACAGCATCCCCCAGCAGGAGCCCGAGTGAGATGGGGCTGGAGGAGGACTGGGCCCTGTCCCTGATGACAACCCCAGGGCAGGCAACGTGGGGAAGACACCACTGGGACACGTGCATCCCCTCCTGGACCACCCGGGGTCCATCCCCTGCCTCGGCCCCTGAGTCCAGCTTCTTCCACATGTGCACTGTTGCCGTTGATTTCTCAACAATGTTGCAGTGGAGTCGTTTCTGAGAGGAGGAGCCTGGTGGCGGCTAGAGGCAGGGAGTCACCACACAGACCCCCGGAGTCCGGTGAAAGTGGGCTTGAGGCAAGCAGCCCACAGACTCGTTTATTTCAGTTAGTACAACAGCTTATATAGCCAAGACAGCCAATCCGGTCATGGGGTGGTTTATACCCTAACCAATCACAGCCTGTTGTCAGGCAGTATTGGAAGCCATCCAATCACAGCCTGTTGCCAGGCAGGCTCCATTGCCAGGTGGGATTCAAAGCCATTCCTGAGTAACTGACGCTCGCTTGCCAGCGGCCATCTTGACATGGCCTTCTCATTCCACCACATTTCCCCCTTTCATTTATTTTTGAGCAATGGGAGGCATGATTTTTGGCCATACCATTGTTGACCCTGTGTCCATGTGGTCTCTGTACGCGGCTGTGCCTGTCTTAGGTTGTCCCCCAGGGGATCTTACCCGTCGTTGACTAAACAGTGCTCAACACGGGAGACCACTGGTGTGCTTGCTCAGATGTGGTAGGAATGAGGAAGAATGGTAACCAGGAATTGTGTGACCACACACAGGCTGTGGGCCGTTTGAGTGGCTGACTAGAGCTAGTGGGGTATGAAGCATTAATGGATGTGGCTATGGGCAGTTTCCCAGGGTAGGATGATAGGGCAGGTGCGTCTGCTAACAAGGCTGACTCTCAGTCTTGTTCAGCTGGTTCTGGTTGGCTGTCAGTTGCAGGCTTGATGTTTCTGGCTGGTACCCAAATGGGCTGTGCCGCATTCTCTGGAAAGACACAAGCATATCCTCGACCTTTGGTTAGAGAGGGTGTGGCCCCTTCCATTCTCCTGTCGGGGTATTTCCACCTAACCATAGGGGCCGGGGTCTGGGATGGAAAGGATCCCCAGTGTTTATAAACTGGGCTGACCTCTTGGAATCAAAAGGAAGAAACTTGATAGTGAAAAGGACCTCAGTCAAAGCAAGCTGTGGGTCTGGGGGCATACGGTTGTTTTTCTGTCCTTGTAAGAGATCTTTAATCGTCCTATGAGTTCTTTCAATGATTGCCTGCCCCTGTGGCTTGTATGGGATACCTGTGGCAGACTGTATGTTCCAGGACCTCAGGAAGGAATTAAATTCCTGTGGTGTATACGCTGGCCCGTTATCAGGCTTTATTGTCCAGGGGACACCGAGGACCAGCAGGGCTGACTTAACCGCCTTTATCACATTTCTAGCCTTTTCTCCGGATTGGGCTGCTGCAAATACAGCCTTTGAATACGTATCTCCCACCACATGGACAAACATAAGTTGACCCAAGGAGTTCATGTGGGTGAATTCCACTTGCCAGAGCTTCTAAGGAGCAAGTCCTCGCGGGTTCACTCCTGCTTGTAGCAGTGGGCCTGACGGGGCGAGGGGGCACAATTCTTGCAAGAGTGCACTAGGTGTTTGCATTGGCTCATTGTTAGCTCCGGGAAAAGTGATTTTGTGTCGCTTTCTGCCATATGAAGTTTTTGGTGTAGAATAGGGGCTTGTTCTAGGTGTCTGATGGCAGCCATGTTGCAGGAGATAAGATGATCGACCTTTTCGTTGCCTTGGGAAACTCACATAACAAGCAGCAAGTATGACCTGCAAACTGACATAAGCACAGCAATGGAGTGTTTTTTTCTGAACTTGAGCCTTGAAGATCAAAATTGAATGTATGCATCAGGAACTGAACCTCACCTGTGTTTAGATGGGGCCTGCTGAGTGGGAGAAGTCCTCATGAACTCATTATGTCAGAGTTCTCAGGGCTCCCTGGGTTGTTTGAAGTGCCCCGTGCCTCCATCAGCACCGGCAAGCAGAAGCGGGAGAGAGACATCTCCCCAGACTGAGCTGTCCTGAGCCCTTCCAGCCCCCGAGGGCTGCAGCTCTACAGGCCCGCGTGTGGGGTCAGCCAGGGGCGGTACTGCTCTGCCTAGACCCTCCAGAGAGCTCCCCCAGCCTCTGATGCAGGAGCACAGTGTGTTGGCTCCAAGGACTTGGGCCATCTTCTACTGCCTTCCCAGGCCATAGCAGAGAGCTGGATGGGAAGTGGAGCAGCCGGGACTCAAGCTGGCTCCCATATGGGTCGCCAGCACTGCAGGTGGAGGCTTTATCTCACTATACCACAGCCACAGCACCGGCCCCAGCTTCCTGTGTTTAAAAAGGAATTATTGGGGCCGGCGCAGTGGCCCATGGGTTAACGCCCTGGCCTGAGGCACTGGTGTCCCATATGGGCACCGGTTCTAGTCCCAGCTGCTCCTCTTATGATCTAGCTCTCTGCTATGGCCTGGGAAAGCAGTAGAAGATGGCCCAAGTCCTTGGGCCCCTGCACCCGTGTGGAAGGCACAGAAGAAGCTCCTGGTTCCTTGCTTCAGATTGGCTCAGCTCTGCCTGTTGCAGCCATCTAGGGAGTGAATCAGTGGTTGGAAGAGACCTCTCTCTCTCTCTCTCTCTGTCTCTTTCTCTCTCTGCCTCTCTGTAACTACGCCTTTCAAATAAATAAATAAATATGTAAAAAGCAAAACAAACAAAAAAATGTGACAGTCACAGAAAGAATTCTCTTGATCATGGGCTCTGAAGATTGTCCTGCTCAAAATACTATAGACAAAATAACCAACAGTAAAGAAATACTATAGACTTCTAAAAATTAATCAGATTCAAGAATTTTGAATCAGCAGTGCATGGTAGAAGCCCTGATGATAAGTGTCAAAGTCAATTAATTATAGGAAGTAAGTCTGGGTAATTACTCTATTTTTTTTTCTTTGACAGGCAGAGTGGACAGAGAGAGAGAGAGAGAGAGAGAGAGAGAAAGGTCTTCCTTTGCTGTTCGTTCACCCCCCAGTGGCTGCTGCGGCTGGTGCACTGCGCTGATCTGAAGGCAGGAGCCATGTGCTTCTCCTGGTCTCCCATGGGGTGCAGGGCCCAAGCACTTGGGCCATCCTCCACTGCACTCCCGGGCCACAGCAGAGAGCTGGCCTGGAAGAGGGGCAACCGGGACAGAATCCGGTGCCCTGACCAGGACTAGAACCCGGTGTGCCGGCGCCGCAGGCAGAGGATTAGCCTAGTGAGTCTCGGTGCCGGCCTGGATAATTACTCTAGATAAAGACACTGTAGGGGCTGGCACTGTGGCGTATTGAGTAAAGCCGCTGCCTGCAGTGCCGGCCTCCCATATGGGCACTGGTTCCAATCCAGCTCTCTCTCTCTCTCTCTCTCTCTCTTTTAAAGATTTATTTATTTATTTGAAAGAGTTATATAGAAAGATAAGGAGAGAGATAGAGAGAAAGAGCGAGAAGTCTTCCATCTGCTGCTTTACTCCCCAACTGGCCGCAACAGAGTGAGCTATTCCAATCCGAAGCCAGGAGATAGGAGCTCCCTCCAGGTTTCCCACATGGAAACATGCAGAGAGCTGGATTGGAAGTGGAGCAGCCGGGACTGGAACCAGCACCTCTGCTGTGGCCTGGGAAAGCAGAAGATGGTCCAAGCCCTTGGGCCCCTGCACCCGCATGGGAGACTGGTAAGAAGCTCTTGGCTCCTGGCTTCAGATCGGCACAGCTCTGGCTGTTGCGGCCAACTGGGGAGTGAACCAGCGGATGGAAGACCTCTCTCTCTTCCTGCCTCTGCTTCTTCTCTGTGTAACTCCGACTTTCAAATAAATAAATAAATCTTTTTTTTAATTATTATTTTTTTTGACAGGCAGAGTGGAGAGTGAGAGAGAGAGACAGAGAGAAAGGTCTTCCTTTGCCGTTGGTTCACCCTCCAATGGTCGCCACAGCTGGCGCGCTGCGGCCAGCGCACCGCACTGATCGGATGGCAGGAGCCAGGAACCAGGTGCTTTTCCTGGTCTCCCATGGGGTGCAGGGCCCAAGCACCTGGGCCATCCTCCACTGCACTCCCTGGCCACAGCAGAGAGCTGGCCTGGAAGAGGGGCAACCGGGAAAGAATCCGGCGCCCCGACCGGCTGGCCTGCCAGGTATGTAGCCTGCTTCCTCGCCCCCCCCCCCTAGCACCAGGTGAACACCATGCTCCCCATCAGCAGCTTCCTGCCTGACTCGCAGGCGCACACCTGTTCTTTCCCAAGGTCCTCCTGGGAGGACGTCAAGCACACACCTGTGGGGCCTTGTAGAATCAAGCTTTTTTTTTTTTTCTTGAATTTTTATTTTTTTAAAGGTTTACTTGAAAGTCAGTTACCGAGAGAACTGAGCTTATTTTTTTAAAACTGGAGGCTTACCTGAACATCTTGCTCCCCCAAGTACAGAACCTAACAATTCCCATGCTCTCTCTAATCTGGTCTTCTACTTTTGTTGGTTGCCCCAATCAGCCAATTAACACATTTCTACATAGAGCTTAAGAAACGTTGCCCCCCAACCCCCCATTGAAATACTAAGGAATTCAGCTGTAAAAGCTTCTAGGCCCAACATTTTTTGGGGGGTGTCGATGTTTCTTTCATTTTTTTAAAAAAATTTTATTTATTTATTTAAGTGCTAGATAGAGAGGGAAAGACAGAAAATTCTTCCATCGGCTGGTTCACTCCCCAGATGGCTGGAGCTGGGCCAATCAGAAGCCAGGAGCTTCTTCTGGGTCTTCCACTTGGGTGCAGGGGCCCAAACACTTGGGCCATCTTCTGCTGCTTTCCCAGGCCATAAGCTGAGACCTGGATCAGAAGAGGAACAGCCGGGACTTGAACCGGTGCCCATATGAGATTCTGGTAGCAACGCAGGCCGAGGGTTGAAAGCCACAGCGCCGGCCTGTTTACCTTCGTCTTTAGGGGACATTATTCTTCCTGCTTGTCTGCCGGATGACTCCTGTCCCGGACAGTACTCAGAGCCAAGCTTGGCTGCGCTTCCTGGGGGTCGTCTCCTGCAACTCGGAACCCCGCGGAGAGCCCTAACTGGGAGACAGAGCCTTCCAAGTGAGAACTCTGGTGGCTGCTTCAGTCACAGGAGCTGCAGACCCCGGCCCACTCAGAGGACGGGGTCGTGCACACTTCCGCTAAGACAGCAAGCCCCGCACAGAGACCTGGGGAGCGCGGCCCGCTGGACGCTGGGGGTGGACAGCCCAGCAGGCCCCGCGCGCTCCCGGCGGGGAGGCCAGCCCAGGTCCCCAAGCCCCCGGGCGCCCCGCGGCCCAGGAAGCGAGCCGCGCGCCAGGACCGCGGGACCCCACGCCCCTCCCCGCCGCACGGCGGCGCTGCGCAAGGCCGGCCGTTGTCCGGGGCCGTTGGGCGCCCACGTGGCTTCTGGACGCCTGGAGGCCGGCGCGGGGGCGGGCGCCATTACGAGAGGCCGGGGGCGCGGGGTGGAGCCCACGAGGAGCCCAGAGCGCGCCCGCGGCGGCGGCGTCGGGTGGGAAGACGAGGCGCGGCACTGGGGGGCGTGGCGGCCGGCCTGCAGGCGGGGGCGCGTCCAGGGCAGGAAGCTGGAGTCCCCGTGGAGCTGGTGGGCGCGGCCCCCGCAGAGGCCTGAGGCGTCCGGCGCGATGGCAGGGGCCGCCCCCGGGGCGGCGGCAGGGGCCGCGCGGCTCGCCACGCCCGCCACGCCCGCCACGCCCGCCGCCGGGCGCGTCGTCCAGGGCGAGCGGGCCAGAGGCGCGGCGAAGATGCTCGAGGTCCTGGTGCTCAAGGTGAGCGAGCGGCCCGCGCACGGACGGTCGGGCCCGGGTCGGTGCAGGCGGGAGGCTGGAGTGCGGGTGGGGGTCGCTTCAGAAGGGGGCGCGTGCGCTGTTCCCGACGACCCCGGAGGGCGGTTGCTGCGAGCTGTCTCGCACTAGGTGTGCGTGCCTGACTCGGGCACGTTGGCAGGTGTGTCGGTGCCCCGCACACCCCAGCCCACGTCCGCCCTAGGTCAGGGCCCCTCGCGGGGAACCGTGGACCTGGCTCCCGCCCCTCCCCCGCCGCCCGCCGCCCTCGGGGCTCGGCTTCCGGACCCCCGCCCCCCGCCGCCCTCTCCTCACGCGGGTGTCCTGGTCCCCGGGGCGGGCATGGGCCGCCACCTTGGAGACTTGAGTTGCTGGGAGGGCTCCCGAGGAAGCCGGAGGGGAGGCGCTGGAGGAGGGAGTTTACAAACCGGAGCCAGAGTGTGGGATGGGGAGGGGCGCCGCGAAGGAGGGGGATGGGTGGTGTTTGTGTTCTGTGGATTCACCCGACCAGAGCGTCACACACCCCCGAAGCCGCTGACTCCTTGCAAGGAGGCCTGGCTCTCAGACTTTTCAATCTGTTTTATTTACTTGACAGAGTTAGAGACAGTGAGAGACACAGACAGAGGGACAGAAAGGTCTTCCTTCCTTTGGTTCACCCCACAAATGGCCGCCACGGCCGGCATGCTGCGCCGATCTGAAACCAGGAGCCAGGTGCTTCCTCCTGGTCTCCCATGCGGGTGCAGGGCCCAAGCACTTGGGCCATCCTCCACTGCCCTCCCGGGCCACAGCAGAGAGCTGGACTAGAAGAGGAGCAACTGGGACTAGAACCCGGCGCCCATATGGTTCGCTGCCGCCCCAGGCAGAGGATGAACCAAGCAAGCCATGGCGTTGGCCCCTGGCTCTCAGACTTTGAAGGGATTTCAGGTCTCCCTGGGAGGCTCCTCTGCACTCCTCAGATGTTATCCATCAGTCCTAAATATGTTAGTCCCAATTCCTTCCTGTGAAAGGGCTCTCACCCACCCTGCCACGTGCACGCCCGTGGGTGCAGGACTTGGGCAAGAAGTGCTGGGCTCGTGCCCTCCTGCTTGGGAACCCGTCTGTGTGTTGGGCCCTGGAACCTGCTTATGTCTCCCCTCAGCTCTGCCCGGCCTCCACTTATGACTGCGACCTGGCTCACCCTTGGAGCAAATCTTCTGTCCCTTATAGGAGTATTTGCCCCAGTGAGGTCCAGGTTCCGGCTGTCCTGATCCAGATTGATGTGGCATTTCCATGGATACGGTGCCCCCTCCCACCCTGTGCCCATCAACAGGTGATGGGGTACCCTCAGGGTGGTGTGCATGGAGGATGGGAAATTATTTAGCTTTCACATTAGTTAGTTTGGAGGTGTCCTCTTACACGTGAGGATGTCATATGAAGTGAGGTGAGCCAAGCAGAAAGGCCCACGTGCTGTATGATTCTGTGGGCGAGTTGAATGGCAGCTGCCAGAGGTTGGGTTTGTGCGTACAGGGCAGAGATTCAGTTTTGCAAGGTGAGGAATTCTGGAGATGGCTGGTGCTCGTGGTTGCACAACAGTGCCGGTCTACGTAATGCTACTGAACTGTACACTTAAAATTGCTCAAAAGGATGAATTTTATCTGGAGTTTGCCACGACTTTTTCAAAAGATTTACTTATTTGAAGAACAGAATGACAGAGACCAACAGAGAGGGAGATCTTCCATCCACTGGTTCATTCCTCAAATGGCCACAACAGCCAGATCTGGCAGAGTCTGAAGCCAGGAACCAGGAGCTCCATCCGGGCCTATCATGTGGGTGGCAGGGGACAAGCACTGGGACCCCGAGGCACATTCCCAGGGAGCTGGCTCAGAAGTGGAACAGGCGGGACTCGAACTGGTTCTTGGTGGTCATGAGACAGGAACCCGGCAGAGAAGAGAAGCGGCGACCCAGAAGACAGCGGCCTCCCTGAGTGACGCAGACAGAGGCGAGAGCTGTACCTGGAGAGCCGCATCACCAGGAGCCCTGTAGCAGGGCAGCTGTGCTGTTCCTGAAGAGTCCGGCCTGCAGGAGACTCTGCCACATCTGGCGGGGCCGAGACCTCTCCTGGCTAAGGAGGGCCGAGAAGAGCTGTTGGCTGCCAGGAATGGGAGGAGGGGCTCGCATGCCCCAGCTGGTTAGGTGCCGCGTGTGATGTCTGCATCGCACCTCAGGGTGCCTGTTCAGATCTGACCGCTCAGCTTCTGGTCCAGCTTCCCGTGTGCTCACATGGGAAGGCAGCGTATGATGGCCCAAGTACTTTGACCCCTGCCCCTGTGTAGGAGGTCAGAATGGAGTTCCTTCCCTCCTCCCAGACTTGGCTGTTGTGGGCATTTGGGGAGTGAACTAGCAGATGGAAGAGCTCTCTCGCCACCCCCCACCTTGCTCTTGCTGTCCATCTCTCTCTGTCACTCTGCTTTTCAAATACATAAGTACACACAGCATATATGAGGAAAGCAGCCCGGGCCACACACTTCTGTGTTTGAAATCTGGGAGGCCGTAGCACCCTGATGGCTGGGCACGTGGCCTTGGAGAGTGGCAGAAAGCAGTAGTCCTCGGCCTTCCCTGGGAAGCTCCTGGAGGAACTGGCAACTAGAACTGTGTGTGTTGCTGTCTGGAAAAACTGGGCCCGGCTTGCATTTTACAGGCTTTAGAAGCAGATTTTTTTTAATGAAACATTCTAGCAGCCTCAGCATTTAACATTAAAAAAATTTATGTATTTTCATTGGGAAAACAGGTCAGCAGAGTTCTTCCATCTGCTGGTTTACTCCAGAATGCCCACAGCAGCCAGGGCTGGGCCAGGCCAAAGCTGGGAGCCTAGAGCTCAGTCCTGGTCTCCCACGTGGGTGACAGCGCCACAGTGCTTGAGCCATCATCTGCTGCCTGACCAGTAGGAACCTTGGCAGGAAGCTGGATTGGTGGTTGTGTGGCCTTGATGTGAACCAGGTACTCTGAGTGTCCCAAGCCGTGACCTGACTGCTGCCCCAAACGCCCACCCCTAAGAATGCTTTGTAAACGTCTTTCCTAAATTAGTCTTTGGAAAGTTTTCAAACACAAAACAGCATCATGAATGCCTGTGTGTACTACACCCACACTAACTGGTTGGTAACGCTTTGCTGCGTTTGCACTTCAGAAATATGTGTATGTAAAAATTACTTTTTCTTTTTTGGTTGAGCCATTTGAGAATGAGTCTAGAACTCAGAGCACTTAAGTGATTTTTCTAGGAACAAAGACCTCCTCTTATAGAACTATAATGTAATCATCACACTTGAGAAATTTAATGTTGGTGCAACACTGTTACCTGATACACAGTCTGTACTCCCTTTGTCCTGATAAGGTCTACTGTAGCTTGTTTTTTCTGATAAAGAACCCAGAACTACACATGCATTTAATTGTCATGGCCTTGTAGAGTTCATTCAGGCAGTACATTGGTCTATCTTTGATGATACTGAAATTTCTGAAGAATAAGGGCGGTCACTTTGCAAAATATTCCTTAATAATTATAACTATATTAATATATTTAGGTTAGACATTTTTAGTAAAAATGCTACATAAGTTATGCCACGTCAGAGGACAAGATGTTTTAAAAAAAATTGATGCTGGGGCCAGCATTGTGGTATAGCAAGGTAAGCTACCACCTGTGATGTCAGGACCCCATATGGGCACCTGTTCAAATCTCGTCTGCTCCACTTAAGATCTAGCTCCCTGCTAATGTGCCTGGGAAAGCAACAGAAGATGACACAAGTGCTTGGGCCTCTGCCACCCATGTGGGAGACCCAGATGAAGCTCTTGGCTTCAGCCTGGTCCAGCCCTGGTCATTGCAACCATTTGGGGAGTGAATTGGTGGGTGGAAGATCTCTCTCTGCCCCCCTCTCTGCCTCCCTCCCTCTCTAACTCTGCGTTTGAAATAAATAAGTAAATCTTTTTTAAAAATTCAGATTAATTTAAAAATTTTAACTTTTTCTTAGAAAATACATTGGAGATGCAGAAAAGTGTGGAAAATAGTATCAATATTGGGACACCCACCAAACTCTTATTTATTTGAAAGGTAGAGACACAAGGAGAGACAGAGCTCTCCCATCCCTTTGTTCACACCCCAGATGCCCACAGTAGCCAAGGCGGGGCCAGGCCAAAGCTTGGAGCTGGGAACTCACCCTGAGTCCCCCACACTGAGGACAGGGACCCAGTCACTCAAGCCATGGTCAAGAGGCCTCCTAGAGTGTGCACTGATTAGCAGCAAGCTGGAATCTGCATCAGAACGTGCACGGAAACCTAAGCACTCCCATGTGGATTGCAGACCCGGCCTGAGGATTCACTGCTATGACAAAAGCCCACCCCTATTTTTTAATTGATGTATAATTTATTTACAGAAAAATCCATTCCTTTTTGTGTAGAATTCTGTATTTTGAAAAATGCATAGCATCGTGTAATCACCCCCACAGTCAAAATGCAGAAGCATTTCCTCACTTCCCCATATTCCCATGATGAAGCTCCTTTGTAGCTGTATCTTTCTCTACCTGTAATGCTTTATAAAGAAAAGATTGTTTTCTGCTGCTATTAGTTTTTCCTTTTCTAGAATGTCATAGAAATGGGTGCGTGCAGAATCCCAGAGCAGTAGTGGCCTTTCACTGTGGCTTCTTCAAAGACGACACATTGGATACTGCTTTGTGTTGCTGCATAGGGTCAGTGGCAGAGTAGTATTCCGTTGTGTGCATACACAGCAGTTTATACTGACAGGCCACTTGAGTTGTTTCAGTTTAGGGAGATGATGAACAACACTGCTATAATCTTTGCCTACAGGTAGTTGTATGGACTCGAGTTCATTTCATTTGGGAGAATAACTAGGATGGAATTGCTTGTGTTTTAACTTTATGAGAAACTGATGGACTGTGTTCCAGCATAACTGCCTTTTTGCATTCCTGTCAAAAATGTCTGAGTTCCCTTTTTCTCTCTCTCACTGTCTGACTTTGCCTGTCTAATAAAAAGGGGGGGGGGGCAGCGCCGTGGCTCACTTGGTTAATCCTGCACCTGCAGCGCCGGCATCCCATGTGGGCTCTGGGTTCTAGTCCCAGTTGCTCCTCTTGCAGTCCAGCTCTCTGCTGTGGCCCGGGAAGGCAGTGGAGGATGGCCCAAGTGCTTGGGCCCTGCACCCGCATGGTAGACCAGGAGGAAGCACCTGGCTCCTGGCTTCAGATCGGCGCAATGCGCCGGCCATAGCAGCCATCTGGGTTGTGAACCAACGAAAGGAAGACCTTTCTCTCTGTTTCTCTCACTAACTCTATCTAATAAAAAAAAAAAAAGTATGAGTTCTATTTGCTCTTCATCCCTATATACAGTTAGTATTGTAAGGTTTTTTGTTTGTTTGTTTTTTAAAGATTGATGATTTTGACAGAGTTAGAGATCTTCCATCTGCTGGTTCACTCTTGAATTGGCCACAAAGGTGGGAGCTGGGCCAGGCCAAAGCCAGGAGCCCCGACTCCATCTGGGTCTCCTTTATGGGTGCAGGGGCTCAAGCGCTTGGGCCATCCTCCACTGCTGTCCCAGGCACATTACATTACAGGGAGGTGGATTGGAAGTAGAGCAGCTGTGACTGGAACCCACGCCCTTTCTCCAGCGCCAGCCTCACCTGATGGCTGTAGACTCACAGCTGAGACTTGGACTTGAGGTCGGATAGTGAGTCCTCCAGTTGTGTTCTTCTTTCTCATGATTATTTAGGCTGTTCTAATTCCTTTGTCTTTTTTTTAAATAAAAGATTTATTTTTATTTATTTGAAAGTGAGAGTTACAGAGAGAGGTAGAGCCAGAGAGAGAGGTCTTCCCTCTGCTGGTTCACTCCCCAAATGACTGCAACACCTAGAGCTTATCTGATCTGAAGCCAGGAGCTTCTTCCAGGTCTCCCACGCAGGTGCCGGGCCCCAAGGACTTGGGCCATCTTCTGCTGCTTTCCCAGGCCATAGCAGAGAGCTGGATCGGAAGTGGAGCAGCCAGGACTCCAACCGACGCCTATATTTTTTGCCGCCGCTGCAGGCTGTGGCTTTAACCCGCTGCACCACAGCGCCAGCCCCTAATTCCTTTGTCTTTCCAAGGAGGATCTCATTATTAGCATGCTGATTTGTAACCACCCCTTCCCTGCAAAAATCCATCAGTAAACCTGCTGGAATTGTGTTGTATTTCTAGATCACTTCAGGGGAAAACAGCCGTTTCTTAATTATGGCCCCCACAGGTGCTAGGGGGCATCCCACCCCCAGCATTGCGCAGCATCGCATGAAGGGCCTCCATTACTGTCAGCCACCCCTCAAGGCGCATAGCCCATGGTGCTGAGGGTCCAGTCGGGCCCTCCGCTGAGGTGGATGGACAACCCCTGCCCCAAGGGTGACCTTTTTCGTTTGATCAGTAATTTTTTTATGATCTTGTCCTCATCACCTATTTGTATACAAAAGTTGCTTAAAATTTTAAAACCAATCTAAAGAGACAAAAACTAAAGGATCGCTGCATTTATTTTATTGGGCAGCTGTTCCCTCAAGCATCGGCCCTGCGTAAGTCAGTCCACTTCCGGAGTTTCTCTGCAGCCACCGGCCCTGCTGGTCTCTTTAGGGCTGACCCTCCTGTTTGAGAGGCTCAGCTTGTACGGTATTGCTGGATTTGAGCTGCAGTTTCAGCCCACCTGCCTGTGTTGTGGTGTGTCCAGGAAGCTATCTTGTGGACTTTGACTGTAGTAGGGGTGGATGGAACAAGGGTCTCTTTATTTCTAAGAATTTGTTTTATCTGTTTGAAGGCTTTTTTATTTGATTTAAAGATTTTATTTATTTGAGAGGTACAGTTAGGCAGTAAGAGGGAGAGACAGAGATAAAGGTATTCCTTCCGTTGTTTCACTCCCCAATTTGCCACAATGGCCAGAGCTACGCTGATCTGAAGCCAGGAGCCATGAGCTTCTTCCTGGTCTCCCACGCAGGTGCAGGGGCCCAAGGGCTTGGGCCATCTTCTATTGCTTTCCCAGGCCATAGCAGAGAGCTGGATCGGAAGTGGAGCAGCTGGGACTCGAACCAGCGCCCATCTGGGATGCCAGCACTTCAGGCCAGGGTGTTAACCCGCTGCACCATAGCGCCAGCCCCGAGAAGGCTTTTTTACAGTAGAGGACTTTTTCCCCACTTTGTGGCTTTCTACGTCTGGAATTTGCAGGTCTAACAAGCAAATTAGATACAACAGGATCTAAAACAAAAAGATTGAATCGTTATTAGAGTACCTAGGAAATGTGTTCTCTAAACCAGGAGCAGGTTTTCTCACAGAGAGAGGCATGTAGGCCTGGCCAGGTACGTATGAGGCCCGACCTCTGTCTTTACATGGGATAGTGGAAGAGACATCATAAGAAAGGTGTGAACCTCATGAGGGAAGACCCCCTGTTGACTCCATTACCTAGGCGGCCTGGGAGAAGAGCTGGCTTGAACAGGAGGTTAGTACAGAACAGGCGGCACTTCTGAAAGGAAGATTGCAGTCCTGCCTGTCCTGACCCGAGGCCTTGCCCTCAATGGCAGTAGTTATCTTGGAAGCCGGGCAGAGTAAAGGGCTCTTTGAGCTTGGAGCCAGTAGGATCTGTGGTTCTAACCTGGGATCCCTTCAGCCCCAAGGCAATTCCATTCACCCAGCTCTTGACAGAATTTGGTAGAGGCTGGCTTTTTTCAGGATGGCTGTTTGCCCCATCTCCTGGCTTTCCAAACTGAAGCCTGATGCCATTTGGGATGGACTGGCCTCACTGGGTCTCGTTGATGGCAGAACACTGTGTAAAGTAGCTATTAGTTGGCTTGACAGCTATCTTTACATTCCTCCTGCTAAAGCAGACCACAGAGGCATCCTCTAAGATGTCAGTTAAGGGGTTGTTGAGTTCTGTCCTTAATCTTTGGTGGCTGAGCTAGAAGTCTGTAGTCACAGGCATGTTTTGACAGTTTTTTTTTTTTTTTTGAAACAATGCAGTGCCCATGAGGAGAGCTATGTTCTTTAAGTAAGATCAAAACATGAAGATCGTTTCACTAATTTGTCTATAAATTTTGTTATTAATTTGCCAAGAACAACTTTAACTTGGACTTTAGAGGGAGCAATGAGCACTGTATTATACCTCTAACTATATTGTTTTTAGATAAATAGTATACCTTTATGGTTGCAAATACCTAACACAAGTGCAACTTGTTTGACCAGCAGACCCAAATGCAAACATGTCAATAACTTAAAAAAATTTTTTTTTAGTTTTTCTGTACCAACAAATTGAGAACAGCCTATTTATCATATTTATTTAAGTCAGGTGCACCAGAAAGGTAATTTGTGTTAATTTAGCAGTTTTTAATAATTTTTATATAGACACACAATCTGCACATAAGTATCTGGCTCCTGCCATCGGATCAGCCTGGTGCGCCGGCTGCAGCGGCCATTGGAGGGTGAACCAACAGTATAAGGAAGACCTTTCTCTCTGTCTCTCTCTCTCACTATCCACTCTGCCTGTCGGAAGAAAAAAAAAGAAAAGAAAAGACAAAAAAAAAAAAAAATAATGGGGCTGGCTCTGGTGCAACAGGTTAACACCCTGGCCTGAAGCGCCGACATCTCATATGGGCGCCGGCTCCTGGCTTCAGATTGGCACAGCTCCAGCCATTGCGGCCAATTGGAGAGTGAACCAGCAGATGGAAGACCTCTCTCTCTAACTCTGACTTTCAAATAAAGAAATCTTAAGAGTGTTAACTTTTTTTATCTATGACGTCAGTAACCACCCGAGGCTCTTGACATGAGCTGCCTAGACTAAGGAAGCCTTTTGAGTCCACAACTCTCAGTATTTGGACAAGGCCAGAAGCAAAGTGGAAGTTCTCTCCTCCCTTTAGAGAAAAGTACATCCTCTTTTGATGGCTGCTGCTTTCCACTGGGGCCTCACAGAGATCCTTCATGTAGAACATTTTTTGCCACAGTATCTTAGCTTTCTATGCTTGACATGTAAAACAAGTCCATATTTAAACAGACTTTTAAAACTTTGAAACTTTTAGAACTCAGCTGTTTTTAAACAAGTAGAACTTAATGAGACAAGGATTATCTACAGTAGGATACAAAAAGACTATTTTCCCAAATATCTATTAACACTTATGTATTTCATCAACCTCATTGCTTTTACAGAGGATCAGATTTTAACCTTACGTCAAAAAAAAAAAAAAACAGATTGATAACTTTTGTAGCTAACAAAAAAATTGTATAACCATGTAAGACTTCCACACACCTTTTGCAGCTTACCTAAACCGTTTTATCTTTTCCCTTCCAATCTTACAATCCATGTCCTTTCTTTATTATTTCACTAAGAAGCACAGTTTTGACTTGGCAACCTTTTTTCCATCTGTTGATTTTCTTGATTTACATTGAAAATAGCAATTTAAAAGCATATCCCGAATTTCAACCTTAGTTACTTCTGAGCAGTCTTGAATTATTTTTATTTATAGACAGCTTATGAAAACCTATTTGTCAACAAATCCAGAGTTTTTCATAGACTGTAAGGTGTTAAGAGTACCTAAGTTTACATGTAGACACATGTATCTCATTTACCTTTACCCAATTTACATTTAGCAACTACACAGATTGTTAGGGTTGGAGTAGCTGGGGGTCTGGCCTTTTGTACCCCCTCTCCCCCCGCCGCCACGGGATGAGAGAACTGACATCAACGGAGACAGGTCACTTCATTAAGGCAAAGAGGGAAAAGCATCCTGTTCTAGAAAAGTCTGGTCTGGAGTGCACTTGGGGCTGGGGTTTTATCTGGTTAAGGAGGGAGTTTGCCACTGTCGCTGTGGGGGAGGGAGAAGACTTTGCAGCTGGTGGAAAGTGGAACTAGGGGGCTCTGGGAAGCCTTGGGAACTTTCCTCAAATCTAATTAGAAAGCTGCCCTGTGCAGCTCATCTATTTAATTAGTTGTTTTGCAAGGAGTCTGGGGGAGGTTGCACCTGGTTCCCCAACCAGAGGAGGTTGCACTGGTTGTCAGAAGGAAGGGAGGAAATGGGGAGGGGGTGGGCTGAGGGCAGAAGGAATGGGGAAGGGGCCGTGAGCCCTTTACAGATGACTGAAGATACTGGCATTGTATCATACTTTGAATTAATGTCAGAATTACATTTATATGGAATTTTATTTTTTATAAAACTGGAAATCAGTTTTATCAACCTGAGATCTGTTAAATGGCCATTTTTCATTTAGTCACCTGCTGTCTGGCAAGGGTTAACATCATTGCAGAACCTGTAATGGTTGCATAGAAGCCAATAGGGATAACAGTTGAAGCCTTCATAGGTAAGCCGATGACAGCCACATTTCATTCCCAGGACAGATTTCTCTTTCTTCTTTGGACCTTGGGAAAGCCTCTAGCACAACTTCAATGGTGTCAGCTAGAAACAAGTTTAAGTAAAAGACAAAGGCCTCTGCCACACTTGGGGAGGCTCGGTTCCTGCACCCTGCTTGGCTGTTGCCGTGAGAGCACACGCTCTTGTTCTGCAGGGAGGGCTCTGCTCCGGCACTGAACCCTGAGCTGCTTCCCGCCCTCTGCTTGGTGGGCTCCACTCTTTCCTTGGGGTGAGTGTCCGGGCTTTTTTTTTTTTTTTTTGGAGGCCAGAGACTAGTTAAAGCAGTGAAAACAGATTTTATTCAGTACCTCCTGAAGAGAGCTGAGCTCCATTACCAGTGGTGCGCAGGTGCCTGGGTGTTTTAAAGGGAGGGCTGGGGTTGGCACAGCTCAAGGGAAGAGTGAGAAGAGGTCATTCAGGGTAAATGCGTGATCCCAGCTGTGTGTGCTAGCTGGAAGTTATGGAAGTTAGCACGCTGTCTTCTTGCAGAAACTGGCATGGCGGCCCTGGCCTCATAGGAGTGGCTACTGAGCAGGGACACACTTCCAGATTTGTAAGCTTTTTTGAGTGAAGTCTCTAAGAATGGAAGGTTGGGGCCTGCCTCAGATGATAGCCTGAACAGTCAGTTCTTCTGGCATTGTGGAGCTTATTCAGGCAGGCAGGCAGGCAGGCAGGCTTGCTTATTTATCAATTTTATTTAAGAGTGACAGGGGTCGGGGGAGAGAAATAGCTCTTATCTACTGATACACTTCCCAAACGCCTACCATGGCCAGGACTGGACTGAAGCCAAAGCTGGCAGTAGGGAACCCATTCCAGGTCTCCTGCATGGGTAGCAGGAATCCAGGTGGGCCATCACTGCTGCCTCCCAGGCTCTGCATTAGCAGGAAGCTGGAGTCAGGAGCTGGAACTGAATATTGAATCTTTAGCACTCTGGCGGGGGGATTCAGTGAGTGTCATGACTGTTAGGCCACATGCTCACCACTCAAGCAAGCACTTTAATGAATAATTGCAGTCATCCCAGGGTTGAGGCCTTGTGCTGCTGGAAGCCGGAATCTGGTTGTCTCTGAGTGCGAAGGACTGAATGGAGCCACATGCCCGGAGTGCTGTTTCTAGGGGCAGCAGCTGTAACTGCGTGCTCCTCTGAGCCCTGCACTGCTCACGTACTCCGTACTCCTTGCTGTCTCGCCCATTGCCGTTCAGGACTTGGCAAGGATGGGAGGGGTGTTGATGTGCAGACATCAGGGCTCCCTGTATGGCTGTTTCAGAATTTCTCCCCCTAATCCTCACTGGCACCGACAGCTCTGATTCCCCGAGCCACAGTGTGACTTTGTGTTGCGTTGTTGCCACTCTGTACAACTGGGAGGTGTTCTGGGATAGTGCCCAGTGAAGTTCCTTCTTTCGAGGGTCAGCTCTCCAGTGTCTGTTGCTTTTGCTAGCTCTTCATTTATTTTGTGTTTTTTCAGGTTCATAATTGTGCTGTGTGTGTAACTTATACACTATTTTGCCCTTGCCAGAATGACTGCTGTTCATTTTCCAGTTATTTATTATGAGAATAGTCAAACATTCAGAAAAATAATACGATTACTAAGGTGAACTCTTCTATTCCTGCCACTGGTAACTTAGACTCCATATCTCTGGGTGTTTCTGCTTCCATACCTTTTCAGTAGACAGAGTTAGGAAAAACCTCTGAAAAATCGTGCGTTCTGGCCGGCGCCGTGGTCCACTTAGCTAATCCTCCGCGTGTGGCACTGGCACCCCAGGTTCTAGTCCCAGTTGGGGCGCTGGATTCTGTCCCGGTTGCTCCTCTTCCAGTCTAGCTCTGCTGTGGCCCGGGAAGGCAGTGGAGGATGGCCCATGTCCTTGGGCCCTGCACCCCATGGGAGACCAGGAGGAAGCACCTGGCTCCTGGCTTCAGATCAGTGCAGCACGCTGGCTGTAGCGGCCATTTGGGGGGTGAGCCAACAGAAGGAAGACCTTTCTCTCTCTATCACTAACTCTGCCTGTCAAAAGAAAAAAATCGTGAGTTCTTTTTTAAAATTTAATTTTATTGGCCAGTGCCGCGGCTCACTAGGGTAATCCTCCGCCTTGCGGCGCCGGCACACCAGGTTCTAGTCCCGGTCGCGGCGCCGGAGTCTGTCCCGATTGCCCCTCTTCCAGGCCAGCTCCCTGCTGTGGCCAGGGAGTGCAGTGGAGGATGGCCCAAGTGCTTGGGCCCTGCACCCCATGGGAGACCAGGAGGAAGCATCTGGCTCCTGGCTTCGGATCAGCGCAGCATCCTGACTGTAGTGGCCATTTGGGGGGTGAGCCAGCAGAAGGAAGACCTTTCTCTCTCTCTCTCTCTCACTGTTTAACTCTCCCTGTCAAAAAACAAATCGTGAGTTCTTTTTTAAAATTTAATTTTATTTATTTGAAAGAGTTACACAGAGAGGTAGAGACAGAAAGAGAGGTCTTCCATCTGCTGGTTCACTCCCCAGATGGCTGCAACAGCTGGAGCTGTGCCAGTCGGAAGCCAGGAGCTTCCTCCAGGTCTCCCATATGGGTGCAGGGACCCAAGTTCTTGGGCCATCTTCTGCTGCTTTCCCAGGCCACAGCAGAGAGCTGGATTGGAAGTGGAGCAGCCGGGACTCGAACCGGCACCCCTATGGAATGCTGGCGCTTCAGGCCAGGGCTTTAACCCTCTGCACCACAGCGTCTGCCCCAAATCATGAGTTTTTAGTGATGTTGTCAATCAAACTTAATTTGGGGGTGACTGGTGCTGTGGCATAATAGGCTAAGCCTTTGCCTGTGGTGCCAGCATCCCTTATGGGCACCAGTTCATGTCTTAGCTACTCCTCTTCTATCCAGCTCTATTGTATGGGCTGGAAAAGCAGTAAAAGATGGTCCAAGTATTTGGGCCCCTGAACCTGCATGGGAGACCTAGAAGAAGCTCCTGGCTCCTGGTCTCGGATCTGCCCAGCTCTGGCCATTGTGGGCATTTGGGGATTGAACTAGCGGATGAAAGACCTTTTTCTCTGTCTCTCCCTCTCTCTCTAACTCTACCTCTCAAATAAATAAAATCTTTTAAAAAATTTAATTTTCCATTTTATAATTCTTTCCCCTAACAATAAAAATAACAATAGTAGATAACAATAGTAGGTAATAATAACAAGAGTAGATAAGACCCATTCAGAGAAGTCAGTCGAAGTTTCATCCTTATTCTTTCTACTCCATTCTTTTCTCCTGTAGGAGGTAATCTGTATTTGTTTTGGTTCATCTGCTGTCATTTAAAAAAATATGAGCAGGCTGTATATATATTCATACTTATTTTTCTTACACAAAAAGAATACTAAAAATGTTCTGAACCTTTTATATATATGGATGTTTTAATAAGTATTTTAAGAATAAGAATATTTTTAATATTTATATTTTTAAGCTACAGGAGACCAAATAGAACTGATTGCTTTTTGAGTTGTACTACATAATTGAGAATTGCATATTATTGATCACATGTTTTAAATTTTATCTTTGGCTCTTTCGTATGACCATTTAAGAGAAAGGTAGTTGTCAAAAATGATAGATCACTGAAATTAGAAAGTTACATGGTTCTAAGGTTTATTTGGTTTTAAAAGAAATCATGCATGATTTTATAATCTTTTAAAAATTCTGCAGGTTGAAGATCCAGATTGCTTCTGGGTTATTATAAAAGGATGTAGTCCCTTTTTGGATCATGAAGTCGACTATCAAAAACTAAATAGCGCCATGAATGACTTCTATAACAGCATGTGTAAAGATATAGAAATAAAACCATTAATGTTGGAAGAAGGACAGGTATGTATCTGAATGCACTTTATTTATTGTATCTTTATTATTATTTGAAGATTTATTTAGTTGAAAGGCAAAGTTAGAGGGACAGATAGATCTTCCATCCTCTAGTTCAATCCCCAAATGGCCTTAATGACCAGGACTGGGCCAGGCCGAAGCCAGGAGTCAGGAGTTCCATCAGGATCTCCCACGTGGGTGCAGGGACCCAAGGACTCAGACCATCTTCCTTTGCTTTCGCAGGCTCATTAGCAGGGAACCAGACTGGAAGTGGAGCAGCCGGAACTGGAACCAGCACCAGCCTTTAATTATCCTATCTTGAAACACTAATCAGGATGTAGGGGTGGGTGTTTGGCCAGGTAGTTGAAACACCACCATGTTAGAGTGTTTACATTCGGTTCCTGATTCTAGCTTCCTGCTAATACACAGACCCTGGGAAGCACCAGATGATAGCTCAAGTAATTAGGTCCCTGTTACCCACCTGAGAGACCTGGATTGAGTTCCTAGCTCATAGCCTTCACCCTCTCCCCCACGGCTGTTGTGGTCCTTGGGGAGTGAATCATTGGGTGGGAGTGCTCTGTCTACCAGATAATTGTTAAAAATATTTCAGGAGCTTAGAATGATGAATGTGATTAGAGTATTTTAACGTTCATGGCTGTTGCCTTGTGTTAGGTTTTTGGGTTGCATGAGACTCAGGCTGATGGTGGCAGGGGGTGGTGCTTGTGTAGGTCCAAGTGGGGCCTTGGGATAGATGCCATCCAGATCCAGGTGTTAGGGCCGTCTTCCTGGCGGTGGGAGCCAGGGCAGGTATACAGACCTTGGCAAAGAGGACCTGGGGTTTTCAGTTCTGGGCCGTGCCTCCCTCTTTGGTTGCTCATGGCTTTGACCGACTTGGGATTGTTTCTGCTCTGTGCTCCACATCAGGGCTTCTTTGCTTTCGTGCAGCCTCAGCCACCATTGCTGTGGTCTGATTTTCTCTTGGGTCAGCCATCGTTCCAAGTGTGAACTTCGGTAATAGCATGGAGGGGAAGGACATGAACACTCGTTAGGAGGGAGACAAGACCTCATCTGATTTCCTTCCCTCGTGCCCACAAATGTCCTTAGTGACCAATTTGTTATTTTTCCATACCAGTGACATACTGGAGGGATGGAACGGGGTCAGTGGTCCTTTAAGTGTAGTCTTGTTTGGGAAAGCATGATGGGCTCCTCACAGTGAGCATTTACCCAGGAGGTGAGCACTTTCTCCCTGTCCTTTTGTGGAGAGGTGGTTAAACAGGACACTGTGAATAGATTGAGGGTCACTTGTTTTGAAGAACAGGCGTGCTGTTACCTTCACGTGGGTTTAACATGGGAGAGAGCGCCACTTGCAAGCCATGCTAGGGTGACCCCTCCTTCGTGGCACTGCTGTGAGTGTTTCACTTCATGCTCTCTCCATTCAGTGGCTGTCACTGCCCGAATCCACTTTCATTTGTTTTCTTTTTTTTTAAAGAGTGATTTATTTATTTGAAAGTCAGAGTTACGCAGAGAGGAGAGGCAGAGAGAGAGAGGAGATCTTCTACTCCCTGGTACACTGCCCAGTTGGCCGCGACAACCAGAGCTGTGCCGATCCAATGCCAGGGACCAGGAGGAAGCTCCTGGTGCAGGGGTCCAGGGACGTGGCCGATCTTCTACTGCTTTCCCATCCATAGCAGAGAGCTGGATTGGAAGTGGAGCAGCCGGGGCTCGAACCGGCGCCAATATAGGATGCCAGCACTGCAGGTAGTGGCTTTACAGGATATGCCACAGCACGGGCCCCTCATTTGTTTCAATATGGTGATTTCTCCCACTCCTTCTGTATTGGTGAGCTGGAATTCTTCCTGTTTAGCACTTTCCTTTCAGCTGATCTCTGCTTTCTGGGGGCCTTTTCCTGGGAGACAGTGCTCAGTTTGGGCAGCCTCCTGCACCTGTGTCATCTCCTGTAAGTGGGGTACAGGCTGAGACGATGTGGAGAGGAGCCTTTAGGGCTGTCATCACGTGACTAGAGGTTTTACTGCTGAACGTAATAAAGCCTGCCTTCTGTTTTGCAGGTCTGCGTGGTGTATTGTCCGGAGCTCCGGTGCTGGTGCAGGGCTGTCATTAAGTCAATCATGTCTTCAGCAGACCATTACCTGGCAGAGTGTTTCCTTGTAGACTTCGCCAGGTACATTCCAGTAAAATCTAAAAAGTACGTATGTGTGTTTTTTTTTTTTTATTTAATGAGCATAAATTTCCAAAGTACAGCTTATGGATTACAAGAGCTTCTCCCCCCCGTAACTTCCCTCCCACCCACAACGCTCCCCTCTCCCACTCCCTCTCCCCTTCCCCTTCACATCACGATTAATTTTCAATTATCTTTATATATAGAAGATCAATTTAGCATATGTTAAGATTTCCACATTTTGCTCCCACACAGAAACACAAAGTGTAAAATACTATTTGAGTACTACTTACAGCATTAATTATGCACCTAAGAGTAATTGTGTATTAATTACAGAGTTCAACCAATAGTTTTAAGTAGAATATAAAATGCATCTTTTGTATTGTTGTGGCTTCCCCCCAACCCTGACCTCCCTCCCTCCCGTGGCCCTCCCCTCCCCCACTCCCTCTCCCATCCCGCCCTTCATCACGTTTCATTTTCAATTACCTTCATATACTGAAGATCAACTTAGTATATACTAAGCAGGGATTTCCACAGGCTGCACTCACACAACCGAACCAGGTATAGGGTATTGTTCGACTAGTAGTGTTGTTTTTAAGTTTCATAGTAAAACACATTAAGGACAGAGATCCTATATGGGGAGCATGTACCCAGTGACTCCCGTTGTTGATTTAACAATTGGCACACTTATTTATGCTGTCAGCAATCACCCGAGCCTCTTGCTATGAGCTGTCTAGGCTATGGAAGCCCCTTGAGTTCACCAACTCTGAATTTGTTTAGACGTATGTGTGGTTTTATGTCTGTTTGCCTTACTCTCTTTAAGGAGATAATGATGAATTTTAAAGGAGAATGTCAGTTTTTAAAGTAAGGGGATTACCTTTTGCAAAAAGAAGACATTGAGAGTTTTTGTGCCTTAAGAAATGAAAACTTGGGCCAGGCATTTGGCGCGGTGATGAAGTCACGACTTGGATGCCTGTGCGTCACATCAGAGTGCCTGCACTTGAATCTCAGCTCCACTCTCCACTCTGGTTTTCTGCCAGTGCACCCCCGGGAGGCAGCAGATGAGGGCTCAAGTTGACCCCTGCCACCCACACGGGAGACGGAGTTCTGGACTCCTGGTGTCAGCCTGGCTGTTGCCGCATTTGAGAAATGAATCAACCAGTGGACAGGCATCTGTGTTTGTCTCTCTGTCTCTGACTTTCAGATAAATGATGAAGGAAGACTGCAGGTTTCCATTCTGCGTGCATGACTAGGGGAGCAAATGGTCCTAATGAGGACAGAGAGAGTGACTGTGGCCTTTCTCCACTTGCCTGCCTAGGGTGGGGCAGGGCAGGTTCAGGCTGTTCCCTTCTCGTCTCCTGGGTGCCCTGTGCCAGCTGCTCTCTGGCCTGTCCTCTTAGTTTGCACGTGGGATGGGGTGGGTCCTTCAGTGCGGTTTGCCTCACCACCAGGAGGTAGAGAGAAACTCTCCGTGTCTCCACAGAGGAGGAAATTGATGGCCACCCTCAGGTTGCAGAGAGCAGATTATATACTCAAGTGTGTATTCCTGGTTGTTCTGCGTCTCAGAGTAAAGGTGTGGCTATCACGTAGGGTGCGGAGACAGTTCAGGCTCGTCCTGACTGTAACCTTCATTGACTGTGGGACTGCATGTCACAGCTCACTAGAAAACATTAGCACATCACTGTGTTCCTAAAGTTGTATTGATAAAATGCATGAAGTTTTAATAAATGGTTTCTGGGTGGGGAGGGGGGAGGGAACATGCCAGCACACGAGGCTGGTGCTATGGTATAGTAGGTTAAGTCTCTGCCTGCCGTGCCAGCATCCTGTATGGGCACCCGTTCGGATCCCAGCTGCTCCACTTTGAATCCAGCTCCCTACTCATGGCCTTGGAGAACAGCAGAAGATGACCCAAGTGCTTGGGCCCTTGCACCCACGTGGGAGACCCAAAGAAGCCCCTGGCTTCCGATTGGCCCAGCTCTGGCCATTGTAGCTATTTGGGGAGTGAGCCAGAGAATGGAAGACCAACCTCTCTGTCTTTCCCTCTCTCTGTCTATAACTTTACCTCTCAAATAAATAAATGTTAAGAAAAAGCTAGCACAAGTCACTGTTGGTGTTTAGTGATAATTGTCCCATGGTTTGTCCCAGAGTAAGAGGATGTCCATTTAATAGGCAAACACAAGGACTCTTATTCCGCTGTGAAAAGAGCAGAGCCAGCTAGCCTTCGGTGCAGTAAGAGGTGTCTCACACGTAGAGGAGTTTCGTGGCAGAAGGGCTCATCAGACATGGAGGATTTGCAGATACTTAAGGGAAAAGTAGGTGCCTCCCCAGCTTTGGATTCTGCACCTCTGTGACCATAATTGTTATAAAAGTACTTGGGGGCCGGCGCCGTGGCTCACTAGGCTAATCCTCCGCCTTGCGGTGCCAGCACACCGGGCGCCGGATTCTGTCCCGGTTGCCCCTCTTCCAGGCCGGCTCTCTGCTGTTGCCAGGGAAGTGCAGTGGAGGATGGCCCAAGTGCTTGGGCCCTGCACCCCATGGAAGACCAGGAGAAGTACCTGGCTCCTGCCTTCGGATCAGTGTGGTGCGCCGGCCGCAGCACGCCACAGCAGCCATTGGAGGGTGAACCAACGGCAAAGGAAGACCTTTCTCTCTGTCTCTCTCTCACTGTCCACTCTGCCTGTCAAAAAAAATAAAAAAAGTACTTGGGGTCAGGGCTGTGGCATAGCGGTACAGTCACCAACTGCAGTGCCGGCATCCCATATAGGTGCCGGTTAAAAAGCCCAGGCTGCTTCACTTCTGACCCAGCTCTCTGCTATGGCCTGGGAAAGCCAAGTCCTTGGGCCCCTGCACCCGTGTGCAGGAGGACCTGGAAGAAGTTCCTGGCTCCTGGCTGCAGATCCGCACAGCTCCAGCCAGTGTGACCAATTGGAGAGTGAACCTGTGGATGGAAGACCCCTCCCTCCCCCAATCCTTCCCCCTCTCCTTCCCCCCTCCCTCCCTCCCTCTCTCCCTCCCCCTCTCCCTTCCCCCCTCTCCCTTTCCCCCTCTCCCTCTGTGCAACTCTTTCAAATAAATAAATCTTTTTTTTTTTTTAAGTACTTACTGTGTTTAGCTCTCTGGGGAGCTTTTCCTTTTGTATTTGGTGTTTTGAGTTTATTTTTGGCAAGAAAATCAAATGATTAAGTAGAGCTCTAACCTGTCTAAGACAAAGGGTAGGGCTTCAGGGAAGAGAGCTGCTTGATGGTGAGGAAATACGTTGACATGTCTGTTGCTTGCCTTACTTGTCACCTCGCCGTCCATCAGCTGTTTTGTGCAAAGTTGGCAAATACTAATTTTTAAAACATCTGTTCATAGACAGCAATGTTGGAGTAATTCTGGTCACGTAGTAAATGGAATTTATTTCACAGGCTTATTCATTGTTATTCAGTGTTTCCTTTTATTTTTCACTTTTTATGTATTTGAAAGGCAGAGAGACAGAGAGAGAGAGAGAGAGAGAGCGAGCGCGCGAGCACGTGCCTTCTTGTTTCACTTCTAAAATACCTACAACAGCCCTGGGTAGGCCATGCTGGAGCCAGGAACTGGAAACTCAATGTGGTCTCTCCTGTGGGTGGCAGAGACCCAGCCACCTGCTGCCTCCCAGGGCCTGCACCAGCAGGAGGCTGATTGGGTGTGGAACAAGAACTGGAGCCCGGGTGTTCTGACTCGAGATCAGGGCATCCCAAGCAGCATCCCAGCAGGGAGGCCGCATGCCTGCCCCTGTGCAGTATTTCTGTTCCTTCTTTCCCTCCTTCCTCTCTTCCTCCCTCCTTCCCTCCTTCCTTCTGATTTGTGGTATGAAAGGCAGAGTGACAGAAAAGGAGAGAAAGAAAGAGAAGTGTATCTTTCATCCTTTGGTTTACTCCTGCAAATACCCACCACAGCCAAGCTGAAACCAGGAACCCAGAACTCCACCTGAGTTTCCCATGTGGGCACAGGGACCCAAGTACTTGAATTGTCTTCACTGATGTCCCAGGCGCATTAGCAAGGAGCTGGATCGGCAGTGGATCTGGGCCCAAGCTGGCACTCGCATGGACACTGGCACCGTGGGTGGCGCCTTCACCTGCACCACAGTGCCAGCTGCACAGTGTGTCTTAACCTGAGGAGCCTCACCAGATACACTCTCCCTGAATTCCTGCCCCTGTGCCATGAAATTTTGATGCCACAGATACACTGAATCACTATGTAGGATCTCTCTGCTTTTACAGGAAGATTTTTTTCCACCCTCCAAGAAGCAGTTTTGTTCCCTTGGCCAGATGTCTCCAGGCATCTGTTGGAGGCTGTGTTAGAATCAGAAAGGCATGTCTTTACTTTGTTTTACGGCAAGCATGTTACTGACCTAGGTGAACTATAAAGGAGTCTGTTCTGTGTTGTGTGTTTTATAATGGAACTCTCTCTGCTTCATTTGTCAGCATCCGAGTTGCAGTGGAATCATTTATGCAGCTTCCCTACAGAGCAAAAAAGTTCCGGTTGTACTGCATGAAGCCTGTTACATTGCACATTGACTTCTGTGAAGACAGCGCCGAGATTGTGTAAGTACAGGTTCTGAAGTCACAGGAATCATGAGTAAACGCCTTCAGTTTGTGTCTGCATTTATGTGCCATCAGTTACCTGCGAGCAGGTTTTGAAGGTCTGGGTTCTGCAGGAGGCAGCCTCTGAGTTGGTGCTGGTCAAACTGGCTGTGAGTAGAATTCTCAGGCACCCCCTCCCAGGCCAGAGCTCTGTGCCTTTTGACTTAAAAAAAAACTTATAAAAAGTAGTAGAGGCCGGCGCCGCGGCTCAATAGGCTAATCCTCCGCCTTGCGGCGTCAGTACACGGGGTTCTAGTCCCGGTCGGGGCGTCGGATTCTGTCCCGGTTGCCCCTCTTCCAGGCCAGCTCTCTGCTGTGGCCAGGGTGTGCAGTGGAGGATGGCCCAAGTCCTTGGGCCTTGCACCCCATGGGAGACCAGGAGAAGCACCTGGCTCCTGCCTTCGGATCAGCGCGGTGCGCCGGCTGCAGCGCGCCAGCCGTGGTGGCCATTGGAGGGTGAACCAACGGCAAAGGAAGACCTTTCTCTCTCTCTCTCACTGTCCACTCTGCCTGTCAAAAAAAAAAAAAAAAAAAGTAGTAGAGTAATTCTAAAGAAAAGCTTTCATGAAATAAAACTGCTGGAGCATTAAAAAAATGTTGACCACATGCCTGCCTCTGTCCCACGTCTTTCCTCCTGGAGGCCTCTGTGGGCTGTGCAGGCTTTGACCTTCCCACCCTCCATTGGTGCACTTACATACCCATGTGATCGTGGATCCTGCCCTCTGTCAGTGCCTGTACACACCCCTGTGCGCCTGGATCTCGCCCTCTGTCGGTGCACTTAGACACCCCTGTGAGCCTGGATCTCGCCCTCTGTGGATGCACTTACATACCCCTGTGAGCCTGGATCCTCCCCTCTGTCCGTGAGGTTAGACACCTCTGTGGGCATGGACTTTCTTAGGAAGAGAACAGGCTCTCTTGTTTGCAGAATTAACTTAGGAGTAGCTGTGGAGGTTCTTTGCCAATCCATATCCCTCTCCTAACCACTTTGAGTCTTTTTCATGGGTGACTATGACCGATGTGGTTATTGGATTTAACTGCCCCCCCCATTTGATCTTTAAAATAACTCTTGGAAGGAATGGATCTTGTGATACAGCCGATTAAGCCACTGCTTGGGGCACCTTTGGTTCCATACTGGAGTACCTGATGTAAGTCCTGGCTGCCCACTTCCAGGACAGCTTCCTGCTAATGCCCTAGGAGACAGCAAATGGTGGATCGAATCCTGAGTACCTGCCACCTGTGAGGGAGACCTGAGTGGAGTTCCGGGCTCCTGGTTTCGGCATGGTCCAGGCCCAGTTGTTGAAGACATTTGGAGAGTGAACCAGTAGATAGAAGATTTCTCTCTCTCTCTTGCCCTCTCTGATGCTCTGCCTTTCAAATAAATAAAAATGAATAAACATTTAAAAAACTAAAATAACTCTTGAAGTATGGTGGTAGCATATCTGATAGATCCAAACAAGAGAAATGTAAATATATTATTCTGATCTTGACTTTTTATTTTATTTTTATTCCTTCTAAATACTGGTTTCTCCTGATTTTCTACTGCCTATACCTTTTCCTGTGATTTTCTTTCCAAAGCATAGGCAAGATGTAGAAAGGTTAAGTTGATAGAGATCAAATGGGAGGTGGAGAATGGGTGCTCTAGTGGGCAGAGTGAGGACCATAGCAGCCGCTTCCCCACAGCTGCCCCTACACTGTTGGCTTAGCCGACATGTACTGATCCCTCTCTGTGCCAGCCTGTGGAGACGCAGTGATCTCAGAATCGCTGCCCCAGGGAGCTTGTGTTTTGATTTGTCACAGGTAACTGATGTTGCAGCAGGCAGTGCCAGGTGGTGAGCACAGGTCACCTCACTGGGGCTCCTGGGATGTGAGTTTGTGTTGGTGCAAGCAGCAGTGTGGAGGGGGTGTGTCACAGGAAGTAGCTGGGGTCTTTATCCCCACCCAGAGCAGGGCCAGAGCTATACTGTCTGTTGTGTGCATCGTGTGCTTGATTGGTCATGCAGAAAAAGCCCTGTGTGTGGTTTACAAAGCAAGGTTAGTGTACTAGCCTTGGGGTTTTGTTTAATGAAGTTGCCCTGTTCACTGTTTCAGACCTGCCAAGAAGTGGGACAGTGCCGCTGTTCAGTACTTTCAGAATGTCCTGAAAGGTAAGCCGGTGCGCACTCAGAGCCTGCTTTGAACTGCCGCCGAGGTCGCTCAGCCTTCTGTGGGTGCAGGCTTGGCCAGGTGCCTATCTGGCTGTTTGACCCTCTTGGCAGGTTTCCCTAAGTACCTGCAGCTGCTTCTGCCCAGTACTCAGCACCCCTGCAGCTTTGTAGGTGAACGGGGAGGTCAGTAGCTGACAGCTGATCAGAAGGGGGCCTTTTGTGGGGGGGATGCCTGCACGAGAATAGTGTCCACTGCTTTGCTTGCATAGAAGCTGCAACACTGCAGAGTAAATGGACACGGATGTTATTAGACCAGCAGTTGCTGGAAAGCCTAGCTTTGTTCAGTGAGCGAGATTATAGGAAGTGGGTGTTTGCTATATAATAATCAGTTGCTGATTTAAGATGTGTAAAGTGTCATTGACAACCTGTGTAGTGGCTCTCTTCATTTCATGTCAGTGTCTCTTGTGGCATCTGTCCTGACCCCTGGCAGTCAGAAGCCTAGTGACTCTGTCTGCTTCTTAAGGCTGTAGGCTGTTCAGAAGAGTTAGGGAGTGTGAAATGCCTGTGGGACGGCCTGGTACCTAATTGAGTCCTGCCTCCTCTTCTGAGCTGTCCTGCAACACTGGGGAAAGGAAAACCAAGTGCTCTGATGTTGGAAGGAACTGGAGGTTGGAAGGGTCGCTAGATTTGGAATTTGGGCCCTTGTGAGCTCTCTGGGGCTTCTGGGAAGTGAGCATGGGGGTTTGGATGAGGCCGACCATTGGGAGGACCAAGAAGTACCCTGGAGGGGGAGGCATTTGAAGGGTGGCAGGAGGATGCTGTTGATGGGATAAAGGGCTTACTTATAACACCACTGGCCGAAGAGCCTTTTTCACGGCTCCTAGGAAGACTTTGGTCATTTTGGCACTGGGAACTTTTTCGTGGTTGGCAGAGATTAACAGATGGGAAATAGCCATGATTTTCTCAAGAACGCTTTTAATGTCAGCTGATTTGAGTTTTCTTTTGTGCCATCTAGCAACTACCCAGGTAGAAGCCAAGTTATGTGCTGTGGAAGAAGACACTTTTGAGGTTTACCTTTATGTAACCATAAAAAATGAAAAAGTAAGTTGTATTTTAAATTTTAAATTCTATTTTAAATTCTACTTTAGTAAAACAGTGAATAAATGCCAAGTAAAACAGTGTAATTCATGCAGCATAGAAATCATCTTAATATTTCAAAGTCTTAAGTTAAAAGTAGCCAGGACTGTGTATTTTCTATTGATTATTTTTAAAAAATACTTCATTTTATTTAGTGATGGGCAAAAATTATTATAGTAATAAGTCTGAACTGTTGTTTCCTTATGATTTTTAGAAATGACTCATTTGTGGGCCGGCGCCGCAGCTCACTAGGCTAATCCTCCGCCTTGCGGCGCTGGCACACCGGGTTCTAGTCCCGGTCGGGGCGCCGGATTCTGTCCCGGTTGCCCCTCTTCCAGGCCAGCTCTCTGCTGTGGCCAGGGAGTGCAGTGGAGGATGGCCCAGGTGCTTGGGCCCTGCACCCCATGGGAGACCAGGAAAAGCACCTGGCTCCTGGCTCCTGCCATCGGATCAGCGCAGTGCGCCGGCCGCAGCGCACCGGCCGCGGCGGCCATTGGAGGGTGAACCAACGGCAAAAGGAAGACCTTTCTCTCTGTCTCTCTCTCTCACTGTCCACTCTGCCTGTCCAAAAAAAGAAAAAAAAAAAAAAAAGAAATGACTCATTTGCTACCATGTCAGTTCACTGCTCTCGCCTGCTCTGGGGTTTGTTCACAGTGTATTTTGTGGCCTTTTAAAGGATTCACATAAGCGCAGAGAAGGAGATGGCACACATGAGCCCCTCCTGAAGTACCTGCTGCTGCCCTGGTGCAGTTCTGCACCTGGGTCAGAGCGGCAGGGTGGTGTGGATCCAGGGCCTCCGGGAGCCCACACACAGTGCCTTCCTCATGAATTTAATTTTTTTTAAAATAATTTTGGACTTTCAGAGGAGCTTCAAAAATAGTATGGAGCTATTTGGATGTGGTTTACCTTGTTTTCCTAATGTTAGCGTCGTACAGAGCCGCAATGCAGTCAAAAACTGGCAGATTAACATGAGTAAATACTGCTAAAGTGTCCTTGGCCCTCACCGGAGTGTTGCAGTGTTCCCACTGGTTTCCTTTTTCTGGTCCAGGGTCTGAGCCAGGCCTCCAGCTTGCCTCCAGTGTCCTGTCTGGTTAGTCTCCCAGAGTCTGGGACAGTTCTTCAGTCTTCCTTCATGGCCTGAACGCTTCTGAAGAGTCCTGGTCAGTTATGCTGCAGAGGAACGTTCAGTTTGACTTGGCCTGATGTTCTCATGATCAGACTGAGGTTGTGCATGTTGGCAGAGAGAGAGAGGTCTGCCATCCACTGGTTCACTCCCCAACTGGCTGCGACGGCTGGAGCTACGCCGATCCAAAGCCAGGAGCCAGGAGCTTCCTCTGGGTTTCACACACAGGTGCAGGAGCCCAGGGACTTGGGCCATTTTCTGCTTTCCCAGGCCATAGCAGAGAGCTGGATCGGAAGTGGGGCAGCTGGGACTAGAACTGGCACCCGTATGCCATGCCAGCACTGCAGGCAGCAGCTTTACCTGCAACACCACAGCGCCAGGCCCTATCAGACATTCTGAATTTGCTACGGTGAGGTTCACTTTTTCCATCATTCCTTCTACAGTTTTAAAACTTTAATTATCTTTTTTAAAAAGATTTATTTATCTATTTGAAAGTCAGAGAGAGAAGGAGAGACAGAGAGAGAGAGGTCTTTCATCTACTGGTCCACTGCCCAACCAGCTGCAATGGCCAGAGCTGAGTTGACCTGAAGCCAGGAGCCAGGAACCTTCCCTGGGCCTCCCACATGGGCACAGGGGCCCAAGGACCCGGGCCATCCTCCGGTGCCTTCCCAGGTCATAGCATAGAGCTGGATTGGAAGTGGAGCAGCCAAGATCCAAACTAGCACCACATGGGATGCGGGATGCTGGCACCACAGGCCTAGGCCCTAACCCGTTGAACCACAGCACTGGTCCTTTATTTATCTTTTTTAAAAAAGATTTTCTTGGCCAGCCCCGTGGCTCACTAGGCTAATCCTCTGCCTGCAGCGCCGGCACCCCGGGTTCTAGTCCCAGTCGGGGCGCTGGATTCTGTCCCAGTTGCTCCTCTTCCAGACCAGCTCTCTGTTGTGGCCTGGGAGTGCAGTGGAGGATGGCCTGAGTGCTTGGCCCCTGCACCTGCATGGGAGACCAGGAGGAGGCACCTGGCTCCTGGCTTTGGATTGGAACAGTGCACTGGCTGGCAGGCCGTGGCAGCCCCTTGGGGGGTGAACCAACGGAAAAAGGAAGACCTTTCTCTCTCTCTCTCTCTCTCTCTCTCTCTCTCTCTCTCTCACTGTCTCTGTCAAAAATAAATAAATAAAATACAATAAAAATATTTTATTTATTTGAGAGGTAGATTTATAGACAGAGAAAGACATAGAGAAAGGTCTTCATCTGCTGGTTCACTCCCCAAATGGCTGCAGTGGCAGGAGCTGAGCTGATCTGAAGTCAGAAGCCAGGAGCTTCTTCCAGCTCTCTCACAGGGGTGCAGGGGCCCAAGCACCTGGGCTATCTCTCACTGCTTCCCAAGGCCATAAGCAGAGAGCTGGCTTGGAAGAGGAGCAGCTGGGATGCAAACTGGCCCCATACAGGATGCTGGTGTGGCAGGTGGAGGCTTAGCCTACTGTACACAGCACAGGCCCCTATTTATCTTTCTGTTTCTTTGAAAGGCAGACAGACAGAGATCCTCAATATCCTGGGTCACTCTCCAAATGCTGTCATTGACTAAGCCTGGGCAGGCCAAAGCAGGGAGCCAGGAACTCAATCTGGGTCTCCCCGTATGGGTTACCAGGACTCAAATTCTGGAATCGTCATCTGCTGGCTCCCAGGGTCTGCATTAGCAGGAAGCTGAATTGAAAGCAGAGTTGGGTTTCAGACCAGGCACTTTGATATGGGATGCAGGCATCCCAAGTGGTGACATAAATAACCACTGTACCAAATGCCTGCCTCTACATTTTTAATGAAAAAACTATCCCTTCTTCCTCACTTACTGATTGTATTCAGCAATTTCTGTTAGTATGGACTTTGGATTATTTGTTTTGTTTGGAGGGTTGTAATCCCCTCAAATTATCATTACCATCTTGCTCAGTTGTCTCAAGTTTGGGTCATTAAGGGCTTCCTTGTGTTCTTCCATTGTGACCCCTCATTGTTTACACACAGTTTTCTGGGGCCCCAAGATCATTTTCCAGACCCAGCTGTATAATCAACCACTTCTTCAAGAAACTCTGGTTCCTTTTGTTAAAAAATGACATTTAGATACCCAGATGAGGGCATAGGTGTGTTTGCTGCTACTGGGATGAAAGAGATTGTCATTCCTCTCAGCAGAAAGAGTTAGGAATACAAACATGTACACACACACTTTATAACTGTGTGTACATGCACACACACATGTCTTTATTGCTAACCTATCTATCTATACTTATGTTAAGGACTCTGATACTTTGATTTCAGTCCAACAACCTAACCCTCCCCTTTCCTTTTTTTTTTATACTTATTTATTTGAAACAGAGACAGAGGGAGAGATGCAGAAAAAGAGATTTTCCTTATGCTTGGTTCACTCTCCAAATGGCTGCAATGCCCAGGGCTGGGCCAGGCTGAATCCAGGAGCCAGAAACTCTAACTGGGTCTTTACATGGGTATAAGGGGCAGGTTCAAGCACTTGGACCATCTTCCACTGCCTTCCCAGGTACATCAGCAGGGAATCGGATTGGAAGCAGAGCAGCAAGGACTTGAGCCAGTGCTCCAGTAGGGGGTGCTGGCATCCACAGATGGTGGCTTAACTCGCTGTACCCCAACACTTGCCACTTTCCTTGTTCTTGACACTTTATTCTAACAGTATACTTACCTGATTCACATAAAGAAATCTCAAATGCCAACATTGCTCTAAGAGATTTGTCTTTAGCCTATTATATACAGCCAAAATACTGTTTTAAAAGTTACTGATGTTAGTGTTTTTCTTTCACAACTTCTTCAATGTTAGTGTTTATTTTGCATTTTGGGTTTCTCACATTCTGGTTGATTTTTATCTGTTATTTTTCATTGTTTATTTTATGCTTTGGTGAAAACAAACAAGCAGAAAACTATCAGATTGTTGATTATGAGGGCCAACCTTGTAAGATGTCTTTGTTTTAAAAAGCCTTTATTGACTGCTTTATTCTTGCTGTTTAAAAATAAGTCTTTCTCACCACATGGGTTGGTGTGCTTATAAGACTTGCCTTGACTGAAGGCTGGGAGGTCTGTGCTTAACTGAGGGAGAACTTAAAATGGATGCATGAGGTCATGATTGCCAGAGAAAGAGGATTAGGGCCAATAATCCTCTTTAGGCTCACAAAGGAAACACCAGCATGTGTCCCAGGGTGTTCTGTTTTTTGGGCTGGCAGCTTTCTTTCAAGATGATTTTAAGATACTTCCATGTTGTTGCGTGTGTCAGTGGTCTCCTGTTGTAGGGATGTGATATGTGTGCATTTATTCCTGCACTTATTGATGGTGTTTGAGTTGTGGCCAGCTTGGGGCTGTTACCAATATTCATGTAAAAGTCTTCCTGTGGACCTGTGCTTTTGTGACTCTTGAGTAAATACCTAGAATATTATTTTGGGTGGGCCGGCACTGTGGCACAGTGGGTAAAGCCATTGCCTATAGTGCTAGCATCCCATATGGGCACCGGTTAGAGTCCTGGGTGCTTCACTTTTAATCCAGCTCTCTGGTATGGTCTCAAAAAGCAGTAGAAGATGGCCCAAGTCCTTTGGGCCCCTGCACCCATGTGGGAGACCTGGAAGAAGTTCCTGGCTCTCGGTTTAGGATTGGTGCAACTCCGGCCATTGCGGCCAGTTGGGGAGTGAACCAGCAGATGGAAGACCCCTCTCTCTCTCTCTCTCTCTCTCTGCCTCTCTGCCTCTCTGTATGTAACTCTGACTTTCAGATAAATAAATAAATCTTTTAAAAAGAATATTATTTTGTGTAAGTCATGGATAATACTGTAGATATTTAGGAACTGCCAAATTGTTTTCCAAAGTATATCATTTTACATTTCCAAAGGCAATGTATAGGTTCCAATTTCTCTGCTTCCTCTTTGTTTTAAAGATTTATTTATCAGATTAGATTAAGATGGCAGAGTAGAGAGGGAGATTACTGCTCTAGTCCAGGAGAAGATAGTTTTTTAAAAAGTGGGGATAGTGCAGTCTCAGGGAAGAATTAGGGAGAAATCGACAGAGGAAATTCCATGCAAATTAGAGGGACACAGTAGGGAGGGTGTAAATGCCCACAGTTGAGGACCCCAGCACCAAGAGCATCAGCACCAGCTTTGGAGACTGAGGTGAGACTAGACTGCAGCAGCTCAAACCAGTGGTGATAAAGCTACAGGAAAAGCCTAGAGAGAATCTGGCTTGGAGCTCTGTGGAGGATGGCATACCTGCCAAACTAGAGGAGGAAAAGGGGGGAGCATGTTTCTCTCTCTCCAATCACCCTACAACGGCATCCTGCAAGAAGCAAATAGAGAGCAGGCACTATTTTGGACATACATAACAGCTGCGCCAGATTGTGTCTGCACACAGGACCAGACAAGCAGAGACTTCTGAGTCTGGTGGGGAGAACTAATGGGGGCTGGATGCTCATGACTGTGGGAGGCTTTTATGCCAGGACTGTGAGAACAGATAGGCTGTGTGGGAGGGCTCAAGGTGTGGCTGGGACTTTGGGGAGTCACTGTGGGAGACTCCACATGCTCAGGGCTCCCTGGTTACCTGGTGAAGGACATTGCTGGGGAATCTACTTATACCAAGGCCTGCAAAGATCCTTTGTGTGATCCTAGCTAGTGCCCAGGCACTGGTGTCGTTTGAAGAGAGGAGGTGAGCTGAGTCTATGCCAACAGAGCAGAACAAACCTCCCCTCTGATTAAAATAATAATAAAGACTTACCACACCCAACCCAGTGTCACCTAAGATACTCCCTTCAGCCTGGAACAGAGCCCCTGGCCATACCCACCTTGTGCCTCTAGGTATCTGCTGAAAAAAATACTCCACTAATCCACAGAGGCATAGTCCAAAGATAAAAGCCACCACAGCTAAAAACGAAGAAATCAATGAGTTAATCTTAAGAAATGCCAAATAAATGCACCAATTCAAGAAACAAGAATAAGGAAGACAACAAGATGCCCTCAGAAGATCATAACACTTCAATACTAGATTGTGAAGATGAAGAGATTGAAGAAATGCCAGAAAGAGAATTAAAAAAAATTGATCGTAGGATTACTTAGAAGTTATCAGAAGCAAATGCACGAACTAATGAAATCCATACATGATGTGAAAGAATATTTATCCCACGAAATTGAGATCTTAAAGCAAGATGAAATTTTGGAAATAAAGAATTGAATGAACAAATAAAAAATGCAGTGGAAAGCCTTAACAACAGAATCGATGAAGCAGAAGAAAGAATATCTGACTTTAGAAGACAAATTGCAGGAAATTATACAGTCATGTCAAAAGTGAGAAGAAATTGGAAAACTAAAAAGCATTGTTGGGAATCTTAAGGATCCTATCAAATGACCCAACATATGGGTTCTAGGAGTTCCTGAAGGTGTGGAAAAAGAGAAAGGATTAGAAGGCCTTTTTGGTGAAATAATAACAGAAAACATCCCCAATTTGGAGAAAGGGACATCCAAGTACAGGAAGCACATAGAGCTAATTAGACATGACCAGAAAAGATCTTCACCATGACACATTGTAATCAAACTCTCCCAAGTAAAACATAAGGAAAAGATTGTAAAATGTACATGAGAGAAATTTCAAAGGATCTCCAATTAGACTCACAGCAACCTTACCATCAGAAACCCTACAGGCTAGGAGAGAAATGATGAGATAAATTCCAAGGCTTAAGAGGAAAAAAAACTGTCAACCCATAATACTGTACCCTGCAAAGCTGTCATTTAAAATGAAGGTGAAATAAAGACTTTCCATAACAGAAATTGAAAGAATTTGTCACCACCTGTCCAGCTTTGCAAAAGATGCTTAAAGATGTGCTACACACAGAAACACAGAAACATGGGTATAACTGTGAAAGAAGATGAAGGCAGAAAATCTTTCAGTAAAAATACAAAGGAAATCCAAAGGAAACAATAGGAGTATTTATGGGAAAATGGCAGGGTGAAATTTTTGCTTATCAATAGTCACTTTGAATGTAAATGGACTCAACTCTTCAGTTAAAGGGCACAGATTGGCAGAATGTTTTGTATTTGTTGCCTACAAGAAACACATTTCACCAACAAGGATGCATGTGAACTGAAAGTGAAAGATTGGAAAAAGATATTCCATGCTAACAGAACCACAAAAGAGCTGGTATAGCCATCCTAACATCTGACAAAATAGAATTTAACACAGAAGCTGCTAGGAGACAAAGAAGGTCCCTATGTAATGATTAAGGGATCAATTAAACAGGAAGATGAACTGTTAAAAACATATATGCACCTAATTACAGGGCCATTGCTATTTAAAAAAAATGTTAAGGAATCTAAAAGGAGACAATACAGTAATAATGAGGGACTTCAAAACTCCCTTTCAGCAATGGACAGATCACCAGACAGAAAATCAGCAAGGAAACAGTTAATTGACAATATAGACCAAGTGGAACTAACAGATACCCATAGATCTTTTCAACCTACAGTTGCAGAATACACATTATTCTCACCAGTGCATGAACTTTCTCCAGGATTGACCACATGCTAGGCCATAAAGCAAGTCAGCAAATTGAAAAACATTGAAATCATATCATGCATCTTCTCAGACCACAATGCAGAAAAGCTGTAAATCAGCAACTCAGAAATCTCTAGAACATATGCAAACACATGGAGACTGAACAGCATGCTCCTGAATGAACAGTGGGTCATTGAAGAAATCCAGAAAGAGAAATAAAAAAAAATTTTCTGGAGGGGCCATCGCTGTGCTGTAGCATGTAAAGCTGCCGCCAGCAATGCCTGCATCCCATGTGAGTGCTGGTTCAGTCCCAGCTGCTCCAATTCTGATCCAGCTCTCTGCCATGGCTTGGGAAAGCAGCAGAAAGTGGACCAAGTATTTGGGCTCCTGCACCCACGTGGGAGACCCTAAAGAAGCTTCTGGCTCCTGGCTTCAGATTGGCACAGCTCTGGCCATTGCAGCCAACTGGGGAGTGGATCAGCACAGCTCTGGCCATTGTGACCAATTGGGGAGTGGATCAGCACAGCTCTGGCCATTGTGACCAATTGGGGAGTGAATCAGCAGATGGAAGACTCCCTCCTCCCTCCTCTCTCCTCCCTCCTCCCTCCAGCAGATGGAAGACTCCCTCCTCCCTCCTCCCTCTCCCCCCCTCCCTGATCTGTGATAATTAACAAAGCACCTAAAAGACAATCAGTTGAAGTGTAATTGACAGAGAGAGAGAGAGAGTGTCTTACATCTGCTGGTTCACTCCCCAGATGGCCACAATGGCTGGAACTGAACTGATCTGAAGCCAGGAGCTTCTTGCAGGTCTCCCACATGGTTGCAGGGGCCCAAAGACTTGAGCCATCTTCCACTGCTATCCCAGGCCATAGCAGAGAGCTGGATCAGAAGTGGAGCAGCAGGGACTCAAACCAGTGCTCATATAGGATGCCCACACTGTGGGCCACAACTTTACCTCCTATGCCACATCGCCAGCCCCTAAGCTTACTTTTTTTTTTTTTTTTTTTGGACAGGCAGAGTGGACAGTGAGAGAGAGAGAGACAGAGAGAAAGGTCTTCCTTTCGCCGTTGGTTCACCCTCCAATGGCCGCTGTGGCTGGCGCATCGCGCTGATCCGAAGGCAGGAGCCAGGTGCTTCTCCTGGTCTCCTATGCTGGTGCAGGGCCCAAGCACTTGGGCCATCCTCCACTGCACTCCCTGGCCACAGCAGAGATCTGGCCTGGAAGAGGGGCAACCGGGACAGAATCTAGCGCCCCGACCGGGACTAGAACCTGGTGTGCCGGTGCCACTAGGCGGAAGATTAGCCTATTGAGCCACGGCGCCGGCCCTAAGCTTACTTTTTTTTTTTATCTTTTATTTAATGAATATAAATTTCCAAAGTACGACTCGTGGGTTACAATGGCTTTCCCCCCCATACCGTCCCTCCCACCCACAACCCTCCCCTTTCCCACTCCCTCTCCCCTTCCATTCACATCAAGATTCATTTTCGATTATCTTATTATACAGAAGATCAGCTCCTAAGCTTACTTCTAAGGGTACAGTTTAAAAACTTGCCATGGGACCCCAAATCCCCTTAAGCTTGGTGATAAAAATACCATCTTAAATGTTAAAGTGATTGGATACAATTTAACTGTCTCGTAATAATAATAGATGAAATTAATAAGGAGTAAATGCTCCAACATGAGAAGCAGTCCACACAGCAGACTGATTGAATGACAGTCACTTTAAGTAGCATTCTGACCTCAGAATCAGCCTTTAAGGCATTCTGGTCTGGCTGAAAAGCCCACAGGAGCATTTCAGGCATGGAAAGCCGAGACACTGTGGCAAAAATGTCCTACGTGAAGGACCTCGGTAGGTCAGATCCCAGTGGAAAGAAGTAGTTATCAAAGAAAGAGGTACTTTTCTATGAAGGGAGGAGAGAACTCCTTTGCTGATGGCCTTGTCTAAATACTGATGGAGTTTGTGGATTCAACAGGCTCCAAAGCCTAGGCAGCTCATGTCAAGAGCCTTGGGTGATCACTGATGTTATACATAAGAGTGTTAATTGTTAAATTAACTACAGGAATCACTGTGCACTAACTTCCCATGCAGGACCTCTGTCCTCAAAGAGTTATAATTATGTCTGAGTGCTCACAAGAGACATATCATTCTTGGGTGCTTTTTTAAAGTTACTAAATTTCTAAAAATAAAATGAAATTAACTTCAAGATACGAAGACTTTGAAAAAGCCCTTGTCTGGACTGTTGAGGAACAGTTTTTGTTTTGTTGTGGTTGTTCCAATTGTTGAACTCTTTACTTAATACAGAGTTGATCTTCTGTGCATAAAGTTAATCAAACTGGATTTCAGTGGAGAATGGGACTGGTAATGAAAGAGGGAGGAGGAGGAGATTTATTTATGTATTTGAGAGGAAGAGTAGTAGAGAGGGAGAGAGATCCTCCACTGATTCACTCCACCAAATGGTTACAACAGTCAGGACTGGGCCAAGCTGATGCCAGCAACCTGGAACTTTGTCCAGGTCTCTTACATGGGTGGCAGGGACATGAGGGTCATCCTCTGCTGCCTTCCCCGGCACATTAGCAGGAAGCTGGTTTGGAAGCGGAGGAGCCAGGACTTGAGCTGGCACTCTGATACAGGATGCCACAGTGCTTAATCCACTGCACAGCGACGACTGCCCCTCTCCACTTCCTTTCTGATGCTCTGTGCTTGTTCTGAAAGATGAGTAGTGGTGGCTCCCGGTGGTTTAAGTTTGCCTTTCCCCAAAAACAAAAAATGTTTTCACATCCTTTTTTGCCATCCTCTGTCGTCTTCAGTGACATTGAGACCTTTTGCCCGTTTTTAATTGGGTAGTTCTCTTTTCATTGAGTTTCAGAGAGATACATGTTCTCTCTGTATTTATTCTAGGTACATGTCTATTCAGGCACCTGGCTTTAAAATGTTTTGCCCCATCTTGTCACTGTCTTTGGAAGAGCAGAGTTTTCGGTTTGATCAAATCTCATTTGTCAGTCTTCCTTTTATGGTTAATGCTTTGTCCTTGTTTTCCCACCAGATCTCTGCCTGGCTGGGTGGTGTTGGTTCTCTAGTGCCTTTTCGAGGATTGTATTTCACACAGATCATTGCTGTTTTCTTAGCAGGAGGATCGGTGAGAAGTATTCAGTTCACCATTACCACAACAGAAGTCCTGAGATCAGCTTTTACCATGTTGTGTTCTGTAAAGTCCTCTTGAGTTGAGTCTGAAATGCTTTCTTCAGTCATGTGACCATCCTGTCTTACCCTTCATGAAATGTGTCGCATCTGCAGGTTTGTGTTAATGACGACCTGGTTGCAAAGAATTTTGCTTGTTATGTGTCACCCATGGAGAAGCAGCAGCTGGATTCTGTAGAGAAACCAAGATTAAATATGAACTCAGCCTCCTCCAAGAAACTCAACCCAGCTCTTACTCTTTGGCCAATGTTTTTGCAAGGAAAATATTTCCAAAGAATGGAAGGTGAGTGAATTCTCTGACCAACTTGTATTTCTCTCAGATTGTTCACGACCTTACTGTATTGATAGGAGTTATTGTGCCAACTTTTCCCCATGTGGAGACAAAGACTTGGACTGTTTAAAGTTTAATCCTGATGAGTCTGAGATAGGTTTTAAGGTCCTGAAACTGCTACAGTTTGTTTACGTGAGACCAGGACGAAACAATTCTGGTTTCTTGTTAACATTATGTTTTCAGAAGTCCAGATGTCTGCAGCTTAAAGTTATTTGCAAAGTAAGTTTTTGAATAAGTTTTAAACACACTTTAAAAAAAATATTTATTTATTTGAAAGGCAGAGTGATGGAGAAGGAGAGTTGAAAAAGATCTTCTGGGGCCGGCGCTGTGGTGTAGTGAGTAAAGCCGCCACCTGCAGTGCCAGCATCCCATATGGGTGCCAGTTCAAGTCCCGGCAGCTCCTCTTCCAATCCAGCTCTCTGCTGTGGCCTGGGAAAGCAGTAGAGGATGGCCCAAGTCCTTGGGCCCCTGCACCCACGTGGGAAGACCCGGAGGAGGCTCCTGGCTTCATTCGGATAGCACAGCTCCAGCCATTGCTGCCATTTGGGGAGTGAGCCAGCGATTGGAAGGCCTCTCTCTCTCTCTGCCTCTCCTTCTCTCTCTGTGTAACTCTTTCAAATAAATAAAATAAATCTTAAAAAAGTAAATAAAAAGTAAAGAGATCTTCCATTCACTGGTTCACTTCCCAAATGGCCACAACAATCAGAGCCGGGCCGGGCCAAAATCAGGAACCTGGAACTCCATCAGGGTCTCCCATGTGGATGGCAGTCTTAGCCTGTACCTCACAGCAATCAATTTATTAGATGAACATCTTTAACTTTGCTCAAATATTCATCAGTTCTAAGGAAATTGCAACCTCGAAATTGCAATCTGTTTTAGCTGTGAAACTCAATTTGAGGAAAATCCACTTTTCAGTGACTTTAAATCAGCAAAAGGAATATCCTTTGGATAGTGAGTCAACAGATAGAAGATCTCTCTCTTTGTCTCTCTTTGTCCCCTGTACTCTGCCTTTCAAATAAACAAAACGTCTAAAACTGGGGGCAGTGTTGTGGTGTAGTGGAGTGGGTTGAGTGGCTGCTTGTGACACAGAGTGCCAATTCAAGTCTTGGTGACCCAGCTTCCTGCTAATGCATATGAGAAGGCAGCACAAGATGGCCCAGTTGTTTGGGCCCCTGCACCCATGTGGGAAACTCGGAAAAGCCTCCTGGTTCCTGGCTTCGGATCGGCCCAGCTCTGGCTGTTGGAGCCATTTGCAGAGTGAACCAGCAGATGGAAGACTTTTCTCTGTCTCTTCTTCTGTCTGTAATTCTACCTCTCAAATAAATCTTTTTTTAAAGAGTTATTTATTTAAAATGTATTTTTCTATAAGGTATGAAGAAGGGGCAGTTGTAGACTGTGGAAATGATGTTTTAAATGTCACTCACATTCCTGTCCCCACCCAGGTATTTTGTTCTTTAAAGCACCAATAAGAACAGAAATCATGTAATTTGGAGTTTTATTTCAAGCTTTAATCCTAAAATTTGTTCTTTTGATCAGATTCTCATGGTTTAAATTTGCTGACACATTCTCTGCAGCATACGAGGTGCAAGGATGTTGTTGGTGACCTGGAGCCAACTGCTGCAGTGCTGGGTGAGTTCTACTACTTCGGCTTATTTCATAGGCAGAGTAAGAGAATACTCTTATCTGTCTAAAGCTTATGAAGGTTGTTTAGAGGGGCTGTGGTAGCTTCTCGCGCTCTCGCGCTTGCTCGCTCGCTTGCTCTCTAGTGGAGCCAGTTTGTGACATAGGTGCTGTCAGTGGTAACTGGCCCTATGGTGCATCCTTAGAGCTTGTCTGTGTGTGGTACGGATTTTTCTCAGCCTGGCCTAGGCCAGTGGTGTGTTCTCAGGCTGTACATATGCTTTTGTGGCTGAGTTTTCTTTCAAGCAATCAAGCTTGTACAGGCAAGGAAGACACACTGAGGAGGGCAGAGATCACCAGTCTTTGATTTCATATCTTGTGTAGATATTTGATTAATTAGAATGTTGCACCAGGGTGAAATCTGTTGGCTTCTTTCTTTTTTTTTTTTTTAAAGTTTTTATTAATCTATTTGAAAGGTAGAATGAAATGTGCAGCCACTTGCAACGCGCACATCTTGTGTCGTAGCGCTTGTTTGAATCCTGTTCCTTTGCTTTAGATCCAGTTCCCTGCTAATGTACCTTGGAAAACTGTGGAATCAGAAGATGACCCAAGTATGTGGGCCCCTGTACCCACATGGGAGACGCAGATGGAGTTACAGGCTCCTGGCTTCAGCCTGGGCAAGTCTCAGATGTTGTGGCCATTTGGGAACTGAACTAGCAAGTGGAAAACCTCTCTCTCTCTCTCCCTTTCGAATAAATAAATAAATCTTTTTAAAAAATATACATGGTTCATACCTTACAAGTGGCTGCTTAATCTGCTGTGCCATAATGCTGGCCTCTCATGCATATCTTTGAAAAGGAAAATGTTATAGTGAACCAACAAAAGCTGATGTGAAGTATGACTAGATGGTTATGTAAAAAAGCAAAATTGTTAGATGTTGTTTATGCATGTAATTATTTTCCTTTAATCCTTGTAAAAAGCTATTTTAACTGTATTTCAATTAATTTTTGCTATTTCTCTTTGAAATTGCCTTATATAATTTTATTTTAATTTTTAAAAATTAAGTTATTTGAGAGACAGAAAGGGCAGGAAGGGAGAGAGCTTGCCCCCATGTGTTGTCTCCATGTGCCTGTAACAGCCCAGGGCCAGGTTGGGGGGTGCTGAAGTCAGGAGCCAGGAACTCAGTCCAAGTCTCTGACATGTGTAGCAGGACCCTGATCACTAAAGCCATCGCTGCTGTCTCTCAGGGTCTGCATTAGCAGGAAGCTGGAGTCGGGAGCCTAAGTCAGGCATTGAACCTAGGCACCACAATATGAAACATGAACGTCAGTTGCTAGGCCAAATGCCCATTCTACATTACATATATTTTTTAAAACCAAAGAGTAATGCTTTGCTAATGGTTGGTCAAATAAATAGCATAAAATGGCTGTCATGGAAAGTGATTTTCTCCTGTTCATACTTTTTTTTTGGAAGATTTATTTTTTTTTTTTATTTGAAAGACAGAGTTACAGACAGAGAGGTCTTCCATCCACTCGTTCACTCTCCAGATGGCCGCAATGGCTAGAGCTACGCCAATCCAAAGCCAAGAGCCAGGAGCTTCTTCCAGGTTTCCCACGTGGGTGCAGGGGCCCAAGCACTTGGGCCATCTTCTGATATCCCAGGCCATAACAGAGAGCTGGATTGGAAGAGGAGCAGCCAGGACTAGAACCGGCGCCCATATGGGATGCTGGTGCTTCAGGGCAGGGCTTTAACCCACTGCGCCATAGCACTGGCCCCTCCTGTTCATACTTGTCTCATCCTAGGTTGCTCCCCAGACATAAACCTTTTTATTTTAAAGCTCTTTATTTTGATATTTAATTCTGAACTTTAAAAATAATTACATATGTGTATTTTTTACTGTTTTGAGGCTTGTCAGCTGTAGACATGGTCATGATTTCTGTGACAGATGAGCTCCCGTACCCCTGTCCACAGTCATTCCTTCTAAAGACCTTTATGAAGCACTTACTCTAAGTCAGGTGCTATTCTGGCGATTCATCTGCTTCTGCGGAGTTTGCATCCATCTTCTCAGTAGAAGTATTTTTAGAATAATCCCAGACATTCTAAAAAGTTGGAGAACATTGTAAAGAGTGTTTTTCCCAAAACCACTAAAAAAAAAGTTGCTGCCTTAATGTCCATCGTTCCCTAATACCTGAGTGTTTCTTCATCAGACAAGGACATTCCCCCAAATATCCACAACAGCCATCAAAAGCGGAATGGAATGGTAGCAGGCACCCGTGTGACCCTGTAACCCTCAGACCCCAGTCAGATTCTGCTGATAGTGGAGGGATGCGGGTTAGCGCCACTGAACTGCTTTAGTGATCGTCTCCTGAGTGCTGTGCCGTCGGGAGCTGTTCCCCGGTCCTTCCTGATGCCTTACCTGACTGCGCGCCGTGTCCTTCAGCCTTGCCTTGGGCTGTTCATCCCGTCCCGTCCTGCCAGACGACGCAGGGTTTCCCTTGGCCCTGTTCCTGATGGAGTTCACTGTATCACTGAGGAAGGTGGAGCCCGCCGGGCTTCTCCACTGAAAGCTGTGCTCTTGCCCATTGTGAGGGCTTTGCAGACAGGTGCTGGGAAACCATGTAAAGACTTCTGTCCCTTGTATTTGCTCATGTATTCATGAGCATATTAATGTGGATTCCTATCTGTAACAGAAATCAGCAGCTCTTCTAAATTGCCCTGGCTTCCTTTCATAGGGAATGGCATTTTTCAGCCAAAATCTGGGAGCCAGGTGTGGTTGTTAGGGTACCATTGCTCTGAGGCACTCCTGTGGACAGAAGCAAGGATATGTATGTCTTTGGCGTGTGTGTACATCTGTACATCTATTATCTTTTCTATGTATTGAAAATCAGGAGTTGGGGCCGGCGCTGTGACACAGCGGGTTAAAGCCCTGGCCTGAAGCGCCAGCATCCCATATGGGCGCCGGTTCAAGACCCGGCTGCTCCACTTCCGATCCAGCTTCTGCTATGGTCTGGGATAGCAGTAGAAGATGGCCAAAGTCCTCGGGCCCCTGCACCCATGTGGGAAACCTGGAAGAAGCTCCTGTTTCCTGGCTTCAGATTGGTGCAGCTCCGGCCATTGCGGCCAATTGGGGAGTGAACCATTGGATGGAAGACCTCTCTCTGTCTCTCTCTAACTGTTTTAAATAAATAAATAAATCTTAAAAAGAAAATCAGGAGTTGATGTGTATGTGTGTCCATACACACACATATTTATATCTGTCTCTTTTGGTGTCATTAGAAGTTAACTTTTTTTAAAAAAATTATTTATTGAAAAGGCAGAGTTACAGAGAGAGGAAGAGAGAACAAGTGACATCTTCATCTGCTGGTTCATGCCCTAAATGGCTGCAGTAGCCAGGCCTGGGCCAGGCCAAAGCCCGGAGCCCAGAGCTCCATCTGGGTCTCATGTGTTTTTCAAGGGCCCAGGTACTTGGGCCATGGTCAGCTGCTTTCCCAGGAGCACTAGCAGGGAACTGGATCAGAAGTGGGGCAGCTGGGACTCAAACTGGCACTCATAGGGAGTGCTGTCATCACAGGCAGCAGCTTAGCCTGCTGTGCCACAGTGGCCCTGATGTTAGTAACATGTTTGACGGATTTTTTTTCCTCCTTTCCTTCTGTAGATTAGTGTTTCTTCATCTCTCATCCTTTTCTCTTAGCCTTCTTTTTTCTTTTGAAAAATTATTTATTTGAGAGGCAGAGAGAACACTTGCATTTGCTGTTTCACATCCCAGAATGCCTGGGCTGGACTGGGGTTGAAGCTGGGAGCCTGGGATGCTATCCGAGTCTTCTAAGTGGGAGGCAGGAATCAGATTACTGGAGCTGTCACCGCTGCCTCCCAGAGTCAGCATTAGCAGGAGGCTGGAGCCAGAGCCAGAGCCAGGTGACCTAGGTGTGCTGACATGGATGTGTGTGTCTCAACTGCTAGGTTAAGTGCCCACCAAGCTCCTTTTTTTCTATTTTGTATTTACTTTTACTTTAAATGAACTGATTTCTGAGAGGTTTTCTTAATTTTTTGAATGTCATCCTCTTTGTTTCCAGTCTAGTATTTATCTTTTGAGTTTTCAGTTTAAAGACTTTTTATTGCCTAATTTTTTTTGTTTGCCTGCCTTTTTATATCCAACTGTTTTGTTCCATGAATACTATTCCTTATTCTCGCTGGTGTTCTAAATAGTTTTACAGACTTTTACATCTTTTTAAAAATCCTTTCAGACCGTTATTTTATTTCAGGCCTGAATCTCCCTTCCCACGCTTTGTTTCTTGATTGCCATGTATTGATGGCACTGCACTACTTTGTGCTTTTTGTTTGAAGGCTGATCTTGTGTGGACATTTTCTCTTTGTGAATTTCAACTACTACCTCTACTCCAGCTCCAGATTGGAGTTTGTGTTCTCAGCTGAGATGCTGCACCCCCAAACAGGTAGTGTAATTCTAGACCCCAGCTACGCATGCCTGGCCTGCACAGTACCTTAGAGAAGGATCAGACCAGAATGCGGTATCAGCTCACATTGCCGTGTTAGCTCTTTGTTTCAGTAGTTTAGTGTCTAATGGCTGGTTTTCTTATTAGTACTTAGAGTGAACACTGCTGGAACTGCCTCTGGAGGTTCCTAGGAGATGATGTGGGGTTGGATTCCCTTCCTTGGAAGTCATGCCTCAATTTTTACAACCTGTAAATACCCAGCTTGATTATCTGTAGTATTCACTAAATGATTGTTTTCACTTCTCAAAATCAGATTTAGGCTTAGCTGATGAAGATTTATTTAAGATTTATTTATTTATCTGAAAGGCAGAGTTACAGAGAGGCAGAGGGAGAGAGACAGGTGTTCCATCTGCTGGTTCAGTCCCCAGAGGGCTGCAATTCCAGGAGCTGAGCCTCTTCCTGGTCTCCCATATGGGTGCAGGGGCTCAAAGACTTGGACTATCTTCTGCTTTCCCAGGCCATAGCAGAGAGCTGGATCAGAAGTGGAGCAGCCAGGACTTGAACCGATGCCCAAATCGGATGCCAGCACTGCAGGTGGTGGCTTTACACCACAGCGCCAATCCATGATGAAGATATTTGAAAGAGAGTGCTTTAGAATTTTTTATACCTCCTGGGTTATTCAGATTCAGCTTGTTTACTTTCATCTTAAATTTTTTTTAAATTTATTTTAAGGTATAGGGAGAGAGAATTTCTATCTGCTAGCTTACGTCCCAAACACCCACAGTGGCCAAGGATGAGCCAGGCTGAAGCTGAGAACCAGGAACACAACCCGGGTCTCCCGTGTAGGTGGCAGGTACCCAGTTACTTGAGACATCCCCACTGCCTTCTGGGGTCTGCATTAGGAAGAAGCTGCAATGAGAAGCTGTAGCCAGGAATCAAGTCCAGGTGCTCCTGTGTGGGATGTGGGTCTCATAACCACTAGGACAAATGCAGGTGCCCATCATCCTGTTTTCTGGTAGCTTCTGTGTCTTTTTTTTTTTTTTTAAGATTTATTTTATTTATGAAAGAGTTACAGAGAGAGGAAGAGCCAGAGAGAGAGATTTTCCATCCACTGATTCACTCCCCAAATGACTGTGATGGCCAGAGCTGAGCTGAGCTGAAGCCAGGAGTCAGGAGTTTTTTCTGATCTCCCATGCAGGTGCAGGGGCCCAGGGACTTGTGCCATCTTATACTGCTTTCCCAGGCCATAGCAGAGAGCTGAATTGGAAGAGGAGCAGCCTGGACTAGAACTGGTGCCCATATGGGATGCTAGCACTGCAGGCCGGGCCTTTAGCTCACTGCACTACAGCGATCGATGGCCCTCTGTGTCTGTTGCATGATAAAGTGAGATGCACAGGACAGAGCTGGTGTAGCAGAGAGATGGCTGTATATCAGAGGACAAGGAACTAGAGTCGTATTTGAGGAAGAGTAGGGCAGAGAAGGTACAATGGGTCCTTCAGAGCTCATGTAGTGCAGGTATCTATTGTTCCGTGTACCCCTAAAAGAAGTGATGTGCATAGTTGTGAACCTGAACTTGGCTGAAACTGACTTACAGTCAGTATTCCAGTTACAACAAATCTCCCCATTTTATAATGCTCTGGATTCTGTGATCAGGACCTCAGAGTGGCCCCCAGGAGTGTTTGTCACTGTTTCTCAGTGTCTTGGGCCTCAGCTGGAAAGACATAGAGGCTGATGGTAACCAAACACTGGGATTCACCTGAAGACTGTGTAGTCAGGTTCTGGCAGTTGATGCTGGCTTTGGGCTGGAACCTCAGCTGAGGCTGTTGTCTGACCTGTAGCAGCCTTGTGTTGCTTGGGCACCTCCCAACCTGGTGGCTGGGTTTCAACAGTGAGTGTCCAAGAGAGCAAGTCTTGTTGTGATCTAGCCTTAGAGTCATGCAGCATCACTCCCATGTCTTTGATGAACCCACTCAGGTTCATGGGAAAGTAAAATACTCGTAGATCCCATCTTGCTATGGGAGTCAAAGTCGCATTGTAATTATGTGTTGGGAGATAAGACTGTTGCCTTCTTTGGAAAAGATCTCTGCTAAGTTGGGAAAATAAATTATGTTTCATTTTTCATTAAACTGATAGGGGAATTTTTAGAACCTTTTTCTTAACAGTCAGGGTTGACACAAGATTTTTTTTTAACTTTTATTTAATGAATATAAATTTCCAAAGTACAGCTTATGGATTACAATGGCTTCCCCCCCATAACGTCCCTCCCACCTGCAACCCTCCCCTTTCCCACTCCCTCTCCCCTTCCATTCACATCAAGATTCATTTTTGATTCTCTTTATATACAGAAGATCAGTTTAGCATACATTAAGTAAAGATTTCAACAGTTTGCTCCCACACAGAAACATAAAGTGAAAAATAATAGATGATTTTTTAAATGATGATGAAATCAGATCAGACCTATTGTCATGTTTCATCCCAGTGAGAGTCAAGTTGGGAATTGATAATTTCTTCTTCTTTTTTTTTTTTTTTACAGAAGATCAGTTTAGTATACATTAAGTAGGCCGGCGCCGTGGCTCAATAGGCTAATCCTCCGCCTTGCGGCGCCGGCACACCGGGTTCTAGTCCCGGTTGGGGCGCCGGATTCTGTCCCGGTTGCCCCTCTTCCAGGCCAGCTCTCTGCTATGGCCAGGGAGTGCAGTGGAGGATGGCCCAGGTGCTTGGGCCCTGCACCCCATGGGAGACCAGGAAAAGCACCTGGATCCTGGCTCCTGCCATCGGATCAGCGCGGTGCGCCGGCTGCAGCGGCGGCCATTGGAGGGTGAACCAACGGCAAAGGAAGACCTTTCTCTCTCTGTCTCTCTCTCTCACTGTCCACTCTGCCTGTCAAAAATTTAAAAAAAAAAAAAAAAAAAAAAAAAAAAAAAAAAAGTATACATTAAGTAAAGATTTCAACAGTTTGCACCCCCATAGAAACACAAAGTGAAATATACTGTTTGAGTACTTGTTATAGCATTAAGTCTCATTAAGGACAGAGATCCTACATGAGGAGTAAGTGCACAGTGACTCCTGTTGTTGACTTTACAAATTGACACTCCTGTTTATGGCATCAGTAATCTCCCTATGCTCCAGTCATGAGTTTCCAAGGCTATGGAAGCCTTTTGAGTTCTCCGACTCTTATCTTGTTTAGACAAGGTCATAATCAAAAGTGGAGGTTCTCTCCTCCCTTCAGAGAAAGGTACCTCCTTCTTTGAAGACCTGTTCTTTCCACTGGGATCTCACTCACAGAGATCTTTCATTTAGGTTTGGTTTGGTTTGGTTTTTGTTTTGTTTTGTTTTTTTGTTTTTGGTTTTTTTTTTTTTTTTTTTTTTTTTTTTTTTTTTTTTTGCCAGAGTGTCTTGGCTTTCCATGCCTGAAATACTCTCGTGGGCTTTTCAGCCCGATCAGAATGCCTTTAGGGCTGATTCTGAGGCCAGAGTGCTGTTTAGGACATCTGCCATTCTATGAGTCTGCTGAGTATCTCGCTTCCCATGTTGGATCACTCTCCCCTTTATTTATTCTATCGGTTAGTGTTAGCAGGTACTAGACTTGTTTATGTGCTCCCTTTGACTCTTAGTCCTTTCATTATGATCAATTGAACTGAAATTGATCACTTGAACTAGTGAGATGGCATTGGTACATGCCACCTTGATGGGATTGAATTGGAATCCCCTGGTATGTTTCTAACTCTACCATTTGGGGCAAGTCAGCTTGAGCATGTCCCAAATTGTACATCTCTTCCCTCTCTTATTCCCACTCTTATATTTAACAGGGATCACATTTCAGTTAAATTTCAACACTTAAGAATAACTGTGTATTAATTACAGAATTAAACCAGTCATATTAAGTAGAACAGACAAAAAAATACTAAGAGGGATAACGTATTAAGTTGTTCATTAACAGTCAGGGCTATGCTGATCAAGTCACCGTTTCTCATAGTGTCCATTTCACTTCAGGAGGTTTCCTTTTTGGTGTTCAGTCAGTTGTCACTGATCAGGGAGAACATATGATATTTGTCCCTTTGGGACTGGCTTATTTCACTCAGCATGATGTGTTCCAGATTCCTCCATTTTGTTGCAAAGGACCGAATTTCATTGTTTTTTACTGCAGTATAGTATTCTAAAGAGTGCATATCCCATAATTTCTTTATCCAGTCTACCATTGATGGGCATTTAGGTTGGTTCCAGGTCTTGGCTATTGTGAATTGATCTGCAATAAACATTAGGGTGCAGACTGCTTTTTTGTTTGCCAATTTAAATTCCTCTGGGTAAATTCCAAGGAGTGGGATGGCTGGGTCGAACAGTAGGGTTATCTTCAGGTTTCTGAGGAATCTCCAGACTGACTTCCATAGTGGCTTGACCAGTTTGCATTCCCACCAACAGTGGGTTAGTGTCCCTTTTTCCCCACATCCTCGCCAGCATCTGTTGTTGGTAGATTTCTGTATGTGAGCCATTCTAACTGGGGTGAGGTGAAACCTCATTGTGGTTTTGATTTGCATTTCCCTGATTGCTAGTGACCTTTGAACATTTTTTCATGTGCCTGTTGGCCATTTGGATGTCCTCTTTTGAAAAATGTCTATTGAGGTCCTTGGCCCATCTCTTAAGTGGGTTGTTGGTTTTGTTGTTGTGGAGTTTCTTGATCTCTTTGTAGATTCTGGTTATTAACCCTTTATCTGTTGCATAGTTTGCAAATATTTTTTCCCATTCTGTCGGTTGTCTCTTCACTCTCCTGACTGTTTCTTTTGCAGTACAGAAATTTCTCAATTTGATGCAATCCCAATAGTTGATTTTGGCTTTGACTGCCTGTGCCTCCCGGGTCTTTTCCAGAAACTCTTTGCTTGTGCCAATATCTTGAAGGGTTTCTCCAATGTTCTCTAATAACTTGATGGTGTCAGGTCGTAGATTTAGGTCTTTAATCCATGTTGAGTGGATTTTTGTGTAAGGTGTAAGGTAGGGGTCTTGCTTCATGCTTCTGCATGTGGAAATCCAGTTTTCCCAGCACCATTTATTGAATAGACTGTCCTTGCTCCAGGAATTGGTTTTAGATCCTTGATCAAATATAAGTTGGCTGTAGATGTTTGGGTTGATTTCTGGTGTTTCAATTCTGTTCCATTGGTCTATCCGTCTGTTTCTGTACCAGTACCATGCTGTTTTGATTACAACTGCCCTGTAGTATGTCCTGAAATCTGGTATTGTGACACAAGATTTTAAATTCCATGTAAAGTCCTATTTTGTATTTTCCTGTATTAAGATTTCATAATGGTGTTTATTTTTATTAATTTTTTGGTATCCTTTCTATCAATAACACCTTTCAAAGTAGCTTTTTTATCACTGTTTTTCTTTTTCAGATAAAGATGTGAATTGTAATATGGATTCATTGAGAGATTCACCTAAAAAGAAATCTGAAAAGAAACAGCAGTGCCTCTCTTTAAAAGATGAAAATAAGGTTGTATTTTCCTTTAAAGATTTATTTATTTATTTGAAAGTCAATGTTACACAGAAGGAGACGCAGAGAGAGAGAGAGAGAGAGAGAAAGAGGGAGGTCTTCCACCTGCTGGTTTACTCCTCAGCTGGCCGCAGTGGCTGGAGCTGGGCTGATCTGAAGCCAGGAACCAGGAGCTTTTTCTGGGTCTCCCACGTGGGTGCAGGGGCCCAAGGACTTGGGCCATCTTCTACTGTTTTCCCAGGCCATAGCAGAGAGCTGGATCAGAAGTGGAGCAGCTGTGACTCGAACTGGCACCCATATGGGATGCCGGTACTGCAGGCGGCAGCTTAACCCGCTACACCACAGTGCTGGCCCAATAAAATTGTGTTTTTAAAATGCTCATTTTATACACAATTTGCAAAATGTTAATAATATTCTTTAGAGTCTATTAGGAACCAAAAACATGGTTTCTATTAGAAAAATCCTTGGCTACAATAGTTTTGTTTATGAAACCAGACTTTACATGTTTGGTTACTTTGAAAGAGCTCCAGCTCCCCTCCTACCAAGCTCTTGTTTATGGGACTAATGGCCTCTGCAAAATTAGGTGTTCTCATTTAGGACTGTGAAAACCTGGCATTCTGGGACACTCTTAATAGTTTGTTGCAGGGCTGGTATTGTGGCTCAGCCAGTTAAGCTGCTGCCTTCAGCAGCAGCATCTCATAGGGGTACAAGTTCTAGTTCCTGTTGTTCCGCTTCCAGTCCAGCTCCCGCTCATATGCCTAGGAAAGCAGCAAAAGGATGGCCCAAGTCCTTGGGCCCCTCCCTTGGGCCCTGTGTGGGAAATCTAGATGGAGTTCCAGGCTCCTGCCTTTGGGCTGGCCCAGTCCTGGAAGTTGAGCTATATTAGGGGAGTGAACCAGTGGATGGAAGATCAATGTCTTTCTCTCCCACCTTCTCCCTTTGTCCCTTTAACTCTGCCTTTCAACTAAGTAAATTAATCTTTTATTTAAAAAAGTTTATTTCAGTTCTAACTGCCCTGCAGTAGTTTTGGCGAGAATGGTGAGTATCATTATGGGACATTGTAAAGCTGCCTTCTCTTCCGTCTAGTGACTCCAGCAGGGGTGTAACCTGTAATCATCTGCCTTTGCGTTCTTTGTCTCAGCAGATTGTTTTGTATATGAAAATTACCTGGACTGGTTCCTCTTGAGAATAATTCCCATGGATTTTTATTTAAAAAGAAATGTCTATATCTGTATGTTGCTGACATACTTTTTTTTTCTTATTGAAGTGTATTGAATCTTCAGCATACTGGCCAACAAAAAGAGGAATAACCATATATGCCGACCCAGATATCCCAGCAACAAGGTATGATTTAAAAATTCAGCATAATTGGGTAGAGCCTGTAGTGTAATGTTGTCTTCTCTGTGGGAGACTGTTTCCATGAAACCAAAGTCTACAGACACTCGAGTCTCTTGTGTGACCCATGCACATTTCCATGTGCTAAATCATCTCTAGATTACTTCTGTGACTAGTACAGCGTGGCTGCTATGCCAGTAGTCATTAGACTGTATTGTTTGGGGCATAATCACAGGGAAAGGCATCTGCACATGTTCAGTGCAGACATAGATTTTTTTCTGAGTATTTTTTTAACTTTTATTTAGTAAATATAAATTTCCAAAGTACAGTTTATGGATTACAATGGCTTCCCCCCCTCATAACTTCCCTCCCACTTGCACCCCTCCCATCTCCTGCTCCCTCTCCCATTACATTCACATCAAGATTCATTTTCAATTATCTTTCTATACAGAAGATCGATTTAGTATATATTAAGTAAAGATATCATCAGTTTGCACCCACACAGAACATAAAGTGTAAAATACTGTTTCAGTACTAGTTATAGCTTTAATTCACATTGGACAGCACATTAAGGACAGAGATCCCACATGAGGAGTAAGTACACAGTGACTCCTGCTGTTGACTTAACAATTTGACACTCTTGTTTATGGAGTCAGTATTCTCTCTAGGCTCTAGTCATGAGTTGCCAGGGCTATGGAAGCCTTTTGAGTTCGCCGACTTCAATCTTATTCAGACAAGGTCATAGTCAGAAGTGGAAATTCTCTCCTCCCTTTATTTGAAATTCAGAGTTACAGAGAGAGAGGGAGAGAGGGAGATCTTCTATCTGCCAGTTCACTCTCCAAGTGGCCACAGTGGCTGGAGTTGGGCCATACCGAAACCAGGAGCTTCTTCCAGGTCTCCCACATGGGTACCAGGGGCCCAAGTACTTGGGCCATCCTCTGCTGCTTTCCCAGGTGTATTAGCAGGGAGCTAGATTGGAAGTGGAGCAGCTGGGACTCGAACCAGTACAGATGTGGGATGCCAGTGTCACAGGCTGTGGCTTTATCCACTACATCACAACGCCAGCCCCATCTGAGCATTTTTCGATGTGTGGTTTCTTGAACCCACAGATTTAATAAACCCAGAGATTAAACAGATTAAAACCCAGGGATATGAAGGGACTAGTGTTGTGGCACAACAGGTTAAGTCACCACTTGAGACACCCATATCCCGAATTGGAATGCCAGTTTGAGTTCCAGCTGCTTTGTTTCCAATCCAGTTCCCTGCTAATGTTCATGGGAAGGCAGCAGATGATGGCCCAAGTGCCTGGGCCCCTGCCATCCATGTGGGAGACCTGGATGGCATTCCTGGTGGCTTCACCCTGACTCAACCATGCTTGTTGCAGGCCTCTGGGAGGTGGACCTGGGCTAGACAATCTCTGTCTCTAGTTGTCTCTGTTACTCTGCCCTTAAAATAAATAATCTCACATTTATTTATAAATGGTACACATACATATATAGGCAGAGAGACAAGGAATGAGATAGACAGCTCCAATCCACTGGTTCCCACCCAAAATACCTGCAATGACCAGGACTGAGCCAGGCTGAAACCAGGTACCCAGAACTCAACTCAAGTCTCCGGTGTAGCAGGCAGGAACCCAGCTCACATCATGCTGCCTCCTAACGTCTGCATTGTCAGGAAACTGGAATTGGGAGCTGAGGCTAGGAATGGAATCTGGGCACTCTGATGTGGGACATGAGCCTCCTAACTGGTGTCTTAACCACTAGGCCATATGCCTATCTGATTGAACATATATTAATGTAAAGGAAAAATCATGTGATGATTGCTTAGCAACAAAAACTCAATGAAAATGGGTGCTAGATGACCTTATTTCCTTGTTGGACAGAGTAGTTTCTGTAAGGCAGGTCCAGTGAAGGCCAGCATGGGGTGGTCTGGGTATGGAGCATGGGTATACACAGACCAGAGGGCAGGATTACTTAGGGGGTTAAGAGTTAGTGGGGAGCAAAGCCTGGATTGTCATCTCCTTAAAGATGAGTATCAAGGGTTTTGACTATAAACTTGTCTCATCAAGATATGTGTCCATAACATTAAAGAAACCACAGAAAAGCCATCACACTATACCACTTCCTTTGTAGTCTAAGAACTTAAGATAGTGTTCTACTTTTCCCCTCCTGGACTATATGCTGTAGATGGCATGTGATGTATTTATATACTAGAATCTATTATGACATTTTTTTCCCAAAGAAACCTTTAATGAGTACAAATTTCATAAGTATGACTTTAGGAATATAGTGACTCTTCCCACCATACCTGCCCTTCCACCTCACCTCCTCCTCCTCCCCCCCCCCCCATTCCCAGTCCCATTATCCATTAAGGAAAAGAAAAAAATGTTCCTTGACAGTCAAGACAAGTGCTGTTCAAGTCATTGCTTCTCAAAGTACCAATTTCCCTTCTACAGATTTCCTTTTAGGTGCTGTGTTAGTTATCACAGATCAGGGAGAATATATGGTATTTGTCCCTTTTGGACCTCATCCATTTTGTTGCAAATGACTGGATTTCATTTTTGTTTTTACAGTTGTGTAGTATTCCATAGAGTACATATACTATAATTTCTTTATCCAGTCTTTAGTTGATGGGCATTTAAGTTGATTCCGTGTCTTTGCTATTGTTAATTGAGCTGCAGTAAACATGGGGGAGCAGATAACTCTTTTGTTTGCTGATTTTATTTCCCTTGGGTAAATTCCCAGGAGTGGGATGGCTAGGTCATATGATATCTCCCTACTGTCTTCCATAATGGCTTTACCAATTTACATTCCCACCAACAGTGGACTAGGGTACCTTTTCTCCCACATCCTCACCAGCATTTGTTGTTTGTTGATTTCTGTATGAAAGCCATTCTAACTGGGGTGAGGTAAAACCTCATTGGGGTTTTGATTTGCATTTCCCTGATGACTAGTGATCCTGAGCGTGTGTCTCTTTTCCTCTTTTGACAAATGTCTGTTTAAGTCCTTTGTGCATTTTTTAACTGGGTTGTTTGTTGTTGTGGAGTTTCTTGATCTGTTAATATATTCTGGTTATTAGTCCTTTATCAGTTGCATAGTTCACAAATATTTCTCCCATTCAGTTGCCTCTTTACTTTCCTGAGTGTTTCTTTTGCAGTAAGGAAGTGTCTCAATTTGATGTAATCCCATTTGTTAACTTTGGCTTTGATAGCCTGTGCCTCTGGGGTCATTTCCAAGAACTCTTTGCCTGTGCCAATGTCTTGCAGGGTTTCCCCAATATTCTCTAATAATTTGATGCTATCAGGTCGTAGATTTAGGTCTTTAACCCATGTTGAGTGGATTTTTGTGTAGGTGTTAGGTAGGGGTCCTGCTTAATGCTTCTGCATGTGGAAATCTAGTTTTCCCAGCACCATTTGTTGAAGAGACTGTCCTTGCTCCAGGGATTGGTTTTAGCTCCTTGGTCAAATATAAAGTTGATTGTAGATGCTTGGATTGATTTCTGGCATTTCTATTCTGTTCCATTGGTCTATCCATCTGTTTTTGTACCAGTACCAAGCTGTTTTGATTATGACTGCCTTTTAGTATGTCTTGAAAATGACTTTGATTTAAACACTCAAGTATCTTTCAGAAAGATTTAACTAACTACACTGTAGCCTTAGTATGTAGTTAAGTTGGAACATTTGCCTCTAAACCAGATAACTGCTGGTGATGAATTCTTTTAGCTTTGTATGTCTGAAAAAATTAGTAGTTTCACTTTGGAAAACAATATTTTCACTTGGTCTAGAATTCTACATTGACAGTCCCTTCTTTGCTGTATTTTAAACTTACTGCTCTTCTGCCTTCTTGCTTGTATCATTCTTGGTGCAAAGTCTGTCATCTTTTTCTCTGTTCCTCTGTTTGCCATATGTCTCTTCTTCTGAGTGCTTTTAAGATTTTATCGATAGTACCAGTATGAGCAATTTAATTATTATTTGTCTTGATGTAGTTTTTCTCATATTTTTTTGAAGATTTATTTATTTATTTGAAAGTCAGAATTACACACAGAGAGAGGAGAGGCAGAGAGAGAGGTCTTCCATCCAATGGTTCACTCCCCAATTGGGTGCAATGGCCAGAGCTGCACTGATCCATAGCCAGGAGCCAGGAGCTTCTTCCAGGTCTCCCACGTGGGTGCAGGGGCCCAAGGGCTTGGGCCATCTTTTGCTGCTATCCCAGGCCACAGCAGAGAGCTGGATTGGAAGAGGAGCAGCCGGGACTAGAACCAGCACCCATATGAGATACCGGCGCTTCAGGCCAGGGCGTTAACCTGCTGCACACAGCGCCAGCCCCAAGATATCTTCAAAATTGGGGCAAATAGGTTCACAAATTTTTAACAATGCTTTTTGATTTCTAGTGCTTCAAGTCAGAAACCAAATGAGAAACCACTTTGCCTGGCTGAGAAGAAGGATTATGATGAGAAGAATGGCTGTGTGAAGTAAGAGTTTTTGTTTGCCTGAATTGTTTATTGAAATGATTGTAATAAAATTATAAGGAGGAATTGATATATTTTATTATTAATTTCAAACCTATGTTCTCATCAGAAAATATCTATACAGTAAGACTCCTGCAGGCTCTGAGCTATGCTTTTCCTTCCTGATCAACAGTGTCTCTGTTTGGGGCTTTGTTCCAGAATGTCGTTTCCTTCACATTCCTGATTCTCTTGTGAAGTGAACAGGTTTATAAAATGAAGTAGACAAAATTGGGGCTGTTGATTCTCTATGGGTTGGTGTTTGTTTTCCTCCTAGTTTTATGGGGTTAAACAGGTCTCCTACCTGCTGGAGAACTGTTGGCAGCAGAACAGTAAATTATATACTTGTGTGGTCCACAAAATATTTTCCTGTCAGTTTTCTTTATTATTATTACTATACCAGCCTAAGCAGTTTTATATTGGAAATAGCAACAGCTGCACTGGAGCCACTAGAATGGCAGAAAGTTGGGAGGTGAATGGGTCCTAATCTATCCACTGACTGGGCCAGGGAGTCGAAGTGGGGGTGGTGCTAGCTGTACCCCCAGAGGCCTCTGGCATAGCAGGAGCTCCTCGCAGAAGTCCAGGGCCAGACTTTGAAGGCTGCCATGGAGTCCACAGATCTGGAGGTAGCTGTTAATGCACCTGATTTTATGTCTCCCTGCAGTTGATTTCTTCTATTTTAAATTATAACCTACTTAATTAACTCTGGAATGTTATTCCCTTTTATTTCTATATTCGAAAATTCTGTCTTGTCTCTCACTCAGTGTCTTTTACTTAGAACCCTGTGGTTAAATGACATCAGTTATTCTAGCAGTCTTATTTACGGTGGAACCTTGAAGTGGCTCAAGATTAAACAGAAGAGAAGGAATAAGCAGTGGGTTTCCTAGAAACCCCAGGGTGGCCTGGAGATCCTGCCTGACTGGCCGTGCCATGTCCAAAGCCTGGGGAACCGAGTGCCGGTCATATCTGGCCCTCTGGTGAGGGCAACCTGAAAAAGAGACGTCCTTTTCTCAAGTATGATCTGCAGGTGTCACAGCCCTGTAATGAAATCTGTGTTGAAAACGGTAATAACGTCAGGAAAGGTGACACATACTGCCCGGCCAGTAAGGACGGTGTTCAAGGTCGAGCATCCACCAGCCTCCTCTGTTTGAAGCTTGTTTGCTTTTCCTGCCAGTTTCTGGCACTGATGGTGTTGCTCAGTCTGTAAGTACCATCATACAATTCTGTTTCTTTCTCCTTAGAATTATGTCTTTCACATAACTCATTTTGAAACCTCCAAATTATAGTGAGCTCAGGAAGAGGCCACCCTCGAGTCAGTCTTCTTGCCCATTCTGGGAATGCATGCCACTTGTCCTTTGGGTTCTTAGATCATTGGGTGGCAAGGAGAGTGTCAGGATCCACTCCAGAGTTGAAGGGCCCATAACTGCAAGAGAAGCTGCTCCCCTTGGTGTAGTCTGAGCTGCTTAGATTGTGCCTGAGGTGCGATTTCTAGCCTGTCATCAACTTCAGCAGGGGCCCTCGGTGTCTGCTGGGAATGGTGGTGAATTTCAGCTCCATGTGGTTGGTAGCAGCTCTCCACAGCATTATTGTGAAGAGGGTGTTGTTGCTGCAGCCAGAAGTGCCAGGGAGAGTACTTTCACGAATGCTTAAGGAGGTGGTCTGGGTGCAGGGAGAATGGAGTGCTGGCCAGTTGGCTCCTGTGTGTCATCTGGAATGTCTATGACCCTGTGGCTTTCTTTTCATTTCTTAGCCTGTCTTTCCTCTGTCTCATTCTTACTATAATATGTTCTTTATTATTGTCTACCATTAAACATTTTCACATTTGCCTACTTTGTACTACCCGCTTACTTAAAATGGAAATTTTTCTCTAAATACATGTGTTCTTTTTAAAGATACATTTATTTGTTTGAAAGGCATAGCTGTTGGGCAGCAAAGGGTTGGGGGAACTTGAGAGATTTATCTGCTGAGTCACTCCCCTCAAGTGACTCCAACAGCCAGTTCTGGGCCAGGAACTCCATCCAGATCTCCCACATGGGTGGCAGGGGTCCAAGTGCTTGGGCCACCTTCTCTTGCCTTCCTAGGCCCATCAGCAGGAAGCTGAATTAGAAGCAGAGCAGCTGGGACTTGAACTGGCACAACAATGCCATTGTTGTAAGCCGCAGCTTAACCCACTGCACCACAATGGTAGCCCCCAAATACATGTATTCTTTATAATACTGTCTCAATATCAGGGTTTCATCACCAGTGCTTAGTAAAGCTTTATAGACTGAAATGAGCTTCACAGAGGCTGTGGAATCCTGATGCTGGGCAGCTGTCTTTCCTAACCAGAGTGCTCTGCCAGAGTACACTGGCTGGTGAGCTCTGGTTACCACTTCTCTTCCCTCTTGAAGTCACATGTGTTCCTCCCATGATCCCATCCTCCGACATCCTGATTCTGTGAGATGGACATTCAGTGTCCACAGGCTCTGAGCACGGAACCGAGAGTGATGGAGTTCCTTATCTTCTGTTGCTTTTCCTGTGTGTGTGTGTGTGTGTGTGTGTATGTATGTGAGAGAGAAAGAAAGAGAATATGTGTTTGTTTACTGATGTAGCTCTAGAGTCCCCTCTGTTGTCTACACTTGTGTCTCCTTGGAGACCTCCCCAGAGCCTCTGGCCTGCCCTGGTTTGTGCCTGAGGAGCTCCATGTTTGGGAAACACTCTTGAACTGAATCCTTTCTCCTAGACCTCCCAGCTTTCTCTTCCTTGGTTTTACTCTCTTATTTTGGTAGAAAACATCCTTTGGTAACTTCCAGAGAAGGGAAACATGAAAGATACAATTTTTGAAACTTCCCCTAAATGCTTTTAAACTATCGGCACACTTGATCCATAGAGTGGGTGAACATTTTGAATGCATTTCTGCTTCATCCTCTGGTCTCCAGCTTCTGTTGCTGAGAGGTCCTCTCCTTTCTGATTCCTTATTTAAGAATCTTCCCGGCCTTTCAGAGTTCTCCTTTTTCAGTGATCTGGAACAAATGAATACCAGGAAAATCTGATTTTAAGAATTTCCCAGCCGGCGCCGCGGCTCACTAGGCTAATCCTCCACCTTGCGGTGCCAGCACACCGGGTTCTAGTCCCGGTCGGGGCGCCGGATTCTGTCCCGGTTGCCCCTCTTCCAGGCCAGCTCTCTGCTGTGGCCAGGGAGTGCAGTGGAGGATGGCCCAAGTGCTTGGGCCCTGCACCCCATGGGAGACCAGGAGAAGCACCTGGCTCCTGCCATTGGATCAGCATGGTGCGCCGGCCGCGGCGGCCATTGGAGGGTGAACCAATGGCAAAAGGAAGACCTTTCTCTGTCTCTCTCTCTCTCACTGTCCACTCTGCCTGTCAAAGAAAGAAAAGAAAAAGAAAGAAAAAGAAAATAAACCATAAAGCATTTTCTTAAACTCTTTGGAAACTAACCAGTTCTCCCGTTAGAGCCAGTGTGGGGAGATTTCATGCTGCAGTGCCAGTGGATCCTATTCATTGGTAAACTCATGTCTCTCACTTTGGAAAGTACTCTTGCCTTTCTATTTTATTGATCTCTTCTGCACCACATTCTTGTCTTTCAAGAACCATGAGTCACATCTTGGATTTCCTGGACTGGTCATGGAAATTTTTCTTTAATATTCTTCTGGAGAAAATGTAAGGTGCTGCAGTTAATACACCACTTGAGACACCTACATTCCATATTGGAGTGCCTGGATTTGAGTCCTGGATCTGCTTCTGACTCCAACTTCCTGCTAATTTGTACCCCAGGAAGCAGCCAGTGATGACCCAAGTGCATTTGCATGTAGGAAACCTGGATGGAGTCCTGGTGTTGGCCTGGTCCAGCCCTTACTATTGCAGGCTTTTGGGGGAATGAAGTAATGTATAGAAGATTCTCTCTGCCTGTCTTCCAAATGAATTAAAAAATGCTAAAAATACAAATACATTTTTTCTTCTGTTATTTCATCTCTTTTTGCTCTACTTTTGGGACATTTTCATAACTTTATTTTCTAATTTTACTGAGTCTTTAATTTCAAATATTAAATTGTATTTTGCTGGATTTTTCTCTCTTATGTGATGTCCCACCCTTGTTTCCTCTTAAGGATGTTTTCTCTTATTTCTCTAAGGATACTACTAATTTTGTGGAGACTTCTTCTCCCTGTAGTGTTTCTATTTTTTGCAAGATACAGTTATTTTTGTCTCTGCAAGGTGAGAGGTTTTCCCTAGATGGCTGTGGTCTTTGTCTGCTTTTATTTTCATGTAGGGGCCTAACCAGCCTCCTAAGGCTTCTGAGTGCCCAACAGCTCGTTGACTGTGAGTCTCATCGTGGAGTTAGCTGCTGTGGGGGAACCTCTGAAGTCTGTCTCTAGTCCTTCCTCCTCAGTAGGTCAGATGCCCCAGGAAAAGTCCTCCTGTCTCTTGCCATGGGACAAGATCTGCTTGCCAGGGTCCTGGGTGCTGAGTGACAGAAGCCAATCAAACTGTCATTTTTCAGTTGTTAGCTTAACCTCCCTCTTTCTAAGTACAGTCCTTCTGAGACAGGATGGAAGCAGGGGCTATGCAGTCAAGCCCCTCCCAACCTGACATGTGTCCATATCCAGCTTGAAACCAATCGGAGCAAGGAGCATCAGATCCTAACCACAGACGACCCCTGCTGCCCTGCTAAAGGACTTCCTCAACCTGTACCTGCCCCCTGTAACTCATGCAACAATAGGTGACTTTCCTGGGGTGGTGGTAGTAACGCCACCATTTTGAGGGTGTTGTGTGCAAAAAACAACAACAACAACAACAAAAACACAAGAGCACCTCTGCACAGGACACTAAGCCAGGTGCAGACCAAAATGCTTTGTGCCAACAGGGAGTCACCATACCTTCCCAACCCCATAAAAGCACCTGTTCGGCTACTGTTGGAGAACCAGTTGGCAGAACCTCTTCATGCCATGCTTTCCACCTTGTGCTCCAACACAAGACCCCCAACGAATCTTGTGTGGGTTGCACATTGGCCTCTTGTGCGTTGATACTTGCAGGTGAGCCAAAGAACCTGGGGTCAGTAACATGTTTCTGGTTGGAACCTGGCAAAGGGAGTATTTCCCCTTGGGGAAGGTGAGGGTTGGTGGGTGTACAGACAGATGGAACCCTCTCTCAGTGGGGCAGTGGCTGCCTGTGCCTTTGCTTCAGGGTCTCTGCTGTTGGAGAGTTCTCTGACCTCCCAGAATCCCAGCTTACCCCACCCACTGTTTTTCTTTCCTCTCACCTGTTTTTCTTTCCTCTCTTTTTCCTCTTTAAGTCCTCGGGCTTGGTTTTTGGTTTTAGTTTTGGATTTTGATTTAAGGCACCTTGGCAGACATCACATGGGGTGGGTTGAAACTGTTGGCTCCTGGCACTGATCACGCAGCAGGGGACAGGTGGGTTGCCCCTGTGCACTCTGGTTACTGGGTAGAATCAACACAGCTGACTGCTGGAGCTGCAGCTTTGGTTTTGGTTTAGTCCTGTCTGAAAACTCCCAGTCGATGTCCTTTTACTCTGATCTTGCCTCCCAGGACATCATCTTGCTCCTGCCCTCCAGCCACGGCTCCCACTACCTGCAGGGTGGCTGGAGCTTCTAAGCCATTCAGATTCAGGTGCCCCATGGATATCACCCAGCAGGGATCATGGAGAACTGGTGGGGATCATCCCCTACCACACAGAGTCCATAGAGGCAGATTTGAGATTTTTCCTCCTGATCCTTCTGCCTCTCTGATCTTGACTGTTACTTTGTTTCTTGCTGCTTATATCTGCAGGTGGGTCAGGACCAGGGTGCTTGTATTCACGGATAGCTGCCCACTGGTGGAGACAATACCCAGTCCCAGGACCTTTAATAATAGGCCACAGACTCCATTGAAGGGCCCATATGGGAAACACTTCAAGTATCCCAGACACTGTCCCCTGGATTGCGTCTTAAACAATTGGGAACAGTTTAGGTTGGATGGCTAAAAAGGAAAAAGTTACTTTTTATTCAACATGGTATGACCTCAGTACAAGGAGAGGATCAAGAGACATGGCCCATGAACAGGTCACTAATTTATAACACCATTCTTTAACTGGGTTTTTGTGTTTTGAGGGAAAATGTGGAGAAATTCCTTGTGGTCAAGATTTTTTTGAAGCTCTGTCGGGACCCCAAGCTTCATGATTCCTGTTGAGGCTGCATGGCTGCTGTTCCTAGGCACCCTGTCCTGCAGTCCCTGACCGTTAGTTACTGACCTCATCTTTAGAACCCCAGCTCCTTGACCCCCATTGGCTTCTACCACTTTGTCCTCATCCTGTTGGCATCCCAGACGCTAACCCTGGTGTCACCTCCTCCATGCCTTCCACCCCTTCACAACCACCATCAGGAACAACCCACCTGTGTCCCCTTCCTGATGGGCCTCCACTGGGCTGCAGAAACAGCTGTCTTCTCTCCCACCCCACCTTCTATGACCCAGACTGCTTTCCTTTAAGAGGAGTAGCAGGTGGGGAAGGTGGAGTCCCAAAGTCCATGCTTCTTTCTCAGTAACTGAGCTGGGACTACCTCAAGAACAGTTTAGCTGGCTTTCTGAGATAGTGGAGGTTTAGAGGTGAATTTACAAAGCTAAGCTTGACCCTCTTACTAGGCAAGATGTTGTTGTTTGTTGTGCCCCCAGTGCATTTCCTCAAGAAGGCCAGAGAACAAGCAACCAGTTTTGTCACCACTCAGTATCCCAGGTAGGGACAGAGTGGTTCCAGATCAGGAACACAGTGGGATTGTAGATCAGACTGAGACAGGATGGCACAGCTTATTGCCTTATAACAGAGGGGATGAAAAGGTGTGTGATGCAGCCTGTTAATTATGACACAGTTAACAGGGACCATTCAGGAAAAGGAAGAGAACCAGCCAGCTTTTTGGGCTGGCTCACCGAGGCCTTTAGGAAATACATGAGCACAGATCCCGACTCTGCTGAGTGTGAGCCTTACTTGCTGGGTGTTTTATCATTCAGGCAGCCCCGACATTAGAAGAAACAAACACTGAGGCAGGACCTCAGACCCGATTGTTGATCATGACGGAGGAGGACTTCAGGGTCTTCCAGCAGTTGAGACAGGACAGAGGAGATGAGCAGAGGTAATAGATTGGCTAAAGTGGTGCAGCTTTCTGCTGCCCTAAATAATTAGCCACTCCAGGAGGAACCCCCAAAAGCCCAGAAGACCAGACAACCAGAGAGGGTACACCAGCCACAGATGCAGCCAGAGTGCCTATTGCAGGCTAGAGGGCCACTGGGGGACCCTGGCAAGAGACCCCTCCTGGCCAGCCTCTTGGATGGGAGGCAGGCGGTCACCTCCTGATGAGACCCAGGCACCTGCTCGGTTCCGACTTCAGCACGATCCTTCACCATCACTCTAGCAGAACCCCAGGCACTCTAGAAGTGGCAGGTAGGGGAACTGAGTTCCTTGTGTTCACCGGAGCCGCCTACTCTGTCCTGACTCATCCTGTCGGCCCCCTCTCCAACTGCAACTGCATGGTAACAGGTACAGACAGTCAACCTAAGGTAAGAGTTTACTTCCCCCCTTGCCTATGAGACCAGTCTAACCCACTCCCTTTTATATGTTCCTGAGCTAAACTTGGGGTTGCTGTCTCCCTAGAAAGGACCAGGTACAAATGATGGTGAGCCATCACAGGCAGCTGCCTGTCAGTACTTCTCAACCCCAAGAACCCAGAACATGCCAGTGTTCCTGAGAGTGTTAAAAATCAAGTAGACCCATCTGTATGGGACACTTCCACCCCAGGGCTAGCCCATAACATTTCCCCAGTAGAATATCCGTGAAAGAGACAGTACCCATCAGACAGTGGCCACGAAAGGAATCTGCCCCTGCTCTGGAAGTCCCTGGAGCTTGGATTGATTAAGCCTGTCAGTTTACCCTGCAGCACCCTGGTTCTCCCAGTCAGGAAGCCAAACGGGGAGTACTGCTTAGTATAGGACCTGTGGGTAGTGAGTGAGGCGGTTTTTCCTGTCACTATGTTATCCCAAACACATACACTCTACTTACTCAGATACCTGGAGAGGAAAGGTTCATTTATATACTGTCCTGAACCAAAAAGATGCCTTTTTAAATTAATTCCTCTTAACTCAGAGTCCTAATACCTTTTTGCCTTTGTGTATAGAAACCTGGACACTCGGGAAACTATACAGTCCACTTATACCATGCCTCCTCAGAGTTTCAGAGATAGACCCACCATTTGGGACCATCTTACAGAACTGAGAGAACTCACCCTAAAAATGGTCCTTAGTATCATAGGTAGATGGTTTGTGATCACCAGCCCCTCTCAGTGAGATTCTGATTATAATACTATAAAAAATAAATAAGGTACAAAGTCTCCCCCTCAAAAGCCCAAGTTTGTCTACATGTAGACCCAGGGTCTTTTGTCCTAACTGTGGAATAGAAAAAAGCAGTTATTTCCTGTTGGTGCCCAAAACTAGACAGCTTCAAGGATTCCTGGGAATGTCAGGTTTCTGCTGCATCTGGATCCTAAGTTATGGATTATTGGCAAAACCCCTATGTGAAGCATGAAAGCATGATGAGCAAGTACCTCTGGAACCCGGAATGCTAGCAGGCCTTGGAGGCCCTACAGCCAGAGCTGGGCTACACCATGGCTCTAGGACTTCCAAACCTAGAAAAGCCATTCATTTTTATGTCTGGTAGGTTAGGAGCTGCCTTAGGAGTTCTGATTCAAAGGCTGAGACCTATCCAGAGACTGGTGCATTCTTTTCAGAACCACTGAGCTCTCTGGTTCAGGGATAGCCCAGTTGCCTAAGAACAGAGCTGCCATTCCCTTGTTGGTCAACAAGGCCTCTAAATTGATGCTGGGACAACCCATAGAGGCACAAACCCTTCAACAGGTGCAGACAGTGTTAGAAGTCAAAGGGCACCATTGGCTGACAGGAAGAAGACTTCTACCAGATTGCCCTGACAGGTCTGTCAGACTCTTAAACCTGAACATACGTCCACCTTGCAGCCCAGGTGAGGGGCCTGCAGCGTCACTGTAAGACAGACCTCCTCCAGCAGGCCTGACCTCTGGGACGAGCCCCTCGAGAACCTGCGTGCTGAATGGCACACGGATGGAAGGGCTGTTACAGAGGGAGCAGTGTGGGTGGCAGGCTATGCTGTGGAGAGTTTAACTGATGCCATAGAGCAGGAGCACTATCACCCCAAACCTCAGACCAAGAGGACAAACTGATTGCTCAGATTCAGGCCTTATAATTGGGAAAAAGTAAAACATTCAATATTTATACCTATTCAAAGTACAGGTTTCTGGTAACTGCATGCCCACACCACCCATATGGTAGGAAAGGGGAATGTCATGAGCTGAAAACTCTGGTATTAAACATGAAGACCTAATCATGCTTCTTTGAGAGGCAGCTCAGCTTCCTCAGCAGGTGGCAGTTGTTTACTGAGAGGATGCATCCAGCGTGGACCAGGGAAACAGTAGGAAGAGAAGGCCACCAAACGGGGGAGGGGGATCAGCCTGCGGAGCCTGACAAGGTGCTGACCCCAATAATAGATCCTTCCACGTTCCCCAGCCGTCCCCAGTAGCCCCAGCAAGAATATGAGGAGGCTGAGGTTGGGATACAAGATGAGGATATCAGTGGTTCCTCAAAAATAGTGGAGTTCTCCCAGGATCAGACCAACAGAAGCTCATTAAACTCTTCCATGATGCTGCCCGCTGTGGGAGAGAGAACTGGTGGAAACTGATCTATGGGGTCTTTACAGGGAAAAACCATAAAGTAGGTGACCCTGCCCTGTGAAGTCATGTGTCCACAATAATCCCCCAGACCATCCTGTCTTACCTTCATTGATAAAACCACTGCACCATGGAGGGACACACCCAGAAGACTGACAGATGGGTTTTACAAGATGCTCCCTAGATCTGGACTCCAGTACTTTTTGGTGTTCACCTGTACCTTTACAGAGTGGAGGGTGCCTTCCCACTGCACTGAAAAGGCCGTAGAACTTTGTAGACTCCTCTTTTGGGAGATAATCCCTCATTTTAGACTCAATCCCTCCAGAGTAATAATGGGCCGTCCTTCTTAGCAAGTGTTGCCCAGACCCTCTCAGGCCCCCAGGAATGTGCCATAAGTTACATGCCTCCTGGCTCCCCGAGTGTACTGGAAAGGTTGAGCAAATGAATCACATCCTTGAGAAAACCATAGCCACGCTCTGCCAAGAAACACACAAACCATGGACCAAAAGCTTCCCAAAGCAATCCTCAGGGTCCACACTGCCCCCAGGGGTGTGATGTGTGGAAGACCTTTCCTTACCACTGACCTCACTGACAGGGGCCTGATCAACCCGGGACAGGTCGAGAGTCATCCTGGAACATGGAGCGCAGGTTTGCCAGCTCCTCAGGAGACATCATCCCATGCCCAGTTTCAACCAGGGGACCAGGTTTTGCTTACAACTTAGAGTGGAAAGGACCATTATTGAGGGATCTTGGCCACCCTTACTGCAGTAAAATGCAAAGGAGTCCCCAGCTGGGCCTACCTCTCCCAGTAAAGCAGGTCTCTTCTAAGCCCCATAGGCCGCTCCCAAGGAGCCCACCTACTACTGCGAGCCAGTGATGGAGCTGAGACATCTCCTCAAGGGAAGAACAGATGAGCTCCAGCAGCTCTGTGTCAGGCTGACACTGGCTGGGGCTGTCACCCACCCCTCCATCAGAAGAGCCAAGGTCTAATCGAGGGCAAGGGATTTTACACCTCCAAGGTTTAGAGTTCAGCTGTCCTTCCTCAGCAGACAGCACTACACACGATGAGACCTTTGTCCCCCTCTCCAGGAGAGAAGCAAGGGTCACTCACTCAAGCTCTTCCTGACTTACTGTGTGTCCATCCCCAGCTCCAAACCAGTCAGGAACAAGGACTATCTAAACCCTGACTGCAGAAGATCCCCTACTGCCATGATAGGAACTTCCCCAGTCTGCATGCCTGCCCAGAACACCCCTGGGTGACCCGTATGTGGCCTTCCTGGGGTGATGGTAGTGAGTAGCACACTGTTTTTTGAGTGTGTCATGTGTACAGAAACCCATAGTCACCTACACAGAGCACTGAGCTAAGTGCAAACCAAACGAAAATGGCATGTGCCAAGGAGAATGAGCCAAGGAGAATGAGCCAAGGAGAAGTGCAGTCTGGGTGCTGATCCACACGCTGTGTGTGGGGAGTTCACACCTCCTCAACCCTGTAAAAGTACCTGTTCAGCTCCCGTGAGGGAGTCAGGTGGCGAAACCTCTTCTTGCTGTGCTGTCTCTAGTGTTTGAGGATAAGCCCCCAGTAAGCCTTGTCTGGGTTGCACGGTGGCCTCTTGCCAAATGCTGCTTGCAAGTGAGTCAGAGAACCTGGAGTTGGTAACACTTCCTCCTCGGCTGTGCCTCTGGTGCCCCAGTGTGAAGACTGCTTTCATTGTCTCCCAAGAACCAGCCCCTGATAGTACCCTAGGGTGGGAGCACTGAGAAGAACCAGGGGATCCAGAGATTGCCCTCTTTGTTTAGTTCCCTGTGATGTTGCCATAACCAAAGGAGCCTGGTCCTCAACCCTGGACTTTCTGGAGATTTCTCTGTGTAGATAGAGTTGAGCCTCCCATGGCTAGCTCAGCATCATTTGTCTTGGGTTGGCCATGGCAGTTAACCACCTGCCCATCTGTTTTCTGTCTTGTAAGGTTTTGTTTTGGAATGTTGTCTCTTCTATGATTCTCTCTTTGTCTTTAAAAATAACTTTACTGAGATAGTATATAACAAGAGTTTACCCTGTAAAGTATTAATAAGGGTCTTCAAAATGTTCACAGGAATGCATATTTTGCAAAAAGCTATACATGGAATTCAAAAATGTTTTGTATCAAGACTCTATCTCTTAATTCCATTTTCCATGAACTTCTTGATGTACCCTCATATACTTTATTTTTTTAAAGATTTGTTTATTCAAAAGTCAGAGTTACACAGAGAGAAGAGAGGCAGAGAGAGAGAGAGATCTTCCATCAGATGGTTCACTCCCCAATTGGCTGCAACGGCCAGAACTGCGCCAATCCAAAGCCAGGAGCTTCTTCCGGGTCTCCCACACGGGTGTAGGGGCCCAAGGACTTGGGCCGTCTTCTACTGTTTTCCCAGGCCATAGCAGAGAGCTGGATGGGAAATGGAGCAGCCAGGTCTTGAACTGGTGCCCATATGGGGTGCCGGCGCTTCAGGCCAGGGTGTTAACCCACTGAGCCACAGTGCCGGCCCCACCCTCATGTACTTTAAAACGTACATAGTTCAGTGGCTTTAGTATATTCAGAGACTTGTACAACCATGAGCATGGTCTAATTCCAGAATGTTTTCAGCAGCACAAAAAGAAACTCGGATCCATTTGCAGTAGCCCCTGGCAACCACTGATCTACTTTCTGTGGGTTTTCCTATTCTGACCATTGTATATAAAAGGAAACATGTAATATATGTAACTGACTTCTTCCATTCAGTACAGTGCTTTCAAAATTCATCTCTGTCATAGTATAGATGAGTACTTTGTTCTTCTTTATGACTGAGTAATATTCTATTGCATGGATACAGCACATTTTCTCTGTCTTTTCATCAGTGAGTGGACATCTGGGTCTTGTAGCTTGTGCATTAAGCAACTCCATTTCCAGGAATGAAGTTTCAGGAAAGAGGACCCCTGGGGGTGTGTGTGTGTGTGTGTGTGTGTGTGTGTGAGAGAGAGAGAGAGAGAGAGAGAGAGAGAGAGAGAGATCCACCATCTGTGATCTCCTCTGGCTTGTGAGTTCTCTGTGGCTGTCACTAGTCCTTACCCACTTGGGGCTGGGGCCTAGGCTGAAGGAAAGCAGTGTTGATTTTCTTCTCTGAGTTAGCAGAAGCTGTAGTGGGCAAGTCCTCCCTGATCCTGTCTTCTCAGCCATAGAATAAAGATACTGAAGTAGACCAGTCATTCCCGAGCATGGTCTGGCCCCCTTTCTGCACAAGGGCCTAGGCCCAGGGTTGCTGCAGCACAGATGCAGGCTCGGGGTGGGAAGTGGGAAGCATGCAGCTGGCATGGCTCCCATGGGCTGGCGTCTTCATAAACCAGACACAACAGGGCAAGCCATGATTTTATAGCTTTGCCTTGGGATGTGTAGTCCATTTTACCTCTACTTAGGAAGAATTAAAATAACAATGCAAGGGAGGAAACAAACACTTTTTCCTTCAGGTCGTTCCTTCTCAACTGTTTTGCAGACTACTGCAGTTCTTAAATCCGGACCCTTTGAGAGCTGATGGAATCTCTGATCTACAGCAGGTATTTCAGGCCCTAAAAATGTTAGAAGAGAGAGGGAACAGTTTTCTCTGTCAGTCCCTCACTTTTCTCCCTCCAGACTTGGTATGAGGAGAGAAACTCATAGATGAAGGACTTTACCTGGAGATACCTTTTCAGAAATTACCCAGTGAATCACTGCTTTAAAGAAATGGTTATTTTTTTTTAACTTCTTTAGGTATTTGGTTATTGTGTTTTCAACTTGGCAGTGTGGGTGCATTTTTTAAGTTAATGGACTTGGGTTTTCACACTGTGAACTTTTTTTTTTTTCCAGTTTTGTAAAGTTGTTGCTACCCTGTACTTCAGGGCAGACATGGTTGTGTGATACCTGTATCTGCTTAGTTGCAGAAGTTGAAGTCGGCTGTGCAACCGCCTGTTGCAGTGCTCTGGAACAGGATCGAGCCCTGCTTGACCATTGACACGTCCCCTCTTTCAGCAGACCTGAAAAAGGTAAGTGCGCTTGTGAACCCAACTCCTGAAGAGGCACCGTCCTCCTCCAGCATGGAGTTCTTCATAAACACATCTATGGTTCTACTTTGCTTTGAAGTCCTCCCCTAAGCTTTTTTTTTAAATAATTTTTTTAGAGATTTATTTTATTTATTTGAAAGAGTTACAGAGAGAGGTAGAGAAGAGAGAGAGGTCTTCCATCCACTGGTTCACTCCCCAGATGGCTGCAATGGCCGGAGCTGTGCCTATCCAAAGCCAGGAGCCAGGAGCTTCTTCTGGGTCTCTCACATGGGTACAGGGACCCAAAGACTTGGGCCATCTTTCACTACTATCCAAGGTAATAGGAGAGAGCTGGATAGGAAGAGGAACAGCTGGGACTAGAACCGGCACCCATATGGGACGCTGGCTTTAACCTGCTGCGCCACAGCGCTGGCCCCCTCCCCTAAGCTTTTGCTGCTAACTTCTCACTGACTCTTCAGCCCAGGCTGAGTCTAAGTGAACAGTACTTTTGGGAGAAGCCGTTTTGTGACTGCAAGCCTTGCGAAGCCCATGTTCAAATGTGCCTCTGAAAAGGGGCTCCAAGGAACAGCCAGTGGCCAGGGCAGATGTAACACACGTACTTCTGAATTGGTCTTCTCCAAACTGCCTCACAGACGATGCTTTCACTTGGCAAATTCATCATGTATGATTACTTCCTGGTAGAAAAGAAAGGTTCAAAATATTTTTTTAAAAAATGGATACAGGAGTTTTCAAGATGGTGTATTATGGAAGGAGCTTACTGCTCTAGACTAGGGGAAGATAGTTAAAGAAGTGGAGAGAGTGCAATCTCAGGGAAGAGAAAATGGCAGAGGAAACTCCATACAAATTAAGAGGGACACCACGGACCTAGGTGGAGGGTGTAGATGTGCACAACTCAGGACCCCAGCAGCCGAGAGCCTCAGCACCAGCTTTGGAGAGTGAGGTGAGACCAGACTGCAGCAGCCCAAGCCAATGGTGATAAAGCTGTGGGAAGAGCCTGGTGTGAATCCAACTTGGAGCCCTGTGGAGGACAGTATACCTGCCAACCTAGAGGGAAAAAAATGGGGCGCGTTTCTCTGTGCACAACCACCTGGCACCAGTGCCCTGTAACTAGCCAGTGAACATACGTAACAGCTGCTCCAGCTCATGTCTGCATGCCCAGCAACCAGCTGAGAGGAGATGCCTGAGTCTGGCTGGGAGAACTGACAGGGTACTGGGGACTTGTAACTGTGGGAGCCTTGTGTGCCAGGATGGGACTGCATGGGAGGGCGCAGGGTGTGGCTGGGACTTGGGGCAGTCACTGTGGGCGGTTGCACATGTTCAGGGCTCCCAGATTGCCTAGTGAGGGTCACTGCTTCAGGATCCGGGTTTACACTGAGAACTGCACAGATCCTTTGGGTGTTCTTGTGGCAGCATGGATGAAAATTGTATCTACTAGGGCTAGCACCCAGGCCTTGGTCTACTTTGAGGAGAGGAGGTGATGAGCTGAGTCTAGACCAACAGCAGAATAAACCTCCCCTCTGATAATAATAATAATAATAATGATAAAAGATTTACCATGCCCAACATAAGTGTAACCTTGGGGACTCCCCTCACCTTGGAGCACTGAACAGAACTTCTTGACTACACCCAACTCATGCCTGAATATATTCACTGAAAGAGCAGACACTCCACAAAGGCTTAGTCCAAAAATAAAAGCTATCACAGAGAAAAAATAAGAACAAAAAGTATCACCACAGATGCCTAATAATAAACAGCAATTCAAGAAACAAGAATAAGGAAGATAACATGACATCCTCCAAAGAACATAGCACTTCAGTACTAAAATGTAAAGATGAAGAGATTGATGAAATGCCAAATGGATTTCAAAAAATTGATTGTAGAATTACTTAAAAGTGATCAAAAGCAAATTCAAGAGGTAAAGAAATATGTACATGACATGAATGAAAAATTTTCCCATGAAATGGACTATTCAAAGAGAAATCAAAATATTAGAAATGAAAAATTCAGGAGGTCAAATAAAAAATGTACTGGAAAGCCTTAACAACAGACTTGGTGAAACAGAAGAAAGAATATATGAAGAGAAGTATCTGGAAATTTTACATTCAGACCAAAAGAAAAAGAAGAAGAAATTAGAAAACTGAAAAACACTGTTGGAGATTTATGGGATACTCATAAGCGACCCAATAGATAGGTTTTAGAAGTTCCTGAAGCTGTGGAAAGAGAGAATGGATTAGAAGGCCTTTTTAATGAAATAATTACACAAAACTTTCCCCAATTTGGACAAAGAAGGGGATGTCCAAGTACAGGAAGCACATAGAACTCCTAATAGACATGACTAGAAAAGATCTTCACTGTGACAAATTGTAAACTCCCTACAGTAAAACATGTGGAAAAGATGCAGGAGAGAAATGCCAGGTTACTTTCAGAGGATCTCCAGTTAGACTCATAGCTGACTACTCATCAGAAACCTTACAGGCTAGGAGAGAATGGTGAGATATATTCCAATTTATAAGAGGAAAAAACTGTCAACCCAGAATACTGTACCCTGCAAAGCTGTAATTTATGAATGAAGGTAAAATAAAGACCTTCCATAACAAACAGAAATTAAAAGAATATGTTGGGGCCAGCGCTGTGGTGTAGTGGGTAAAAATGCCTCCTGCAGTGCTGGCATCCCATGCAGGCACCATTTCTAGCTAGTCCTAGTTGCTACATAAAGAAACACAAAACATGGTCATCACTATGAAAGAAAGTGAAGGCAAAAAATCTCCCAGTAAAAGTACAAAAGAAATCCAAAGGAAACAATAGGAATATTTATGGAAAAATGGCAGGGCCAAGTCAAGTCGTTATTTATCATTAGTCACCTTGGATGTAAATGACCTCAGGTCTCCAGTTAAAAGATACAGACTGTCTGGATTAAAAAATAAAACCCATCTATTTGCTGCCTACAAGAAACACATCTCACCAAGAAAGATGCATGCAGACTGAAAGTGAAAGGATGGAAAAAGATATTCCATGCTAACAGAAACCAAAAAAGAGCTGGTGTTGCCATCCTAATATCAGACAAAATAGACTTTAACACAAAAACTGTTAAAATATGCAAAGAAGGGCACTACGTAATGATTAAGGGATCAATTCAACAGGAAGATGTGACTATTATAAATGTATATGCACCTCATTACAGGTCACCTGGTTGCTTAAAAAAATGTTGATGAATCTAAAGGGAGACATAGACTCTAATACAGTAGTAATGGGGGACTCCAATATCCCACTTTAAGCATTGGACAGATCAACCAGACAGAAAATCAACAAGCAAATAACACAGTTAATTGACACTACAGACCAAATGGATCTAACAGATATCTACAGAACTTTTCATCCTACAGATGCAGAATACACGTTCTTCTCACCAATGCATGGAACTTTCTCTATGATACACCACAAGTTAGGCCATAAAGCAGGTCTCAGCAAATTCAAAAATATCAAAATCATACCATACATCCTCTCGAATCACAGTGGAATGAAGCTGGAAATCAACTCAAGAATCTCTAGAACATAGGTAAACACATGGAGACTGAACAACATGCTCCTGAATGAACAGTGGGTCATTGAATAAATCAAAAAATTTCTGGAAGCAAATGACGATGCATCAAAACTTACGGGATACAGCTAAAACAGTGTTAAGAGCACAGCACTCGGTGTCTACATCAAGAAATTAGAAAGGCACCAAATAATGAACTATTATTGCATCTCAAGGACCTAGAAAAACCACAGCAAACTAAACCCAAAATTAGTAGGAGAAGAGAAATGATTTTTTAAAGATTATTTATTTGAAAGTCAGAATTACACAGAGAGAGGAGAGGCAGAGAGAGAGAGGGGGAGGTCTTTGATCCGATGGTTCACTCTCCAGACGGCCACAACAGCCAGAACTGTGCCGATCTGAAGCCAGGTGCCAGGAGCTTCTTCTCGGTCTCCCATGCAGGTGGACCCCGTGGACTTGGGCCATCTTCTACTGCTTTTCTGGGCCATAGCAGAGAGCTGGACAGAAAGTGGAACAGCCATTTCTCGAACTGGTGCCCATATGGGATGCCAGCGCTTCAGGCCGGGCGTTAACCCACTGTGCCACGGCGCTGGCCCCAAGAAAAGAAATAATTAAAAATGGAGAAGAAAAAAAAACAAAATTGAAACAAAAAAAGCAGTACAAAACATCAGGGAAGGGTCCAGTGCCGTGGCTCACTTGGTTAATCCTCCGCCTGTGGCGCTGGCATCCCATATGGGCACTGGGTTCTAGTCCCAGTTGCTCCTCTTCCAGTCCAGCTCTCTGCTGTGGCCCGGGAAGGCAGTGAAGGATGGCCCAAGTGCTTGGGCCCCTGCACCCGCATGGGAGACTGAGAAGAAGCACCTGGCTCCTGGCTTCAGATCAGCACAGCGCTGGCCGTAGTGGCCATTTAGGGGGTGAACCAATGGAAGGAAGACCTTTCTCTCTGTCTCTCTTACAGTCTATAACTCTACCTATAAAAAAATAAAAAACAAAACAAAAACAAACAAAAAAACCCAGAGAAACAAAGAGCTGTTTTTTTGAAAAAATAAACAAAATTGACAGGCAGACCATTGGCCAAACTAACCAAAAGGAAAAGAGAAAAAAGAGGGAGAAGACCTAACAATAAAATCAGAGATGAAAAAGGAAATGTAACAGCAGACACCACAGAAATAAAAAGAATCTCAGAAATTACTACAAAGAACTATATGCCAACAAATTGGGAAACCTAGAAGCAATGGATAGATTCCTGGATACATACAACCTACCTAAATTGAGCCATGAAGACATAGAAAACCTGAACAAACCAAAAACCAAGATGGAAATTGAATCAGTAATAACTGATCAAGAAACGCCCAGGACCAGATGGCTTCACTGCTGAATTCTACCAAACTTTTAAAAAACTGACTCCAATTATTTTCAAACTATTCAAAACAATTGAAATGAAGGGAAACCTCCCAATCTCCTTTCATGAAGCCAGTGTCACCTCAATTCCTAAACCTGAAAAAAAGCACAACAGCGAAAGAGAACTATAGACCAATTTCCTTGATGAACATAGATGTAAAAATCCTCAATGAAATACTAGCCAACTGAATGCAGCAACTCATCAGAAATATTATTCACCAGGACCAAGTAGGTTTTATCCCTGGTATGCAGGAATAGTTCAACATTCACAAATCAATCTATGTGCTACCTCACATTAACAAACTGAAGAACAAAAACAATATGATTATCTCAATAGATGCTGAGAAAGCATTTGATAAAATACAATATCCTTTCATGATAAAAACTTTGAGCAAATTGGGTATAGAATGAACATTCTTCAATACAATCAAGGCAATTTATGATAAACCCACAGCTAGCATCCTATTGAATGAGGAAAAGTTGGAAGTATTCCCACTAAGATCTGGAACCAGACAGGGATACCCACTATCACCATCATTATTCCGTATAATCCTGGAAGTTTTAGCCAGAACCATTAGACAAGAAAAATAAATCAGAAGGATATAAATTGGGAAGGAGGATGTTTGCAGATGAAATGATTCTATATATAGGGCATCCAAAAGACTCCATTAAAACTATTGGAACTCATAAAAATGAGTTTGGTGAAGTGGCAAGATAAAAAATCAACACAAAAAATCAGTAGCCTTTGTATACATAGACAATGCCATGGCTTGATTCTAAGATCAATCCCATTCACAATAGCCACAAAAAAATTAAATACTTCTAAATAAATTTAACCAAGGATATCAGTGAACTCTACAATGAGAATTACAAAACATTAAAGAAAGAAAGAGAGGAAGAAAAAAATGGAAAAATCTTCCATGTTCATGTATTGGAAGAATCAATATCGTCAAAATGTCCATACTGCTGATAGCAATTTACAGATTCATTGTGATAACAATCAAAATACCAAAGACATCCTTAGATACAGAAAAAATGATGCTGAAATTCATATGGAAACACAAGAGACCCTGAATAGCTAAAGCAATCTTATACAACAGAAACAAAGCCAGAGGCATCACAATACCAGATTTCAAGACATACTACATGCAGCTCAATTCACAATAGCTAATATATGGAATCAACCCAAATGTCCATCAGCTGATGACTGGATAAAGAAATTGTGGGATATGTACACCATGGAATACTACACAACGATTAAAAAAAAATGAAATTCTGTTGTTTACAACAAAATGAGTGAAACTGAAAAACATCATACTTAGTGAAATAAGCCAGTCCCAAAAAGACAAATACCATATTTTCTCCCTGACCTGTGATAACCAATAGAGCACCTGAAAGGTAATCTATAGAAGTGAAATTGACATTCTGAGATACAGTGACTTTGAATAGCCCTTGTCTTAACTGTTGAAGAACAGTTTTTTTTCATGCAATTTCTTGAACTCTTAGTATAGAGTTAGTCATATGATTATAGTTAATTGAAAGTAGATCTTAGTAAAAAATAACAATGGGAATAGGAGAAAGAGGAGGAAAAGGGGTGGGAGGGTGGGTACTGTGCAAAGAATCAGTATATTTCTAAAGTTATGAATTGCATGAAGTGTATGGTCCTTAAATAAAAGGTTTCTGGAAAAAAATGTATACAAAGAGAGACAGGTATTAGTGGACAGAAGTGTCTACAGGCCTTTCGAAGATGGAAAAACAAGTGGTGCACTGTGGCCGATGATAGTGGACAGAGTGAGGCTGTGAACTTTCCTGCCCTGTTCCCTGAACATGCAGAGCCAGTTTGTATTGTTTCCAGGAGAGAGAGATTGGAGACTCTTTCTGGAAAAACCACATGGCCCTGGAGAAGTAGCCTCTAGATGATTCTGTCTGGAATTCTCCCAGTGCAGATGCCCACCTCCTGGCCTGCATTCCCTCAGTGACATGACACTCACATGATGACAGGTTGTCCCACCCACCAAGCTTCTAGCCAGGTTTTAGTGTTGGCCTCTGCAGTAGTTCACAAACAAGAGAGACCAAACTCTGAAGGAAATAGACAATGCCAAGATAGAAGAACATGTGAGAATGTAAAAGGATCCTCCAGAATCAGAGAAGAAAACTGCATCCAGTTAACATGACACGGTGCTATAAAAAAAGGAACAGTGAGAAAATAAAAACATGGAAATCCAAGCAATTACAGAAACTTTCAAAATCAGCAGTTGGTTTGAGATATAAAAGAGAAGCTAACTATCAAAGTAGAACCACAAAGGCAAAGAGATGGAAATAATTTTAAAAAACAAAAAAGATTTTTGACCAGTCCAAGGTCTGAAAGTGGGATTTCTAGAGAGAGATGGAAGGGGGCAGATGGTTCTCTGAAGGGTGAGCTGTGGCCATTGTCCCGCCTGCGGCCATGACTCTGCAAATTAGCGGTTAGTCTGCCATCACGGACAGAGGATGGCAGATGTGTGGCTGTGAGGCAGCTACACCCAGGGGTCTTGGAGATCGTGGAGGCTTCTAGAAGAAGAGGACCTGGTCCTCCCAGGACCAGCAGTCGGAATGATCTCGGATGTCTCCACAAGAACAAGGGGTGTGGCCTTGAGCCCTCTGGTGAGAAGTGAGTCCCTTCCTCATTATGTCAGGGAGGGGAGAGGTGGACTGAAAACGCCTTCAGATGTTCAGAGCTCCACAGAATGTACATCCCCTGTTCTCCATCAGAGCGAAGGCTTAAGCCAAGAAGGGAACTCCCGGGATGGCAGTCGAATGCTGAATGCATAGAAACAGCCTGGATCGCAGTGGCTTCGGGGAGGAGGAGGTCACAGAGAAAGGGTGCTGAGGAGCCCAGCCTTGGGGAGATCCTGACATGGTTGGAAAGCCGGTGGAACATTTGGATTTTAGTGTCGGAGACGTAGGAAAAGGAGCAAATAGAAGTGTGTTTTTAAAAAGCCTTCCAAGTGAAGCTGATAGACGGACTGATTATTAGACAAATAGGGAGGAAGAGCCACACTGATGTCCCAGAGTGCTTGAAGCAGAGGTCAGTGTGCCACCTATGGGGAATACCATATTCAGTAGAGGCTAATCTGTAGTGGTTATTGGACTAAAGTGAACAATGACATGGAGTTTTTGTTGGTTTCCTGTACTTTATTGTGGTTTTGGGGTTTTGTGTTTCGTAGACTCTTCAAAGAAACAAGTACCCTGGACCCAGCCACACGGAATCCTACTCGTGGCCTCCCATAGCGCGTGGCTGCGATGTGGTGGTCATTTCTCACTGTGGAAATGACCCTTTGCTGTACCTCCCACCAGTTCTCACAATTTTGCAAACGGGGGGCTGCTACAAGTCGCTGCCAAGTAGAAACGGAGTAAGTTGAGATGGTTTGGTTTCCCAACAAAGCGGATTCAGTGTTTATTTTTAACTGTTGGTGATGGTCTAGTGACAACTTACTCAATTTGTTTTCACCGTTTTATAGATAAGAACATTAACTCATGAAAAGTTACTTGGGTAAATTCTTTACAGCTGACAAGAGGTAGAAGTAGAATATAAGTATCTACTGTTATACATTCTTTAAATTATTTCATAACAACCATATTGTTTTATAATCCTGCTGTGACCACATGAGGGGACCACATGAGGGGATCTGAAAATAACTGAGAAAGATGATGGGATGGAAAGGAATTGAGTATTAGAGTCGAATGATGGTGGGCAGAGACAGCTACCCTTACTGGGTTTTGTCTTATGGGTGAACTGATGGATCTGAAATCTGGCACAAAGGGTGCAGTACAAGTAGTTCTGCCACTCGTCGTCAGGTGACAAATAGTAGGCAGAAACATGCAGTAGTTTGTTGTTATGCTATGCAGTTTAATGATTGCCCTTTGGACATGTGCATCATTTTATATATATATTGATTTAATCAAATGAGTAATTAACCACTTTTTAATTTATTTGGAAGAGAGAGATATAAACAGAGATCTTCCATCTACTGGTTCATTCCCAAAATGCCTGTGATAGCCAGGACTGAGCCAGGCCAAAGCCAAGGGCCCAAAATTCAATCCAGATGTCCCATGTGGATGGCAGGAACCCAAGTTCCTGAAGCCATCACATGCTGCCTGCTAGAGTCTGCATTAGCAGGCACCGGAATCAGAAGTAGAACTGGGACTTGAACCCAGGCACTCTGATAATAGGATGTGGGCATCCCAAGTGGCATCTTAGGCACTGTGCGGTCACCACGGTCACCACGAATGCATGCGTGTCTATCCCCGAACTAGTGAACAGCTGAGCCGTGCTGGTGAGATGCCACTTAGGTTAAAGAGAAAGGGATGTCCAGATCTTCCTCCTCGTGCCCCCCCTGCTTTCTCCACACCTCTGTGGCTGCCCCGCTCTCAGCCCTTTGCCTGGAAGTTGCACTCACCTGGGTTCTGTCTTCGTCAGTGGAGAGCATGTGTCCGGGAGGGTGTTTGGCAGCAAGTGCCTGGGGGCTGGTGGACTGCCGAGGTCGGAAAGGGGGTCTCCTCAGGAAGAGGTGTCAGCCTTTGGGAAGGCCCTTCTCAGTGGTGCCTCCTCGCACTGCGGGGTCTGGGGCCAGACTACCGTGTACTAGCTGTGCAGCTTTGGGCAGCTGGCTTACCTCTCTGTGCCTCAGACCTGCCATCTGTGAGATGGAGTAACAGTAGACCCCCCCGTGAAGGAGTGTCCGGAGGACTCGGTGAGAACTTGTGAAGTACTAGGTTTAAGCCCTAGGGAAATCTCACTCAGTGTGTCTCAGTCTAATGAATTTTGCTGAACTCTTCAATGACGATGGTCGTAAAAACTTGTGAGAGGCTTATGCTGTGCAGGGAGATGTTCTGGATGTTTCCATACACTAAGTTGGATTCCTAACCAGTGTCCACAATTACTTGAATTTGCTTGTCTTTGCAGCCTCTTGCAGTCATCGTGTGCCCTGGGTGGAAAAAGGCCCAATTAACTTTTGAATTATTGGAAGACTATAGCAAGTCCTCGAGGCCTCTTCATCCCATGTTGTTAACAATCGGACTCCACAAAGACGAAGCCAAAAATCTGAAGCTGCCCAGGGGGTGTAAGCGTCCTTTCCGGGCTGTTGGGTTTTCCTGTGGAAGATGGTGGATCCCTGCCCAGCGGGCCGTGTGATGACGGGGCCCTCGCTCCCCATCAGTCACCAGTGGGTGACCTTGAGACAGCGGTGTGAATTCGTTCATTTGGCAGCTCTTTGTTGAGCATGTGGAGTGTGTTAGGTGCTGGATACGTGGTGTGGACTCCAGCCTTGCCTGCCTTTCAGGAGCACGAAGCCTGGTGGAGCCCAGGCACTGGACTGGATACTGGCAGGGACGAGCCTCAGTGGGCAGGGGCTGGCCGCACCCACCTGAGTAGACAAACCGCCTCTGTTAGAGAAATTGTGGAAAATCTGATTTTTTTTTTCTCTGAAAATGCAGGTGATGTGATTGTTACAACCCCACAGAGCCTGCTGCGGCTGCTCACGGACCAGAGCTTGCTGTTTCTCAGGCTCTGCCACCTGGTCCTGGATGAGGTGGAAGTGCTGTTCTCGGAAGCTAACGAGCAGGTAGGCCACGCGAAGGGTTGCAGTCCTGAGCGCTCTGCAGGGTCGGGGCGGTGTCCCGTGGGGAGCAAAGCGGCTAATCCAAGCCCCCTTCCCCTTGTGACTTCTGTGATGGAGAGAATGTGTATCTGGAATTTCTTTCCCACTGTTAAAGTTCTCACTGAGAAGCAGTTCTTTACCAGGAGATTTTTCTGAATATTTAGTATTTTTCTGATTATGGAAGCAGGAATTCTTAATTTAGAGAATTTGAGCAGAGACCAGGGAAAAGCCCCACATTCATAATCTCACATTCAGAGGAATTGCTTCAACTGTTTTGAAGTATTTTGTTTCTTAATTCCTGTTTTCGTTGATGCATATATTTTATATCAAGAACATATTTTAGGTACAGTTTTGTAACTTGCATTTTGCAGTTAACACTGTTGTATTGTTAGTTGCTATTCTGCAGCATGATTTTCATTGGCCGTATGGCACTGAGTCACATGCGTGTAACACAATTTACTCCAAAACTGTCTTAGTTTTGGACACTTAACCTAGTTTGTATATGTCTTTGGCTAAAGATCTTACTTTTTTCCTCTGGGGTTACTGCTGTACATTTGCCTGTGAAAGCACAGACCGAGGGACACTCCCCCTGTGTCACCGACCCTGCTCCCGCACTCCTGGGCCCAGCTTGCTTTGCAGTCTAATTAGTAAATAGTGAGATCTCCTTAGCTTGGTTTGTATTTCCCTGCGTTGAACATTGTGTCCATCCCTCTATGAATTGCATATTCATTTCTTTACCTTCTGTGGGTGGGATGATCTTTGTCACCAATTTTTAGAAGTTTCTGTATGGGCCGGCGCCGCGGCTCACTAGGCTAATCCTCCGCCTAGCGGCGCCGGCACATCGGGTTCTAGTCCCAGTAGGGGCGCTGGATTCTGTCCCGGTTGCCCCTCTTCCAGGCCAGCTCTCTGCTGTGGCCAGGGAGTGCAGTGGAGGATGGCCCAAGTGCTTGGGCCCTGCACCCCATGGGAGACCAGGAAAAGCACCTGGCTCCTGGCTCCTGCCATCGGATCAGCACGGTGCGCCGGCCGCAGCGCGCCGGCCGCGGCGGCCATTGGAGAGTGAACCGACGGCAAAGGAAGACCTTTCTCTCTGTCTCTCTCTCTCACTGTCCACTCTGCCTGTCAAAAAAAAAAAAAAAAAAAAAAAAGGAGGTTTCTGTATGAACATCTAATCCTTTGTTACACGTATGTACCAAGACTTTGTTGGTGCTCCAGGTTTTTTTTAGAGTGGGGGTTTTTGGACGTTTATTGACTTGAAATTTAACATTTTCTCCATTTTATATTTTATGTTCTGTCAAACCAGCTTATTCTCTCTTAAAATGAAATGAATTATACTGATTTTTTAGATGCTTGCTATATTAGATAACTTTAAAAAAAATATTGACGTTGAAGAAAGAGAGTCTGCACCTCATCAGATCGTTGCAGTTGGAGTTCACTGGAACAAACATATAGCGCATTTAATCAGAGAGTTCCTGAACGACCCCTGTGTTGTGATCACGGCCATGGAAGAGGCTGCCCTCTACGGCAACGTCCAGCAGGTAGCGGCCATGGGGAAGGGGAGCAGGGCTGATGAACACAGCAAGCAGCTGCATTACATGGGCTGATATTAAACCATTACACTCTGATTTGATTTGATACACAAATTTGTGATTATGTATAAATTTGTATTGATTTCCTAGGTATTATTTCCTTTGAGAATCAGAACTTACTTACAGAAAGTGAAACTGGAGCGCCTTGAACTTTTAGAAGATGATACTATTGTATGCCATTACTAGGTTGTGCACCTTTGCCTGGAGAGTGGAAAAACTTCTACTTTACTCCAAGTTCTTGATTTCATTCCAAGCCAGACACAGAAGACCTTGATCTTCACCTGCTCCGTGGCTGAAGCAGACATGGTGTCTAAGGTGAGCCCTACCACACGTTAAAATGTCCCCGCTGTTTAAACTGTGGTTGAATCTCAGGTCGTCAGAAAATGACTAGGGGAGCTGAGTATGCAATGGGGGAAATCCGAGTCCACAAGTTTAACATCAGGCAGCAGGGGAGTGGGCTCTGCTCCCGGAAGCACTGGTGCCTGGAGGCCTGGCAGTGGGTCTGGCGCCCCAGGGGTGCAGCCAGCCTCGCACTGTAGCAGCGCTCCCCTGGGGAGCAGTGCTCACGCTTTGTCTGGAAGAGCAGGGAGAGGGTCCCACTTGTGAAGAAATGCCCACATTTTGTGTCCCCTTTCTTCAAGAAGATTGAGAAGATGACAGTTACTGTGTAGCTAGAAAGATCAGATGTTGGCTACAAGAACCAGATAAACTGACTTAGGATATATTCAGTTTGATCTGATTTTGTCTACATAAGTGCTCAAATATAGAAACAAAGCCAGATACAGGGAGTGAGTTACACATCTACCTTTCTACAGTGATGACCTAGAAGGTAGAATTCAAAAGCCCTTCTTGGGGCGGGGCTTGACCTTATTGGGATGCCCACATCCCATTTTGGTGTGCCTGGTTCGAGTCCTGGTTCTGGCCCTTGATTCCAACTTTCTGCTAAAGCACGCTGGGAGGCAGTGGTGCTGGCTCAAGGAGTTAGGTTCCTGATACCCACCTATCTGGATTGCATTCCTGGGCTCCTAGCTTTGGCCTGGCCCAGTCCTGGCCATTGTGGACGTCTGGGGAGTAAACCAGCAGATGGGAGCTCCTTCCGTCTCCATCTCTTAAAAAAAAAGTGCTTGTTAACAAAAATGCTGTGTATTTGATGTGCGTACACATATACATTCACACCCATACTTTGTATATTACATACATAAATATATACATGTCATTTAAAAGGGAATGAAAATATTTTATCAAAATAATATTTCAGCGGGTTTTTAGATATAGATAGATTACAAAATTGGGAAAATACATTTATTCAAAACTTAGTCATCTCATTAGTAAGAATGCCTAATCAGGGAGATAGTAGTTTCCTGGGTAATGTAAAGTGGCTTATGTTGATAATTATTTTTAAAAAAAAATTATTTTTTATCTGAAAGGCAGAATTGCAGAGACAGAGGGAGAGACACAGAGAGAAGGAGCTTCCCTGTGCAGGTTCACTCCCCGAATGGCTGCAACAGCCAGGGCTGGGCCATACAGAAGCCAGGAGTCCAGAATCCCATCCAGATCTCCCAGCTGGGTGGCAGGGCCCCCAGTACTTGGGCTGTCTTCTGCTGTTTTCCCAAGTGCATTAACAGGGAGCTGGATCAGAAGTGGAGCAGCCAGGACTCAACCAGTGCCCATGTGGGATGCCGTATCACAGGTGTTGGTTTAACCACTACACTACAACTCCAGTCCTTATGTTGATCGTTCTTGATGGAACAAGTGGCTTCAAGCTTGTTCCTGACTGTGAACTGGCCTCTTTGGTTTCTCGTTTAGGTAGTAGAAAGCAATTCAATATTTTGCTTGAAAATGCACAAAGAAATGGTTTTTAACTTAAAAAGTGTTTTGGAACAGTGGAAAAAGAGGTTGAGTTCTGGCTCTCACATTGTCCTAGGTAAGTGTTTTAATTTCTAGTTAATAGGAATCCTGTCTTTAATTCATTTGTACTTATGTTTCTCATCTCCAGAGTTCTCATTCTTTCCCAGGTTGTCTGGGAGTTAGTAATGTTAATTTTAAGCTGGAGATTAACCTCCGCTATGATTTTCCTGTTGAGGTGAATCTAGGGCCCCCCACCCCCGGGCTCTCAGGTTGGTAACCGGCAGAAACCCTCAGTCTAGACTTTCTCCCTGGAATTGTGGCTGGCAGATCCCTGTTGGGTAGGTGGGTGGGTGAGTCGGCCTGTAGGCATCATTATCAGATACATGCCTGTGCCGAAATGTGTTGTGAATGATAGTTACGTTGAACATCAGAAATACGAAAGGCTAGATGCACGAAGTAAGTGAAAAGCATACAGGCAGCCTGCGCATTGGAGTAGAAAGAGGCACTGTTGAACTGGAAGGGAGGCCACTTCTCTCTAGAGTTCAATTACCACAGGCTGCGGCACTTTTGACAAAAACGGTGGGAAGGGAGTTTCTTTGCAAGTGTGAAGTAAAACGCACACGGCAGTGTCGTGTTGTGTGGTTTCTGGAGCGGCTCGTGCCCGGCTCACGTGCGGTTGTCGGAATCCTCTCCCCCAGCCTTGACGGACGATTGCATACCACTCTTGGCCATCACTGATGCCACATGTGTGATTCACTTCAGCTTCCCCTCCTCGCCAAAAGTTTTTGGTGGACGCCTGTATTGCATGTCTGATCATTTTCAGAATTTAACCGAACAGGTTTGCTTACTTTTTATTATCTTCAGGGTGTCACGGTGGTTTTCTATGTAATGACACGTTTCCCCATTTAGACTGGTGTGGGTGACCCCATTCCTGTGTTCACCCCGGTGTTAAGGGTTCTCCTGCAGAACAGGGAGACAGGAAGACCAAGTCTGTCTTGCTGCTGACGGAGAGAAACGCGAGCCATGCCATGGGCGTCCTGCGCTACTTGGAGCGAGCAGATGCCAAAGTCCCATCGGAGCTGTACGAGTTCACTGCAGGGGTTCTGGAAGCCAAAGAAGATAAGAAGGCCACAAGTCCGCTTTGTCCGTACCTTAAGGCTTTTGGATTTTGCAAGTAAGCCTGTGTTCTTGTTCTAAAAGGGAGGTAGCCCATGCCGTCAGGTGCACAGCTGCTGAGTTTACCGCTGGGCGCGTGCACCCTCCCAGCACTGAGGGGCACCAGAGGTGACTGCCCTCTCGGCAGCTGTCAGCCTGGAGTAATGTTGCTTGCTTTGAGCCCCATATAAAGGGACTTGTGGTAGGTGCTCTTTGTGTTTGGTCTCTTCCTCAACCCAGGGTCAGCAACACCTGTCTGTCGTTGTGGTTTCTGTATTTTACTGAGTGTAATTTGTGGCTGAGTGTTGCATTCTGTGACTCTGTCACAATGTGTGTGTGTCCCTCCTGCTGTTGCTGGTTTCTGGCTATTGTGTGTGAAAACTGCTACAAGCAGCCTTGTTCATGTCTTCGTGTTGAAATTTGCATCCATTTCTCTTTGTCTTTATTAAGGAGTGGAATTGCTAGGTCACAGGATGGGTGTCCAGCCACCTCCTCCTGGTGGTTAACCTATTGGGATCCTGAAGGCTGTAGAACACAGTTTGCGCTACCCGACCTTGGGGTATAGTGGCAAACCACTATAGTGACTTTAACTGGATTTCCCTACAGTGAGGTCAGACATCTTTTCATATGCTTGTGGGACATTAGACTATCCTCTTTTTGTGAAATGCCTGTTCAGGTTATTGACTGTTTTTAAATTGGGGGCTTTTGAGGGCTGGCACTGTGGCATAGTGGGCTAAGCATCTGCCTGCAGTGCCGGCATCTCATATGGGTGCTGGTTCTAGTCCCAGCTGCTGCTTTTCCAATCCAGCTTTCTGCTGTGGCCTGAGAAAGCAGTAGAGGATGGCCCAAGTGCTTGAGCCCCTGTACCCACATAGGAGACCTAGAGGAGGCTCCTGGTTCTTGGCTTCAGAATGGCTCAGCTGTGGCCATTGAGCAGATGGAAGACCTCTCTCTGTGTCTCTCCCTTTCTCTCTGTAGCTCTGCCTCTCAAATAAATAAATATAATCATTAAAAGTAAATAAATGAGGGCATTTATCTTGTTCTTACTGATTTATGGGTGGTGACTATATATGCACATATATAGGTGTACGTATAAAACATGTATATAACATACACACACATATATATACACATATACGCACACATACATGCATATACACACAGATGTGTGTATATATCTGGGACATGCATCGAGGATGTCTTCTCTCAGTCTGGCTGTAGTTTTTCACTCTTTTCAGTAGCCCTTTCATTAACAGACACTTGGTTTGGTGCAGCCTTTTAGGGTTGCTGTCTTGTATGTTTTTACATGAGAAATATTTGTCTATCTCTGGCCATAAAGACATTCTCCTATGTTTTCTTCCAGAAACTTTGTAGTTTTAGCTGTATCATCTAAGTCTGAGACCCACACTTGTCAATTTGTGTGTCTGGTGGGAAACAGGGCAGAGTTGCCATCTTGCACATGATGCTCCCTCACCATTTATTACGTGGGGCCAGCGTGTGGCGCAGCAGGGTACGCTGCCACCTTTGATGCCAGCATCCCACATCAGAGTGCTGATTTGAGTCCCAGCTCTTCTGCTTCTGATCCAGCTCCCTGCTAATGTGCCTGAAAAGGCAGTAGATGATGGCCCAAGTTTTGCCACCTACATGGGCAGCATAGATAGAGTGCCAGGCCTCTGACTTTGGCCTGGCCTAGACTTGGCTGTTGTGACTATTTGGGAAGTGAATCAGCAGATGAAAATTGATCCTCTCTCTCCTTCTGTCACTATGCCTTTCAAATAAATTAATCTTTTTTTAAAAGAGTATTCTAGAAAAGTAATCAAGTAATTCTTTATTATTCAGTGTTAAATTTTAGAAACCTTTCAATTATTTATATATTGTTGTGTTATATCAAGTATGAGTCGTGGTTACTTAACTTTTAAGGTGTTTGGAAGAAAAATTCTCTGATGATGGTAGATTAATTTTCTAAAGAACACTTACAAATTTGTGGCAACAATTGTTAGTGGTGTTTTTCTGGTTATAAAAATTTAGTGTTCTCTTTTTTCTCAGAGACCAAAGGATCTGTCCTGACCGACACCACATTAACCCAGAAATGGACATGCCCAGGAAATTATCCAACCAAGCCCTGCCCGTGTCTGGATACATTAAAGTAAGTTCTGGTAAAGATCCTTTTTCCCGCTGAGTAATGCCATCTCCGTGAAGGTGCTCCTGAGGACCAGAATCTTCCAGAACGCAGTTAGGACTGGGTAGTCAGTGCTAGGGGACAACTGCTTATCTGACAAGTGGCCTGGCTCCCTACATGCAGCCTCCTTCCAGGGCCCCAGTTTATTGGTAAAAGCAAGGTCAAATTAGCCAAATGGAGGAAAATTTAGGGATTGGATTTTTCAGTTATATTTTTAAAATATTGTTTCCATTTGGGGCTATTAAAAATAATGCATTGATTACATGAATCTTTTCAAAACATCCAAGATTATTCCTTTGAGGAAAATTCTTGAGATGCAAATAGAATGGCTGAGTTAAAGAGTTCATTTTCTTTGAATTCTAGATGTCTTCATTTCTTTTTGCGTTAAAATATTTCCTCTCAGCCGGCGCCGTGGCTCAATAGGCTAATCCTCCACCTTGCGGCGCCGGCACACCGGGTTCTAGTCCCGGTCGGGGCGCCGGATTCTGTCCCGGTTGCCCCTCTTCCAGGCCAGCTCTCTGCTGTGGCCAGGGAGTGCAGTGGAGGATGGCCCAGGTGCTTGGGCCCTGCACCCCATGGGAGACCAGGAAAAGCACCTGGCTCCTGGCTCCTGCCATCGGATCAGCGCGGTGTGCCGGCTGCAGCGGCGGCCATTGGAGGGTGAACCAACGGCAAAGGAAGACCTTTCTCTCTGTCTCTCTCACTGTCCACTCTGCCTGTCAAAAAAAAAAAAAAAAAAAAAATTTCCTCCCGTTCACCTCTTTCCATAAGACACTGTCTGTTGTGTTAGTGTCTTAGGGCTGCTGTAGCAAGTTACCACAGCAGTAGTGACCTAGAACAGCCCCCATTGACTTCCTCATGGTTTTGGAGGCCGGAGGTCCAGGATCAAGGTGTTGGCAGGGCCGTGCTCCCTCCACAGCCAGAAGACAGCCTGTGCTGTCTCTCCAGCTTCTCTTGACCCGGCCATTCCTTGGTGTGTCTTGCTCGGAGCCACACCACCCCCATCCCTGCCGCAGCCTCCTTACCGCCCTCCCCCTTTTTTCTGTGTCCCCTGGAGAAGGCCCACCCCTGACCCGGCCTATTCACGACATCTCCTCATCTGCAGAGCCCCTGTGAATGCTAGGACACAGACGCACCTACGTGTGGGGCTGTTTTGCAAACTATTATGGTTTTCATTATCGAAATAATTTTTTCTTTAATTCCTCATTCTTTCCTGAGTTCTGTCACTCATTTCTAAGCTTTTCTAATTCTGATTTATGTTATTCTTTTATATAATAATATTTTTAAGCTAAACTGAGCATGTCTAGAAATTGCAGATTACAGTTTTAGTCTCTTGTGTATCCATCTTGCTAATGGCTTTCATTGTAGAGGCTGTTCTGCCTCTAACTGTCTTTTTAACTATTTTATTAAATATTTTATTGCTTCTTATTTTATTATTACTTAATGTGAGATTTGACTCTTACTGTGATTTGAGTGTTGAGTGTCCCCGAGTTCTTGTGTTAAAGGTTTGGTCCCCAGCATCTCATGTTAGTGGTGCTGAGAAGGCGGAAACTTCACCCAGTTGTGAGGGTTGAAGGGTTGGCCTTCAGGAGGTGATTGTTTTTAATGGGCTGTTAGGGTGTTAGGATTGAATCACAGGGAGACAGGGGCACCTGTACTCCCTCTCACTGAGTGACGTGCTGCACCTCCTTGGGACCCTCCCAGCGACAGTGCCCTCACCAGATGCCCGGCTGATGGGGTGTGGATTGATGGAGCTGTGGATTTCGACTTGAACCTCCAAGTCTGTGATCCAGAATAATCCTCTCTTTCCTTCATAGACAGTTTGTTCCAGGTATTTTGTTACAGTGACAAAAAGCCGATTCATGTAGCCTCAATTCTTTGTCTTGCTCACTTTTATGTAAATTCCAGTTTCTGAAAATTTTAGGAGGTGTGGGTCAGGGTAATTTTTCTAATTTGATAGAGTTCCCATTTCTGTTGTTGTGTTCTGTATGTTTGTGTGTGTGTGTGTGTGTGTGTGTGTGTGTGTGTATATATATATATATAGTATGTGTATGTTGATAAAGTGTATGAGGTTTGGAAACATCCCGGCCGTCTCCCTTCCCACTTCGGTCTGGCCATTCTCTTGCCCTTGGAGGGTCAGTCTGGGTGTGTCATAGCGGCGGCAGCCTGCCCTGCTGCAGAGCAGGTGAGGGCCTTCCCAGTGTAGCTGCTGTTGTCCCGCAGGCCACAGCATCTTCCCAGGCACCTGCCGCCTCCCCCACAGTTCTCCATTCCCGAACCCATTGGACGCTCTGCCGCTTGCCACCCAGACACGGGCACCAGGCAGCTTTGGTGGATGTGGGTGGCTTTTGCTCTACTTTTAATTGTTTTTTCATTGTTTTTTAAATTAATAGATACTAGTTTTTGGAGCAGTTTTAAATTTACAGAAAAGATGGGATTCCATAAGCCTCCCCCCCACCCCCAGTTTCCTCTGTTACTAGCATTTTGGGTTGGTGTACCACATTTGTGACAACCAATGAACCAGTATTGCTGCATTTTTATTAACTGAAGTCCGTGGTCTCCGTGCCGGCTCCCTGTTGCTGGTGTAGAGTTGTGACAGGCGTGTGGTAGTGCCTGTCCCCCACTGCGACGTCAGCATTGGAGTCCTTTCATTGCCTCAAGCCCCCTGCGCTCCGCCTGCACGTCCCCCTCCTGCCCCCACACTTAGGACAGCCATTCTGCTTTCCCAGAATGTCGTCTATTTAGGGTCTTTATCAGATTGCCGGCTCTCGTATAGTCATTAATGCACGCCCGCAGGGGCCAGGCGTGTGGTACAGTGAGTTCAGCCACCACCTGCCATGCTGTCATCGCGAATCAGAGCACCACTTTGAGTCCTGGCTGCTCCACTTCTGATCCAAATCCCCACTAATGCACTTGAGAAGGCAGCAGCGGACGGGCCTCTGCCACCTGTGTGGGAGACCTGATGGAGCTCCGCCTGGCCTTGGCTGTTTGTGGCGAATGGAAGATCTCTGTCACTGTGCCTTTCAAAAAACAAAAATGAATCTTAAAAAAAATACACATCTAGATCTCTGTAACTCTACCTTTTAAATAAAAATAAACAAATCTTGAAGAAAATCATACACATCTGTATTTCCTCCAGCTCTTCCCATGGCATGAGGCTTCATTCCTTTTCCGAGCTGAATAGTAGCTGGTGTCAGTGTCACAGTTGGCGCGTCCGTTCACCTGCTGCGTCTGGGCTTTGGCTCTGACTGAAGGTGCTGCAGACACCCATGTGAGCTGTTTGGAGTGTGCTTGCTGGATCAAGGGTGCACGGTGTTTAGTTTTACAAGACACTGCCAACTGCTTTCCAGCACAGCTGTGTCAGTTTACATTCCCGTGAGCAGTGAATGGGCCTTCCTGTTGCTCACTTCCTCACCGGCGTTTGGCATAGTCAGTGTGTTGGATTTCAGCTATTCTGTCAGCTTGTAGTATTTTTAATTTCCAGTATCCTCATGACACACCATGCTGAACATTCCTTCTTTGTTAAAACATGTATTTATTTATTTGAAAGGTGGGAGGGTAGTAGATAAAAATATACAGAAAGAGAGTGAGCTCCCATCCGTTGTTTCTCTCCCTAAATGCCCTCAGCAGGGGACCAGGATCACTAGCCAGGTCTCCTGTGTGTGTGGCAGGGACCTTGTCACTTACCCTGTCACTGCCTCGTCCCAGGATCTGGGTTAATAGGAGGCTGGAACCAGGCTGAGCCCAGGAGCCCCAGCTGTGGGATGCAGGCATCCTAGCCTCCAGGCCAACTGTCGCCCTGAACAGGCTTTCATTCAAAAGTATGCCATCAGTATGGAGTCTTGGGTAAAGCGTCCATTCAGATGGTTTTAGTTGGTTGGTTTATTTTCCTATTATTGAGTGTTAAGCGTTCTTTGTATATTTTAGATACAACTTGATCAGTTAAGCATTTTGCAGAAGTTTTCTCTCAGTCTTGGTCTGATCTTTTCATTCACTTTATGATAGTGTGTCTTTTGCAGAGCAGAAGTTTCTGTTTTTAATGCAGTCAGCTCACTGATTTTTTCTTTCAGGATGGTGCTTTTGATGTCCTATCTTAAAAAGCCATCCCCGGGACTGGCACTGTGGCGCTGCAGGTTAATCCTCTGCCTGCGCCACTGGCATCCCATATGGGCGCCAGTTCTAGTCCCGGCTGCTCCTCTTCCAATCCAGCTCTCTGCTGTGGCCTGGGAAAGCAGTAGAAGATGGCCCAAGTCCTTGGGCCCCCGCACCCGCATGGGAGACTGGGAAGAAGCTCCTGGCTCCTGGCTTCGGATCAGCACAGCTCCGACCGTTGCGGCCATTGGCAGTGAACCAGCGGATGGAAAACCTTTCTCTCTGTCTCTCCATCTCATTCCTATGCCTGCAGCGCCAGCACCCCGGGTTCTAGTCCCAGTTGGGTGCCAGTTCTGTACTGATTGCTCCCCTTCCAGGCCAGCTCTCTGCTGTGGCTTTGGAGGGCAGTGGAGGATGGCCCAAGTGCTTGGGCGCTGTGCCTGCATGAGAGACTGGGGAGAAGCACCTGGCTCCTGGCTTCGGATCAGCGCAGCGCACCAGCCGTGGCAGCCCTTTGGGGAGTGAACCAATGGAAGGAACACCTTTCTCTGTCTCTGTCTGTCTCTCTAACTCTGTCAAAAAAAATTTTTTTTCATCTATTTAAGAGCAGCTTCCATCTACTGGTTTGCTCCTCAGCTGCCCACAGGAGCCAGGAACTCAATCCAGGTCTCCCATGTGGATGGCAGGGACTTAACTACTTGAGCCGTCACCTGCTGCCTGCGGGGAGTTAGAATCGGGAGAGAGCGGAGACTCAGGCCCAGGCACTCTGACCTGGGATGCGGGTGTTCTGACGGGCGGCCTGACCACTAAGCCGAATGCCCACCCCAGTTCCTCAGTGTGAAGCTCTAGAGATTCCTCCGTGGTGTCCTTTCCTTGTTGAGTAGGAGTCCTTTACATGGACGTACCATGTCTGTGTGTTCACAGGTTGCTGCATGTGGGTCATTTCCAGTTTGAAGCTGCTTGGGAACAGTTGTGTTGCTAGTCTTTTGGAGGTATCTTTCCATTTCCATTGAGACCTAGAAGTAGAATTGTTGAGCCATAGACGTGTGTGTTTATAAGAAACTGCCAAACGTTCTTCTAGAGTCGTTGTGCCATCTTGCATTCTCACCAGCGTTACCTGTGAGAACTCTGGTTCTGCCATCGGCACTTGACCGTCTTCCGTCTCAGCCGTTCTGTGGAGTCTGCCGCTATCGCTTGTTTGCATTTCCCTGGCCATGAAGCTTCATGAGCATCTTTGCTCTTCTTCCTGGCCATTTTTTTTTTTAAAAGATTTATTTATTTGAAAGCTAAAAGGAGAGACAGAGGGAGCTAGCTTGCTTCCCTCTGCTGGTTCACTCTCCAAATGCCACAATGGCCTGACCTAGCCAGGCTGAAGCCAGGAGCCAGGAGCTTCCTCCGGATCTCCCATGTGGGATGCAGGGCCCCAAGCACTCGGGCCATCCTCCACTGCCTTCCCAGATCATTAGCAGGGAGCTGAATAGGAAGTGGGGCAAAACTGGGACACAAACCAGCACCCACATGGGACGCCAGCATCACGGGCAGTGGGTTAACCCACTGCACCATAATGCCAGCCCCCACTGGCCATTTACATCTCCTTTATCAACTCTGCTCAGATTTTGTGCCTTTTTTATTTGAGATTTCTACTTAATTAGTTTTTAAACAATTCTCGATATATTTTGGGATGCCCTTTTATTTCTTTTTCCCGTATGGGATGCCAGCATTAAGGCGGCGGCTTTACCCACTATGCCACAGTACCGGCCCCCTGATTCATCTTTATTTTTTTTTTTAAAGATTTATTCATTTATTTTAAAGTTAGAGTTACACAGAGAGAGAAGGAGAGGCAGAGAGAGAGAGAGGTCTTCCATCTGCTCGTCCACTCCCCAGATGGCCACAATGGCCAGAGCTGCACCGATCTGGAGCCAGGAGTCAGGAGCTTCCTCTGTGTCTCCCACACGGGTACAGGGACCCAAGGAGTTGGGCCATTCTCCGCTGATTTCCCAGGCCACAGCAGAGAGTTGGATAGGAAGTGGAGCAGCTGGGACTCGAACTGGCGCGCCCATATGGGATGCCCTTTTGTCATCACATACTTGTAGCTGAAGCCAGGAGCCAGGAACTCAAGCCAGATCTCCCACATGGGTGCAGGGACCCAATTCCCTGAGCCATCACCACTGCCTCCCAAGATCTGCATTAGCAGGAAACGAGCCAGGAGCCAGAGATGCAGGCGTCAGATGTGGACATCTGACTGGCTCCTTAACCAGGGTGCCAGGTGTCCACGCCTGTTACTGTTGCTGTTTTTAAGTTTATTTTCTAATTGCTTTTAAAAATATCGTTGGTTTTTGTCTCCTTCCCCTTCGTCCTGTCCCCGTAAGAACAGTTAGCTGTCTGCAAGGGTCCGAGGGAGAGTGGCAGCAGGCCAGTAGCGAGGACGACTGAGGAGTCTCCCGGGTGCCGGAGTGGGGGGCCCCAGGCTGCAGGGCGAGCTGGTCACCCTGTGGGGGGGGGCCAGTGCTCCCCTCTGTGAAGAGCATCCAGCCCACAGGCTGCTGTGGGCCCCGCCCTCCCGCTGGTGACCTCTATGCCCAGGCGTGCTGATCCCCACGAGAGACTGCTAGACCTGCCGCCGGGTGCGGGCCTGCATTCCGTTGTTTGCTGAGCTTGCAAGGCCCCCAGGCCCAGCACACAGAGTCTTACAAGTGCAGTGTGAGGGCGGGGAGCGCGCCCTTTATACCCATTCTCCTGAAACTGCCACCACTGGCGCCTCAGTATGTTTTCTCTGCGTCTTTTTATAGTCCGCTACTGCCGTGTGTAATCATACTACGCCCAGTTCACGTCTCATGACGTGGTAGTGCGTGTTTTCCTCAGGCCATGTCTGCCTTCACCAGGTGGGCACGCAGATGGGGGCCCTCTCCACAGGGGGAGCCTGCCTTTCCCAGCCCCCCTGGGCCAGGGCCGTGTGTGAGCAGGAAGGAGAACGGCGCACACTGCCTGAGGAGGACGCAGGAGGCTCCGGGTTTGTTAGGGCCCTTCCCCGAGCTGCCTGCCAGACACGGTTCCTGTGCCTTGGGGCGGGCGTTCTGTGGAGGTGGTCAGCAGGGAGCGTCAGTGAGGAAGGTGACTGTGCAGAGCTGAGAGGCGGTGAAGTACCAGCGGGTGTCTTGGTGTGAGTGTGCCGGGGCAGAGGGCCCTTGGCAGTGGCAGGCAGGGGGGACCGTCTGCAGAGGCGGTGACTAGCACTCGGGCCTGAGTAACAAGGACCCAGCAATGGGAGGATCTGGGGAAGAATAGCCCAGGCACAGGAGTCAGCCAGTGCGAAGGGCAGCACAAGGCGATGCGAGTGGGGAAATGGCAGGTGATAAAGTTAGAAGGGGCCACAGAAGAGGCTGTGGGCTGTCAGCCCTGGGAGTCCCCACCCTCCTTTTGATCCCTGCCTGCCTCCCCGGCCTTACTCCCAGTCAGCACTGGCCTCTCTGCCATCCTAACAAGTAACTCCTCCTCACTGCTGCCTGCCAGGCAGACGGGGCGCCCTGCCTTAATGCAAACGAAGTCCCTCTGTCTGGAACGCCCTCCCCACACTCTGGCAGGTGTACCGGTGCCTCCCCGCCTTCCCCCTCGCACACCAGCAGCCCTGCTGTCTTAACCGTGCCATGGCTGTGGCCTCTGTCCACGCCCTGTCACTGCAGGCCCCTGGGGCTGGTTTGCAGAAGGCTTTTTTTTTTTTTTTTTTTTTTTGACAGGCAGAGTGGACAGTGAGAGAGAGAGACAGAGAGAAAGGTCTTCCTTTGCCATTGGTTCACCCTCCAATGGCCGCCGCTGCAGCCGGCACACCGCGCTGATCCGATGGCAGGAGCCAGGTGCTTTTCCTGGTCTCCCATGGGGTGCAGGGCCCAAGCACCTGGGCCATCCTCCACTGCACTCCCTGGCCACAGCAGAGAGCTGGCCTGGAAGAGGGGCAACCGGGACAGAATCCGGCGCCCCGACCGGGACTAGAACCCGGTGTGCCGGCGCCGCAAGGCGGAGGATTAGCCTAGTGAGCCGCGGCGCCGGCCTGCAGAAGGCTTTTATTAAAGCACTTGTGCTTGTTTACATGGAATCAAGTAGAAGTGGCTGAGACACCAGTGCTGTTCCCAGGAGAACTGTTACAGAAGTGCAGTTGGGAAGTAGACAGTGGAATGCTTCTATTTAAATGGAGCCTTTAAAATAATGGAATTTCTGAGCCGGCGCCGTGGCTCAATAGGCTAATCCTCCACCTTGCGGCGCCGGCACACCGGGTTCTAGTCCCGGTTAGGGTGCCGGATTCTGTCCCGGTTGCCCCTCTTCCAGGCCAGCCCTCTGCTATGGCCAGGGAGTGCAGTGGAGGATGGCCCAGGTGCTTGGGCCCTGCACCCCATGGGAGACCAGGAAAAGCACCTGGCTCCTGGCTCCTGCCATCGGATCAGCGCGGTGTGCCGGCTGCAGCGGCGGCCATTGGAGGGTGAACCAACGGCAAAGGAAGACCTTTCTCTCTGTCTCTCTCTCTCACTGTCCACTCTGCCTGTCAAAAAAAAAAAAAAAAAAAAAAAAAAAAAAAAAAATGGAATTTCTGGCTGGCATTGTGGTGCAGTGTGTTAAGCCACCGCTTGTGACACCCGCATCTCATATCAGAGCACTAATGTGAGTCCCCGCTAATGCACCTCGCAAAGCAGCGGAAGATGGGCCGCGTTCTTGGGCCCCTGCTGCGCGTGTGGGAGACCCAGAAGAAGCTATGGATCCTGGCTTTGGCCTGGCCCAGCCCTGGTTGTTGTGACCATTTGGGGAGTGAACCAGTGGATGGAAGAGCTCTCTCTCTCTGTAATTCTGCCTTTCAAATACATAAGATAAAATAAATCTTAACAAAAGTGAATATTTTTTAAAAATTAGGGAATTTGGAAAAAATCTTAAAGTGAAATTATTTGTAAATATGATGAGAAATTTGCCTGCGTCCTAGTTTGAGTTATTTATTTATTTGTATATTTATTTTAGTTAGCTAGCTAGCAGAGTTACAGAGAGAGACAGATCTTCTAGCGGCCAGTTCAGCCCCGGATGGCCACAACAACTGGGGCTGGGCTGAGTCGAAGCCAGGAGCTTTTTCTGGGTCTCCCACTTGGTGCAGGGGCCCAAGCACTTCTGCTGCTTTCCCAGGCCATTAGCAGAGAAAATGAGCGAGGTTGGAAGGAGAGCAGCCCGAGCTCGATGGGGTGCTGCAGGCAGTGGCCTACCCCGCTGGGCCACGACGCCGGCCCCTCACAGTTAACTTTCAGTCCCCGTTTGCTTGCATCGAGGTCTCAGGTCAGGTGTTGCTTTCTGCAAACACAGGGAGTGTGTGTGTTTTTTATTTAAATTTTGTTTTCTGGATTTGTTTACTGTATGTGTTTCAGGTAATACCATTTTATGTTTCAAATGCAACAAATTACTTTGGCCGTATAATTGACAAATATTTGGATCTTTTTGCAACTCTTAATGCCGAAATGAATGAATATTTTAAGGATTCCAGTAATAAAACAGCTGTTGAAAAGGTGGAGAAATGTGGATTGTATGGATTAGCAGAAAAAACACTTTTCCACAGGTAAGATAGCTGTGCATTCCCTTCCTGAAGCTGCGAAGCATGAAGTGGTCTGTACTTTGCGTGCTGTGGAATCCCTCTTTTCCCCTCTGGCAGAGAGGCCGCCCCCGGGGAGGTGGCGCTGGTGCAGTGCCTCCCCCGATGCCCGGTACAGTTCTCCATGGGAGACTGTCCCCTGTGCAACCTCAGGTGGTTACGAAGCTGTCACCATGTGTGACATACCGTGCAGCTCCCTATCCCGTGTCTGTCAGATGGTACCATGCCCATTTCCCAGAGAAGCACACTGAGCCCTGGCGGCCCCGCCTCATTGTTCCAGCGGCAGCTCGGTGGCCGGTGCTCTGCCCAGCTGCCTGTTGCCTTCATTCGCTGAATCCACCCCCGCGGCTGCCGGTCGCTGGCCTGGGGGCAGAAGTGACCGACGCCGCGTCCACTGGCTGTGTTTGTGTTATGTTGGGAGTCACCTGTGAGAAGTGCTCCGTGCTTGAATGCCGGGTTACTCAGAATGACCCTCCACTGGAAAGCCCTCGTGTTTTAGTTCCAGTGTAGGGTAGAACTGCAACGTAGGAGTCTTTTTAGGTTCTGCGTTTAACGGGCAAGCGGAGGCCACATTTCTGTGTGTCTGGAATTTCTGCCGCTGCTGCTCTCCAGGGTTCAGGTGTTGGAGATGAGCCAGAAAGAAGACACTTGTGTCCTGAACAGCGTCCTGGTGAGGTTTGTCGACGAAGGCAGAACTGGACTCGTCCCCAGAGAGCAGCTGTGGCGCCTCCCGGAGCAGTTCTGCACGCTGCCGCCGCAGGCTGTGGAGTTCGTGGTTTGTAGAGTGAAGCCAGCAGATAACGAAGTGGAGTGGAATCCGAAGGTGAGCGGCCTCGGCTGCTGAGACCTCTTTAGCCCAGAGTACACACAACGGAGGCCCCGTGGATTTGGGTGTTGATGCTGGCGATGGGCGTGCCTGGAGACGCCCAGCGACTCACGTGACGGCCGGGGGACAAGGAAGGAGAGGTGGTGGCCAGAGACGCTTCTGAAGGGGGTGGTGTTTCCTTTGGGCCCTGTGGGTTGCTAGGATGTCACCCAGTAGAATGGGTGGGGCACTGCCAGCCAAGAAGTCTCCCCATGCCAGGGCATGGAGCACAGAAGAGTGGCCCTGCGTGGCCCCGTGTGTCCGTCCACGGTGGGGTGGAGAGAGGCTAGGCACAGCCCCGCTCAGCACCTGAGCAGCCAGGTGCTCTCGTAACGATGCCCCTGACACTCGGTGTGGGCCGGGATCAGGGATTCCGGTCTCAGACTACCAGTCGGTTGCCCTGAGTCAGCTGCACCACCAGCCTGGGTTTGGCTGTGGTTGACCGTTTCCTTACAGGGTGGGTGCGTGCTTTGAGCCACTCTTAAACAGTACAGACTTAGGTGCGGTTGCCAACCACGTTGAAAGTGGGAAAGTATTGGAGAGCAGATGACAGACTTGACGACTGATTAAGGAGTGACCCCCGACCCCAGCCCCGCGGCGGGGGGGGGGGGGGCAGACAGTGTAATCACTCTCCTAGACGGTGGCCCAGTGCTTAGTAAAGTTTACTCCTTGCTGTCCAGAAGTCTCCTGCTCACGGCTCAGCTTCTCTAAAGGGCATGTCTTCTAGGAACAGCTGGGCGGCAGTCTTCGCGGCTCGGGCCGTGTCCCAGCTGACTTTAGTCCCTGGACTCCTCATTCCACTCTTACACCCACAAAGGGAAGGTTACATTCTGCATTCTGATTAATGGGATCTGGAGTAAGCCATTAGAATTGGCGAAATAAAAAGCTTGCGTTATAAGTAAGGTTAAACGCTGCCTGGGAAATACGCGAGGGAGTGTTTCCACAGCGCAGGAGGAATACACAGCCCCAGCGCTTGAGCTCAGTGACGTCAGTGTTTATCAGACAGCAGTCTTCTCCCTTGCTTCTAATAAGCATTTACCGAGTGTGCACCGGGAGCCACTGCCGTGCGGGTCCGAGGGAGGCAGCTGTCAGCGAGGGGTCATGGTTCTCGTCCCCAGAACAGCAGGCGTGGGCAGCCTTGTGCAGACGTGGGGAGAGTTCCCTCTGGGTGTTTGTGCAGTCCATTCACAGAGCTCACGAGGGATGAGACTAGCACGGATGGGCCAGCTCCCTCCTGTTCTGCTTCATAGAAGTGACATACGCAGGACAGGTGAGCCCCGACTCGAGAGGAGCACGCACACAGGAGACCTGGGTCCTCGGCCGTGGTCACCGCCCGTGGCGGCCTCTGGAGCAGACACCGCCTTCCCTGCCCTTCCTTCCCCCTCGCTGAGCTCTCACAGACACATTGACAGCTGGTAGAAGGCATGGGGCGGGGGGCACACACAAGACTGGTCGTCCAAGGGCACGGGCCTTGTCTGTTCTCGGGGCCACGGGCAGCCTCCTGCACTCGTGTGACTCTGTTCTTGTGAACCTCTGCTGTCTGCCTCACGGAAAGGAGGCTGATGGCCTTGTGAGCCCAGAGGTTGTCAGGCTCCAGTGACGCGTTTGCGAAGTGTGCAGTACACACAGAACACGGTGCTCAACCTCGGGTAAACAACGTCACGTGCTTTTTTTTTTTTTTTTTTCAGGTTACTAGGTACATTCATAATAAAATTGTTGGAAAGCTGCATGATGCAAAAGTGATGCTGGCCCTGGGAAATACAGTTTGGGTTGACCCAATGGTAAGTACGCCGCTTTCTTATAAAGAAGATTCTCAGCGGACCCCTACAATTACCCACTAGTCCCACCTGTTGCTTGAATAACGGAGGTGCTTCTTGTGCTCTGTGGGTCAGGAGTTTCGCTGGAGGTTTGGTTTCTGGGTAGGGCGTATTCGATGTGACCCAGCGTGCACCTGTGTTTATGTGTGGTGCCCATACACTCAGACACAGCTGAGCGGAGCTGGATGAAACCGTCCTCGCTGATGTCACTTTCTCTAATATTTGCAGTCTCATCTTTTCAAGTGTGGATCATGAACCATT